>NW_027315724.1:18626744-18811744 GCF_026437365.1 Eucyclogobius newberryi
TGCAATCAACTCATATAATGTAAGGATTCAAATTAAAAGCATTTTCTATGTCAAAGGTGCACAACATTTTTTATTTGATTGTGCCAAATGTTAAACCCTTAACAGCATGACATTTGACCATAAAGAATATATTTAAGTTATAATCTTTTGATCTTTGTTTTAGTGTCAAATTCCGTTTTCATTATTTATTTATTTTATGATTTTAACACCTTATGTACTAGGCCTAATAATTATGCAGTCAAATATATTGTAAGATTTACGTTAAATGTCCCGTGACTATATTGTATTCATTGGTATTAAGATTATAGTCTTTATCAGTGCAAATATTTGGTTTCCAGCACACGTCAGAGCTAGTGTTAGTTGTAGTATTAGTTGTAGTATTAGTTGTAGTATTAGTTAAGTATTATTAAGTATTAGTGTTTCTTTTTAAATGCAAATAATTTTTCTATAGCAAAAAATATCATTAAAAAGTCTGACCAAACCTGAAATTAAAGTAAATTTAGGATTTCAATGTAGTAAAATAAAATAAATTGTAGAATCTTTGTTGTAAATGTAAAAAATGGGGCTTAACCAACCTCCTAAACCAGGTCGAGCCGGGTCCGGAGCCGGGTCCGGAGCCGGAGCCGGAGCCGGAGCCGGGTCCGAGCCGGGTCCGGAGCCGGAGCCGGGTCCGAGCCGGGTCCGGAGCCGGAGCCGGGTCCGAGCCGGGTCCGGAGCCGGAGCCGGAGCCGGGTCCGGAGCCGGGTCCGGGTCCGGGTCCGGGTCCGGAGCCGGGTCAGAGCCAATAGGAATTCACCGGTCGTCATCGTCGTCTAAACGCTTTTTAGAATATAAAATGTATAAAATGCTTTTTTGTTTTTTTTCTGAATAATCGTAAAACTAATATTTGATACTGTGACATCCACAGATGCACTAAACGGGATCATCAGGACTAATTTAAAAGTAAAATGCAAATAACTGGTGCATAGTTATTATTATTATTATTATTATTATTATTATTAATAATTATAAATTGGATAAACCATTAAGTAAACCATGTCTAAAACAATATTAAACATGGATTAAACTGGGACATACCATTTTATCGAGCCCATTCCCTTTTTCCCAACAATGTTTTGAATTGATGTTAATATAATGTGACGTATATTGATTTGCGTAGATCCTCAACACCCTCTGTCTTTATATAATCCCTTTAATCCCACGTTGTTTCCTGTGTCATAGTTTCCGAAGGCGGGCTCTTCTTTAGTCCTTTTTAAAGAAGTCATGTCATGTGGAACAAAGGCCAAAACTTATGTCACTGTAAGAGAACAGCTGCATGGCCCAGGCCCGAGTCAAAACAGGAAGGAGCGGCAGTTGGTGTGAACTTTGTCAGAAACATGCAATTATATACAGTATGAGGTAATGGGCCCGACACTTATGCGCTAGAAAGAGGGAAGAGGGAAGGGACAAAGGGCTATTGCTTATTATGATTATTATAACCTATATATTTATTTTATTTTGTATTTATTATTTATTTTTCTTTATTTGCATTTCTTATTATTTTTTATGTATGTATTTATTGATTTTTTTTTTATTTATTTATATAATGTTATGTTATTATCTATGTGTGTGTTTTGTTTTGTTTTTTTCAATTTTTTTCAACCACATTTCTAGATTCATTTACGAGATTATGATTTTGAGTATGAAATCTCTCCTTTTGTTTCTCCAATTTTTTTCTAATAAAAATGGCTAACATAAAATACACAGAACACAACAGAAACTTGTAAAATGGAAAAGATTACATTCTGACTTAATTTGATGAATTTGACAGACTTTGTATCAAATGGGATGTTTTCTTTGGGTTTTGTGGGCCTTGATTTTCTCCTTTTTAAAAAAAAAAAAAATTGTCGGATGTCTGCTGTTTTTGATGTATGTCTGTTCTTTCTCTGATCTTGTTTTTCTTACACAGTGTTTGTTTATAAAATTTAAAACATCAAACAAATGAAATATTTGGGGGAAAAAACACACAAAAAAGGACACTGACCAGAGAGCGAAAAAAATAAAAAAAAATAAACAATTAAACATTCAAAAATATTCAAACAAAAATAACGGTAAATTAAATGATACAATTAAATTTAAAAAATGTTTGTCCAATTTGTCCATTTCCAAATTAAGTGCGAACTTACGACGTCATTCCAGTCATTGGTTGTCACAGTTTGGAGTGTACGCCGAAAGTACACAAAGGTATCCATTTGTTGTGTCCGTGGCAGGAGTTTTGAGGCCCAAACACACGAGGAATGGCAATGTCAAAAACAATCTGGTTCATGGTTAATTGCAGTCGTGATGGTGGGTCGCCTCCTCACTGACAGTTCCTCCGGCGGTCTGCATTTCCTTGTGAACAGTGGGCACTTTGACACGGTGTTATGAACAAACGTATCCCTTAACCTGATCATCTTGACATCTCCCGTGATTGTACCTGCATTTGTTTAAAGATTAGTTTTTCATCTTTAAAGCCAGTAAAAGGATGTATCGAGTGTATCCCAGAAACGGAGCACATATTTGCCCTGTCACAGTATCTCTACACGTTTAATGCGGCGGGCGGAGAAGCTGCCTGTGTATTCAGTTTCTTAATTTCCTGCTTGACACTGACCCAGCCGCGTTTGCATGTCCTTTCCTCGGAGGTTTGTATGTGTCTTTGTTCTGCGTATCTGCTCCTATAACTGGCAACATTCAAAATCGAGTTGCGGTGAGCGTACGAGTTTGCATATTGACTTTACGGCGTTTTACATATAGTCTCCATACGGTGTGTTTACGGCGGCTCGGACGCGCTCGGTCCGCCGTGAGAGTAGACGTTGACCCCGTGACTGTGCGTGGGACGCCGTGAGCCGTGACCGAGCTGCAGCTAAAGATACCAATCAAAGAGGACTGTGTTTCTTTACATATTGTTCCAGGAGGAAAAAGAAACGCCTCTTTTTTTCTAACCTTGAAACTTTTTTTTCACCGGTGTATTTTGAACATTTAGTGTCCGACGTGGTAAAGGAACGGGCAGTGATCAGCTTTGAATAAGGTCAAGGTGCATTTTGTTTGTTTGTGACGTGCTCGAGATGTTATTTGTTTGCCTGGAATGTTCCACTCTATGGCATTAAACCTATCCAGCTCCATGGAATTAAAGGTCTGATCTGTGGAGAGGTGACCCTGCCAAAAAATGTTTTTGAACAAATATAAAGTACTGTAGATAAGTTTCATCCCATTCTGTGGAACATTTCTGGCAGAGCGCTGACTCCATGGAGACGAGCGGGCAGCGATCCATGCGCTGGTAAAGTTACACAGTGCATTTAAAGTAGTGTGCGTTAGGGCGTGGCAGTGTGCAACGATTTGCGCTTTTGGTTCATTCGTTTTTTGTTTAATGCGGCTCATCAGCCACTGCTGACTCGGTGTGATGAATAACCCGACGTAACTCTGTATCGATGAATGACCCGACGTAACTCTGTATCGATGAATGACCCGACGTAACTCTGTATCGATGAATGACCCGACGTAACTGTATCGATGAATGACCCGACGTAACTGTATCGATGAATGACCCGACGTAACTCTGTATCGATGAATGACCCGACGTAACTCTGTATCGATGAATGACCCGACGTAACTCTGTATCGATGAATGACCCGACGTAACTGTATCGATGAATGACCCGACGTAACTGTATCGATGAATGACCCGACGTAACTCTGTATCGATGAATGACCCGACGTAACTCTGTATCGATGAATGACCCGACGTAACTCTGTATCGATGAATGACCCGACGTAACTCTGTATCGATGAATGACCCGACGTAACTCTGTATCGAAGAATGACCCGACGTAACTCTGTATCGATGAATGACCCGACGTAACTCTGTATCGATGAATGACCCGACGTAACTCTGTATCGAAGAATGACCCGACGTAACTCTGTATCGATGAATGACCCGACGTAACTCTGTATCGATGAATGACCCGACGTAACTCTGTATCGATGAAGGACTCGACGTAACTGCGTATCGATGGAGGACCCGACATAACTGCGTATCGATGAAAGACCCGACATAACTGCGTATCGATGAAAGACCAGACATAACTGCGTATCGATGAAGGACCCGACATAACTGCGTATCGATGAAAGACCCGACATAACTACATATAGATGAATAACTGCGTATCGATGAAAGACTCGACATAACTACATATCGATGAATAACTGCGTATCGATGAAAGACTCGACATAACTGCGTATCGATGGAGGACTCGACATAACTGCGTATCGATGAAGGACTCGACGTAACTGCGTATCGATGAAGGACTCGACGTAACTGCGTATCGATGGAGGACTCGACATAACTGCGTATCGATGAAGGACTCGACGTAACTGCGTATCGATGAAAGACCCGACATAACTACATATCGATGAATAACTGCGTATCGATGAAAGACTCGACATAACTACATATCGATGAATAACTGCGTATCGATGAATGACTCGACATAACTGCGTATCGATGGAGGACTCGACATAACTGCGTATCGATGAAGGACTCGACGTAACTGCGTATCGATGAATGACTCGACATTACTGCGTATCGATGGAGGACTCGACATAACTGCGTATCGATGAAGGACTCGACGTAACTGCGTATCGATGAAAGACTCGACGTAACTGCGTATCGATGGAGGACTCAACATAACTGCGTATCGATGAAGGACTCGACATTACTGCGTATCGATGAAGGACTCGACATTACTGCGTATCGATGAAGGACTCGACATTACTGCGTATCGATGAAGGACTCGACATTACTGCGTATCGATGGAGGACTCGACATAACTGCGTATCGATGAATGACTCGACATTACTGCATATCGATGAAAGACTCGACGTAACTGCGTATCGATGAATGACTCGACGTAACTGCGTATCGATGAAAGACTCGACGTAACTGCGTATCGATGAATGACCCGACGTAACTCTGTATCGATGAAGGACTCGACGTAACTGCGTATCGATGGAGGACTCGACGTAACTGCGTATCGATGAAAGACTCGACATAACTGCGTATCGATGAAAGACCCGACATAACTGCGTATCGATGAAAGACCAGACATAACTGCGTATCGATGAAGGACCCGACATAACTGCGTATCGATGAAAGACCCGACATAACTACATATAGATGAATAACTGCGTATCGATGAAAGACTCGACATAACTACATATCGATGAATAACTGCGTATCGATGAAAGACTCGACATAACTGCGTATCGATGGAGGACTCGACATAACTGCGTATCGATGAAGGACTCGACGTAACTGCGTATCGATGAAGGACTCGACGTAACTGCGTATCGATGGAGGACTCGACATAACTGCGTATCGATGAAGGACTCGACGTAACTGCGTATCGATGAAAGACCCAACATAACTACATATCGATGAATAACTGCGTATCGATGAAAGACTCGACATAACTACATATCGATGAATAACTGCGTATCGATGAATGACTCGACATAACTGCGTATCGATGGAGGACTCGACATAACTGCGTATCGATGAAGGACTCGACGTAACTGCGTATCGATGAATGACTCGACATTACTGCGTATCGATGGAGGACTCGACATAACTGCGTATCGATGAAGGACTCGACGTAACTGCGTATCGATGAAAGACTCGACGTAACTGCGTATCGATGGAGGACTCAACATAACTGCGTATCGATGAAGGACTCGACATTACTGCGTATCGATGAAGGACTCGACATTACTGCGTATCGATGAAGGACTCGACATTACTGCGTATCGATGGAGGACTCGACATAACTGCGTATCGATGAATGACTCGACATTACTGCGTATCGATGAAAGACTCGACGTAACTGCGTATCGATGAATGACTCGACGTAACTGCGTATCGATGAAAGACTCGACGTAACTGCGTATCGATGAAAGACTCGACGTAACTGCGTATCGATGAAGGACTCGACATTACTGCGTATCGATGAAGGACTCGACATTACTGCATATCGATGAAGGACTCGACATTACTGCATATCGATGAAGGACTCGACATTACTGCGTATCGATGAAAGACCCGACATAACTGCGTATCGATAAATGACTCAACATAACTGTGACATAAATGATGAATGAACTTGCGCTGAATGATCTGGTGTCGGAGGCCTCTAAAGTGTGCGCAGTGTTTGGTACAGATCGGCTCGTGTTTTGATTTGGGGAAAAAGAGTATTTATGTGTGTCAGAGGCCAAAGAGAGAGAAATGTTGTGGTCGAGGTCGACGGGGGCAAGGGCAACACAAGGGCAGTGTTTGCTCAATGGCACGCGGGCGCACGCACACACACACGAAGCACAAACAGAGGCTTATTGTGGACAGCCGGCCCAGTGCTGCCTGCCCATCACAGCCGCACATTGTATCGCTCACTGCATTTTCATAAACAAATCTCACCACTTCATCAGCGCGCTCGCGTTTCACCTCGTGTTTCGGCTTCACGCGCACATTTGAAGTCACTATCGCTGTGCATTACTTACTGTTAAAGGTGCATTATGTAACTGTTCTGGTGGAGGGTTTTGTCTCCGTGGCGATGTTATTGCTTCTTTTCTGTTCCGCGGTGTTGGCGTCGTGCTGTTCCCTGCGTATATGGCATTATTTATGTGTCGCCGAATTTTTTGTGCTGCCCAAATGTGTGCCAACATGGACCAAAATGCATTGCTTGAGATTATTTGCTTAATCATTAATTATTATTCTTATTCAGGTCACAATATAATCGTAAGAACTAAAAAAAAAATATTGTGACCGTTTTAGAAAAAAATATATTGTTCAATATTCAGCCCAGAAAATGGATTTAAATTTAAAGAGCTTTTTTTTGACTTGAGGAATAGTAACAATAGTAGTTAAAGATTTCACTGTTGTTTTGTCTCAATAATCGTGAATAATCGTTAAATTGTGATGTTTTTTGCCCAGAGAATAATCCTACAACTACAATTTGTTATGGTGGCATCCCTGTTTGAGAGCATTCTATTGTTTTTCACAAATTTTATCTGCAAATGTTTATTTTTGACAACATTATTTATCATGGTAATGATAAAGTGAGGATTTGGGTTTAATTTGTTTAGGAAGCGCTCATTTGGTTAAGATTATGGCTTCAGGATGTGGAATTATGTATTAATTTACAATCAGGGGAGAATTGGGGTTTGGATTAGGTTTATAAATCATTCATTTAGTTAAGACGAAATGCCGAACTTTTTAGGGAGTCTTATTTCCCCATCTCAGGTGAATTTTTTTGACCCAAATCTGAGTCTCATTTCCTCGTGGCGTGGACTGCCGATTAGTCCTGCCACGTATTAATCATAAAACGCACCTACCGCTCACCTGCAGCCTCGTTCTGGCTCGTCCCCCGAGAGCAGCACGTTCCCACGTGTGAAAGCGCATGGATCTATCATAATATAGTTCCCTCAGTGTACGGGACAAAATGAAGACGGAGAAAGACAATTCGAGATGATTTAGAAGAGACGGAAATCTACGGGAGACGAGAGATGCGATGCGATACGTCGTGCTAATAAACAAACGCACGTGTGTGTTGTATCAGTCCGCACGGGGGAGTGCGCATGTGCACTTCCGCCTGCGTTCTCAAATCGACGAAAAAATCGTCCATTGCGCCTTTAAGTATAATCCAGTGTGTTTGATATCAAACGTGAGCTCCATCTTGACAATAAATGTAAACCTGTTATTGGAAAAACATGTTAAAGGTAAATTTAACACAATTACTGCAACTAACATGAAAGGCTTTTAAGTGCGCCTTGTAGTGCGGAAAATACGGTACTTGTTTTTGAGCCCTGTGACGTCTAAAATGCTGATTATCACTGCACATAAAGCGCTGAAAAAACGCCCACGTCGATATCGCTCCCTTCAGACGGTGGAAACATCTCGTCCGGCGCTCTGGTTCGGCGTTTGAAAAGCCCACACGGGTCACGCTCGGGTCACGTTCGGTTACTGCCAACGCTCATGCACGTTCAAGCATGATGCTTGAACGTGTTTATTTGAACACACAACTGCTCGACGTTTGGAAGAGCGTCAAGTCAAGTCGTTTGGTTGATGAATCTGTCAATGAAATCGATCAAAATTCGTATCCGTTGAAGGATTTGGAAGAACATTGCGAGTTCATTCTGCTTTCTGCATGTGAATACCTTTAATTTACGTCTGTGCTCAAGATCATCCGGTGGACAGAAAATCGTGATTATTCAGGTCACAATATAATCGTAAAAACATGGTAAGCATAATAAGCGTGACAATTTTAAAAGCTAAATTACAGCCCGAAAAATAGACCTAAATGTGAAGAAATGTGTTTTATCTGGCTGTTTTTGTCTTTCAGAAAGTAAGATTTCACCGCCTCAATAATCGTGAATACTCGTTAAATCGTAATGTTTTTCTCACAATAATTATAACGCTGAATAGTTTTGACCACATGTGCGACGCTTCCTTGTAGTAAGATATTAGCTCTTTGGAATAGGTACTTCAAGTCAAAGATCTGTATCGGAGCGGAAACGTCTGAATCGGTGCATCTCGTTTTCGCTCAACAAGCTATTTTATTGAACTGATAAGAGACGCTTTCGAGAATAAAAGTGAGAGAGTCTTGGATGTTTGTCTTTGTGAACGTTCAACACACAAATGCACACGTGCACGTTTGAACCTGCAAGTTTATATGTGAAGCAGAATCTGTGCACGAAGTAAGTCAAAGGGAACAAGAAAGATGCAATAAAATCACAATGAACAAATAAAAACACAAATAATAATGAAATGTACTTTAACGGACTCAATTTGAAAATGGACAAATTTGACAGGCAAAGTTTGGGTTCAATTGTGTTTTAGTTTTTATGGATTTGTGGGATGTCTTTTGATTTATGATGTATTCTTAACTTTACTCGAAAAAGCACATCCTGATAATCGCCGAGTTAGATTTTAGCTGTATTTTTTATCCGTCTGAACCCTTTTTATAATTTTTAGAAATGGATATATAGTGTATTTTACTGAGCTAATGTTAATAATGAAATGTAACGTGTTGTAATTGTAATGAAATGTGTACTTTTATGACTCAGTCTGGATGTTATATTTGTGAATGGTCCGGAGTCGGTAGTGGAAAGGGGACTTTGGCCGTGTGTCACCGCCGTCCCGCCGCCGCGTGCCGCCAGTAGTCACTGTTTCCTGTCTGAGGCGTGAGGGCGGGGTTTTTGAGGTTGCTCTGACGCAATGACTCACTCGCTCCCCGGATGTGGTTCGCTCACATGGCCAACAAACTGCTTCATTCATTAAAGTTTTAGAACAGAAAACTGCACTAAAAGCAGTTAAAGCGCCTCTCACAAGTCGGACATTCAACTAAAATGCAGTTAAATATATACATTAATATATTTTGACAATTTTTTTTAGGTTTTAATTTTCACTTCCTGTTTGTAATTGATGACATCACACTAGGAAATTACCCAGCAAACACAAAAACTCATCTAATGGCACAACATGTTTAATTTGACAAATAAAAATATGACTGCGACTTTGTCTTTGTGTAAATTCTGCATAAACTTTGACTGGAATGAGTGTCTCTAGTGTGATGTCACTTCCTGTCATTTTCTCCATATTTTTCAACGTTTTTCTCCACAAATTCCTGCTCGATTGGTGTAAAACTATAATTTATATGTACAACAGGTTAAAATACACCAAATAAATTCAAAATTAGAAAATAATAAAAACCTGTCACACGCCCTTTAAAACGACTTGAATATTTGAAGTGTCTTCGACGGTTTGCGGTTTACACTTCGTATTACAATGTATTTTACTTCAATCAAAGTGGTATTCCACTGCTCCTTTTTACACAATACTCAACATTATTTTCATTTATAATCTCTGTAGAAGATGGCAACAAAAAAATGACAACTTTTCAAAATGGCTGTCTGTTTTTGCAGCATTGATTTTGAATTAAGTCGTTTCTGTTTAACCCAAATATGAATAAAAAACAAACGGTGAAGAAAACTGCTGTTTTGTTTTGAAATTGACTTAAGTTGTCTAAAAATGCTTTTTCACTGTGGGATCTTTTGGCGTGTGAGAGAAATGTCCTTTTTTCTTGCATCGCGCCAAAAGACAATTTATTACATTTAAATTACTTTGTTGCGCGCTAACCTGCAATATGTGCATAACTTACTTATTCCTCTGGCAGACAATTATGATCAGAACAGAAGAATATATATATATTTTTAAAAAGTGATTAGTTTACCAGATGAAGTAAATCTGTCTGAATTACTCAAAATAATTCAGTTAATATTTGTATTTTCTGATCTTATATTGGCTTTTGGAACATGCATCATCATTGGCTTAATAATTCCCTGTTGTTTTCCACATTTAAGAATAAAGTTGCTGCTGTGACACTTGAGAGTCTGTGAATAGCTCTAAAACGAGGTTAGAGTTGTAACGTTAGACATGATTGATCCTATAGGAGCAGAGCCATGTGCTTTAGCTTCAGAACGCACTCTGTGTTCTGTGTTTGAGCGGAAAATATGAAATGTTTTTATCATTTTAAATAAGGAAAATTGTCAATACTCAAATGCCGATTTTGATTGACACATGTAGATGTACAAAAACCCAGACTGCGTTACTGCGTCGTGTCACTTGAGCACTAGTTTGTACAAGATAAAGTACAGAGGAGCATGGCAGCACAGGACCACGCAGCCACCGAAATGCAAATACATTCCTGTTTTACATCTGTAACAAAGAAATGTGTTTTAAATATGTATATTCGTTTTTTGGCCTTTCAAAACCCCCTGAGCCCCTGCGTGTGTGGATGTCACGTTATCTAATCTTAGTGTTACGATTATTGTGAGAAAAAACATTAAACGATTATTCACCATTCTCGAGACTGTGACCGAACAACAGTGAAATCTTTAATTTTCTTTCATTCCCGTGGTCTGACATGTGTTCATCAAGTTTGTGACCGGCTTTATGAAACGAAAAATTCTGAAAGACAAAATAAAGTCAAATGTGACAAAAACAGCCAAATAAAATAACGTTCTTTACATTTAGGTCCGTTTTTTGGGCTATATATTGAACAGAAATACATAATTTTGATTTTGATTATATCCAATGGTTCTTACGATTATATTATGAGCTGAATAATCACGATTATCGATTAACCGAATAATCTTGATGCGTGTATCACCATCAACATCAACTCAGACAACAATAGCACTTTACATTCAGGTTGTAAATGGTATGAAAATGTACTACATTTTGCTTCTAAAATTGTCTAAATCTTACTTTTCTACTGAGTTCTGATGATGATTGTGACCTGAAGAATCACAACAAGAATAATTAAAGCGCGACCGCCTTCCCGCCTGTCCATGTTTTCTGCTGCGTTTTGTGGCATACCAAACGAAGCTCAGTAATTCACCGTTTATGATTGCGTAGTTTGCGATTCAAATAGTAGTTTGTCCTGACAAATTGCAAGATTGTGCTGAACGCAGACCTGAGCAGGGAGAAGGAGAGAGAGCCTCGATGACCCGTGACTTTTCATTGATGTTCAGGGGTCAAAAATAGTTGTGGCAGAAAGAATAAAGTCAAAAGAATAAAGCCTAAAGAATAATAATTCGAGAGGAAATGTCCCATCAAAATAAAAGCGGAAGACCAAGTGAAGGCATTCATTGCGCCCCTGCTGGCCAATTGTGAAAATACAGAATATCTGCAAGGCACTTTTTTCATGGCGTCTCGAGGAGAATATAAACCATGAGTTTCAAACAAATCAGACAATGTTGAGTTTTTCACACAATGGGTAGGGGGCGCTATAGAGTAAATTTGTTACATGGTATTAATTATTTCCAATCAGATCATAAAAACGTATTAGTGAGTGAAATATGAGCTCCGTAGATCATTTCCAATAGGCGTGACTTGGCCTTGAAAATTAAGCCTTTTTTGAGGGCGTGTTACGCGGAGACCGTAAAGAATATCAACACTCTTTTGAATATTTATTAAATTTCAATTTCTTTAGATGCAAAAGGTGTTGTTTTGAGCTCGATCGGACAAAAAACCTAAGACAAGTACGATTTTGAAAAAAAAAAGTCAAGCGTGGCAGTGCCACTTTGATTCGACATGGCTGACTTACTGTTTATCATAGAGCGATGCTGCCAGGTGCGTTTTACTCTTCAAAGGTCAGAGGTCAAAGGTAGCTCTATCACTGTCCCAAGTTTCATGTGCCTAGGCCAAAGATTAAGCGTTTCATGTTTTTCTTTTTTGAACAAGTCGGCACTGTTGCGGCGGGCGTTCTCGCAACCTCCATTTTATTGGAGTTCTGTCCGAGCCGATCGCGTCTATGCCCCCATGTGTGACATTCTTCAATGTTCAGGGGGTCAAAAATGCCAGAGTTGTGGCAAAATTACCATGCAAAACAATAATAAGATAAGAAACCATGGCAAGAACAATGTCTCGATCCATTCCATTCTGGAAGGCTCGAGCCAATAATCTGGACATCTCTTGACCGCTTAACTGCTCTATATTCCGTGTTAAAGTGACCTCAACGTTACTCCCTGAATGGTCAAAAGGTCCGTGGCCGTATCTGCGCCTTGTTAGTTTTTCCACTCGGTTACCGCCCATTATCGGAGCGCAAACACCGGCTCGGCACATGCGGCGAATCGTCACGTTACATCTGAAGCGTGTCCTCGGCCGCACGCTGATAACGGAGCTCGCTGCCCGCCCGTCCCCCGCTGTTCCCGCGCCGCTGCGGTGACGCGAAACTCTAGCTCTCCCCGGTCCGTGCGCGCCGGTGAAACCTGACCTCCAGCGGACCCCTGGACCCCCGCCAGCGCACCCTCGCTCACCCCGGCGCTCACCCTCGCTCATCCGGGCATGACGTTGACATGGAAGAAGGTTAGCGTTTGCGTAAGCGTCTTTGCGTGAGGTTGAGATGAGACATTTGATACAGCTTCAAAGTACGGCAAAATATTGACATTATTTCAATACTTTCAAGCCACATTTTGACACAATAATTACAATAAAATAAAACTGTGCTTGCCTTATCTGTCAGTGTGTAAAAATAAAAGCTTAATAGAGACAAAATCATGTCTAATCAAGGTTATTTGATAAAATAAGGAAAATCTGCATCTAACCTTTTCTTTACTAAATAAATAGTACGTTTGTCAGCCTTGTTTCTGTTCTATTTAGTTTGTTGCAGTGTCGATTGTGTTGTACTTTTGAGATGTACTGTGCAGAACCTAATGTCTATTGCTTTATATTTCTGATAAACAGGAGCTAAAGCAACTGCCGCCCCTTTAAGAGAGTTCACACTTCACCGATTGGAAGTGTCCAGAATGTGAAAAATAAGAGGAAAAGTAGACATGATCTTTGAATGTTGAACTGCTGATTGTACGTCCATCACAGGGTCATATGTCCTTACCTCTGTACTTGATTTTCAGAAATGGTCTTAAGTCTTGTGCTTGTGATGAGACATGTGACAAAAAATATACAATAGAAAAAAATCACATACAGACTGAACTTGGAAATGGACAAATTTGACATAAATTGGACAAAATGGGAATCAAATCATGAACCTAGTGTGCCTTATCCTTCCTTCATTTTTTCTGTCTTTTGTCTTGCCCATTTTGTCTTGTCTTTTTAATTTAGTTCAATTTAATTTATTTATTTTATTCATTATTATATACATTTGATTGTATTTAATTTAGTATTTTTCTTTACGTTTGAATTGTTTTTCTTGAATAAAATAACTAAAAGAAAACTGATATTACTGCATGTAAACTGCAGTTATTCCGTTGTACCGACCTGTAAATCGGAGCGTTTGCCTCATTCGTTTACCGAGGAAGATGTCTGTGTGTTTGTCCGAGTCGCCGTGACTTTGCACACGCTGACATACGACACGCTGCTGAATAGATTCAGCTCGTGACCGGTTGTGACCTTTATGCAGCAGAGGTCTGGATCCAGGCCCACGTGCCCCCTGTGCCCCCTGCTCACCTGCTGACTCATACCACATGCGGTTGTAGAAAGTATGTCAGACGCACAGAGACCGAGGCGTGCACCGAGGGAAGGTCATCCACTAAACCCGCCTTATTTAAGTCTTATTTTAATATTCAGAGATGTACTTTTTAAACTCTAGTAGAGGTATAGGTTGAGTATTAAGTAAAGTAATATCATCAAAGTTTGTTATTTTTACAGTGCTCTGACCTATGTACTAATTATGATCAATAACGAGGGCCGCAACTTTAATGGACTAATCTGGACTAGTTGACGGTAAAAACAATTATAGTTGTACTTTGATAGTTATCAGGACTTTACAGACTCAAAAACATACGAAAATACCTTCTTTATAACAAGGACTGTGGCGTTATTCAAAATGTCCAAAAAGAACGAACTATCTTAGATTTTCATCGATATAGCACATAATCTGTAATTATTCTCGATCTCGAAGCTTTAAATCACCAGATTTCAGCTTTATTTGGTTCAAAATGAATCTTTACAATAGAAATAATCCTTCCACTTGTTGACCTATTACCACTTCTCGTCGACTACTAAGATCAAATCTACCGTATTTTGCGCACGAAAAAGCGCACCGGATTATTAAGCGCACCATCATCCATTTGTGTACCATGTGTACTGGTCCATACATAAAGTGCTCCGGACGATAAAGCGCATAAGATAAACAAAACAGACGATAAGTCAGAGTCAGTTTAGCCTTATTGAATACGTTCAACTCGTTCAGATCAACATTGTTCAACATCAAAACACACTCTATCGCTAACAGACACGTTAGCATATCCAAATCAATTCTCAGTCAAGATCACTTGTAAACACGTAAAATACAAACACAGAACACACTCTGCTACCGCTAAAAGACACGTTAGCATATTCACAACAACTCCCAGCCTCGTTCAGTTGCAACACGTAAAATACATCACAATACACTCACTTTTTCAGTTCATTCCTCATAGTCAAATCCTTCAAATGCCGCCGTGTACATCCCGCACAGCTATGACCAGACGTCCCGATTTACCGGGACAGCCCTGATTGTTTACTGACTAGGGTTTAGCCCGTAAGCGCATTTCTTGCGATAATATAACAGCTCCAATGGTCTCTTGGCAGGAGCCATCTTGGGCCAAGATTCTTGGGGTCCTTTATTTACCGGTAGGTGTCTGCGTTGTGCCTGACTGAAAATGCTGTTCACATTTTGACAGAGCGCCGCGTGTAGGTAGACTACTGTTCCCAGAATGTTTTGCCAACATGTTGTTGGGACTTCCGGTTCCGGAATACTGTAAAGCTAGCCGTGCATCGGCGTCTTGTGTCCCAAATCTTCTTTATACACCATGTACCACACAAAATATCTTCGCGGTCAGTAAGCACAACCAGAAATAAACCATATATTAAGCGCACCGGACTATTAAGCACACGGACGGCTTTTGAGGACGTTAAAGACTTGTACGTGCACATTATAGTGCGGAAAATACGGTAATCACGGTTAAAAGGTTCGGGATCCCTAAGCGTGACTTTTAATGACACCGTTTCTCTGCATTTGCTCCGCGTCCATTGAGACCCCGCGCTGCTGCCTCAGGCCCGACGTTTCATTGAGACAAACAAACGGATTTGTTCATTTTGTCGTTCTTTTCGCTCGTTCAATGGGGATTTTTTTGGGGGGGATGGAGAATGTATAGCGAGGAATACAAATGAGCCGTTTTAAAGATGAATGGAGTGGCCTCAAAGGGCTTTCCGGACTGTACAATGAACAAGACTCGTCGTCCTTAAAACGACCGTGGCCAGTAATGATCTCTGAACGTGGATTTCACTCCGAGTCCAGAGGGGGCGCTCATTCCCTGGACAGAGAAGCGACACAAGGACCAAAAAGCTGGTTTTAAGTACCATGAGATGATATTTGGCTTTTTGAGTGCACCTAAATATGTTAATATATATTGGGCCTAATTTAGGGCTAAACATGTTCTAAAATGAGACTAAACCATGGATACGGTAGTTATAGTGATATGATTATTACCCCAAAGGAGGACAAACGGTGACAGTGTTCATTTTGAGTGTTGAGTGGAGATCTTTGCTCATCAACCAGTTAATCTAATCTTATAAAACAAGATCTGTGGATTAATTTCTAACTAGTCAGGCACGGCGCGAGTGACGGCTGAAGTGAGAGCACCTGGGTGGATATTAAGCAGGAAGTAAAATGTCAAGTATAATAATAATAATAATGGCTGCAGGCAATAAAGTCGCAGCTATTTCTAAACAGGAAATTGAAGGGTGTGGCCAGTCGGCGGGGCTCGGGCTCAACATTGGTCCATGTGTTCCTGGTGCTGGAAAAGGTTCTATACCAAACTCATTATGATGATTAAAAAAACATGTTTCAAGATGATGCACTGTAATTCATAATGCAAAATAATAGTCTTTAATATTAGCATTTCTTTTGCAATTTTGTCACATTTATGCATTTGTTTTTACAGCTTTGATACTTGCTCAAATTATTTTCTAGTTTTTGTACTAATTGGTGTCTCTGGACTAAATACTGGACCAAAGTAGATACAGTCGTTGTAGTTGTGACCATAGTAGATACAGTAGTTATAGTTTGGACCATAGTAGATACAGTAGTTGTAGTTGTGACCATAGTAGATACAGTAGTTGTATTTGGACCATAGTAGATACAGCAGTAGTTGTATTTGGACCATAGTAGATACAGCAGTAGTTGTAGTTGTGACCATAGTAGATACAGCAGTAGTTGTAGTTGTGACCATAGTAGATACAGCAGTAGTTGTAGTTGTGGCCATAGTAGATACAGTAGTTGTAGTTGTGACCATAGTAGATACAGTAGTTGTAGTTGTGACCATAGTAGATACAGTAGCTGTAGTTTGGACCATATTAGATACAGTAGTTGTTGTTGTTGTGACCATAGTAGATACAGTAGTTATCGTTTGGACCATAGTAGATACAGTAGTTGTATTTGGACCATAGTAGATACAGTAGTTGTATTTGGACCATAGTAGATACAGTAGCTGTAGTTGTGACCATAGTAGATACAGTAGCTGTAGTTGTGACCATAGTAGATACAGTAGTTGTAGTTTGGACCATAGTAGATACAGTAGTTGTAGTTTGGACCATAGTAGATACAGTAGCTGTAGTTTGGACCATAATAGATACAGTAGCTGTAGTTTGGACCATAGTAGATACAGTAGTTGTTGTGACCATAGTAGATACAGTAGTTGTTGTGACCATAGTAGATACAGTAGCTGTAGTTTGGACCATATTAGATACAGTAGTTGTTGTTGTTGTGACCATAGTAGATACAGCAGTAGTTGTAGTTGTGACCATAGTAGATACAGCAGTAGTTGTAGTTGTGGCCATAGTAGATACAGTAGTTGTAGTTGTGACCATAGTAGATACAGTAGTTGTAGTTGTGACCATAGTAGATACAGTAGCTGTAGTTTGGACCATATTAGATACAGTAGTTGTTGTTGTTGTGACCATAGTAGATACAGTAGTTATCGTTTGGACCATAGTAGATACAGTAGTTGTATTTGGACCATAGTAGATACAGTAGTTGTATTTGGACCATAGTAGATACAGTAGCTGTAGTTGTGACCATAGTAGATACAGTAGCTGTAGTTGTGACCATAGTAGATACAGTAGCTGTAGTTTGGACCATAGTAGATACAGTAGTTGTTGTGACCATAGTAGATACAGTAGTTGTAGTTTGGACCATAGTAAATACAGTAGTTGTTGTTTGGACCATAGTAGATACAGTAGTTGTAGTTTGGACCATAGTAGATACAGTAGTTGTTGTTGTTGTGACCAATTTAGATACTGTAGTTGTAGTTGTGACCATAGTAAATACAGTAGTTGTTGTTTGGACCATAGTAGATACAGTAGTTGTAGTTGTGACCATAGTAGATACAGTAGTTGTATTTGGACCATAGTAGATACAGTAGCTGTAGTTGTGACCATAGTAGATACAGTAGTTGTTGTTGTTGTTGTTGTGACCATAGTAGATACAGTAGTTGTAGTTTGGACCATA
Source organism: Eucyclogobius newberryi (assembly GCF_026437365.1). Lineage (NCBI taxonomy): Eukaryota > Metazoa > Chordata > Actinopteri > Gobiiformes > Gobiidae > Eucyclogobius > Eucyclogobius newberryi. The sequence goes on from NW_027315724.1 coordinate 18,644,821, forward strand.
GTAGATACAGTAGCTGTAGTTTGGACCATATTAGATACAGTAGTTGTTGTTGTTGTGACCATAGTAGATACAGTAGTTATTGTTTGAACCATAGTAGATACAGTAGTTGTTGTTTGGACCATAGTAGATACAGTAGTTGTAGTTGTGACCATAGTAGATACAGTAGTTGTATTTGGACCATAGTAGATACAGTAGCTGTAGTTGTGACCATAGTAGATACAGTAGTTGTTGTTGTTGTGACCATAGTAGATACAGTAGCTGTAGTTGTGACCATAGTAGATACAGTAGTTGTATTTGGACCATAGTAGATACAGTAGCTGTAGTTGTGACCATAGTAGATACAGTAGCTGTAGTTGTGACCATAGTAGATACAGTAGTTGTAGTTGTGACCATAGTAGATACAGTAGTTGTTGTTTGGACCATAGTAGATACAGTAGTTGTATTTGGACCATAGTAGATACAGTAGCTGTAGTTGTGACCATAGTAGATACAGTAGCTGTAGTTGTGACCATAGTAGATACAGTAGCTGTAGTTGTGACCATAGTAGATACAGTAGTTGTAGTTGTGACCATAGTAGATACAGTAGTTGTTGTTTGGACCATAGTAGATACAGTAGTTGTAGTTGTGACCATAGTAGATACAGTAGTTGTAGTTGTGACCATAGTAGATACAGTAGTTGTTGTTTGGACCATAGTAGATACAGTAGTTGTATTTGGACCATAGTAGATACAGTAGCTGTAGTTGTGACCATAGTAGATACAGTAGTTGTATTTGGACCATAGTAGATACAGTAGTTGTAGTTGTGACCATAGTAGATACAGTAGTTGTAGTTGTGACCATAGTAGATACAGTAGTTGTATTTGGACCATAGTAGATACAGTAGCTGTAGTTGTGACCATAGTAGATACAGTAGTTGTAGTTGTGACCATAGTAGATACAGTAGTTGTAGTTGTGACCATAGTAGATACAGTAGTTGTTGTTTGGACCATAGTAGATACAGTAGTTGTTGTTTGGACCATAGTAGATACAGTAGCTGTAGTTGTGACCATAGTAGATACAGTAGCTGTAGTTGTGACCATAGTAGATACAGTAGTTGTTGTTTGGACCATAGTAGATACAGTAGTTGTTGTTTGGACCATAGTAGATACAGTAGCTGTAGTTGTGACCATAGTAGATACAGTAGCTGTAGTTGTGACCATAGTAGATACAGTAGTTGTAGTTGTGACCATAGTAGATACAGTAGTTGTAGTTGTGACCATAGTAGATACAGTAGCTGTAGTTGTGACCATAGTAGATACAGTAGTTGTAGTTGTGACCATAGTAGATACAGTAGTTGTAGTTGTGACCATAGTAGATACAGTAGCTGTAGTTGTGACCATAGTAGATACAGTAGCTGTAGTTTGGACCTTTTGAAGTTGGGGGTCCATTTGCATGGCTGATAAGGGGCCGAAGCCTCTCAGCCGTGTCTCTTCCTACAGCGGGCAAAGCACTCAAAGCCATTAGTGCAATCGGCTCGGTCATGTTTAATGTTTATCTCTCGGCCCGGATGGAAATGGACCCGTTTGGCCTGGAGGAGGGTTGCTGCTGGCCACTTAAGTACGAGCGAATGAGAAAACATGAGGTGAAAGTGGTTACGTGGGGCGGATTTTGGGCGCAAAACAAAACCAAGTTGTGGGTTATTATCGGAAAGAGGCTGGTAAGATGTTGGAGCCAGAGAAAGAAGTGTGTTGTGATGGTGACTGTGTGTTAATAGGACCAAATGCTTTAGAAAAATATCAAATTGGAATTTCTATGTATTATGATCATGACTGGATTCACTGTAATTATTTTAATACAGTAGTAATATTTAAATATGATTTATCAGCATTTAATTCAAGATTAGAGGGCCATAGTACGCGTTAACCCCCCTTTCCTTTGGATACCACCTTATTATTTTCTAATTTTATTCTTTACTTATCCTGAGTTCTCTATGGTCCTGCCCACCCTTGTTTTTTTTATATTCATTTTTTTCAACTTTCAAATTTTTTTATTATTTGTTTTAATTTTTATTATAATTTCTTAAATATACATATTTCCTTCTTTGTATAGGTCAGTGTGTTTTACATATGTTTTTGTTGTTTTATGTTGAAAAATAAATGCCAAAAAGTAAAAAAATATTTTTAGTTTTTATATAGTACTCATTTTGGGGCAAACTATATTCTAATTTACATTTACTAGATGTTTTTTTTTTTTTTTTTTAAGTTTTGCAGAGTTTGCCACATTTTATCAACATGTTAATGCAATAAAATGTTAGCGTTGCAGTTTTTGTGAGAAAATTAACAACATTTTTGGGAAAAGAAAATAGTTGGCTCCTTCTGTTTGATTCATAAGATTAAAAGACTTTTCTGCACTTTTTACATCCGGCTTGGACAGAAAATGTGTCTTCCAAAGAGTAGTTCTATAATGACAACAAAAAGATTAAATAAGTCAAAAAGTGTGATGCCAAAAGTGTGAGCTGGGTGTATGGATTATAAATTATGTCAATCTCTTGTCTTTTCATGTTCTCGTGCCTCGTCTCGTCCCGCCTCCACCAATACAACCAGCTCCACTCTCATGTTCTCAGATCTATTCCTCTCGACATTCCAAGTGCTGCATGTTAAGTCACCCCCCCACCCCCCCGGTGGTGGTGGTGGTGGTGGTGGTGGTGTTGTGGTTAAAAACATGACTTTGCACATGCTGTGTGTTTAAAGATCTGGTGTAATCCTGCAGATCAGGGCACAGCGACTAAACACCCCCCCGAACGCCTCACGCCAGTCCGGACCGTAATTATCTTGGCAGCGTCTGTGTTTGGGAACGCTAAAGGCCAGAATGCAGTATTTCAGAAAGGCAAATGAGGGGGAAAAACTGAATTTTAATCCAGATCAAGATTCATTCCTTTCTAATTTAAATGATTTGCTTTTTTTCTTTGTTCAGTTTATTTGCGCAGAGCTGTACGCATTTGGTCATTTAGTCGATTAATCGGTGGTTGATTTTAGTAGTATTATCACGATCTAGATGGACAACAACAGAAAGGGGAAAGCATGGAGTGGGTTAGCGCGAGTTTTGCGAGAGACCGGACAGTTTAATAGGCCTTTTCTTTCATGCTTCTTTGTATAATGTCGTTTTGGCGCTAGATTGTACAAGTTTGAGAGCTTTCAGTCGATTAATCGATGCACAGGGCGTGTCTTGAGTCGACTTCAGTCCAGCACATTCTTTGGCAATGAAGTCTATATTGCTTGTGTTCAGGCCATTCTTTTTTTAAAGAACACAAACTTGTAATTGATCAATATGAGGAAGAAATATATATATATATATATATATATATATATATATATATATATATATATATATATATATATATATATATATATATATATATATATATATATATATATATATATATATATATATATATATATATATATATATATATATATATATATATATATATATATATATATATATATATATATATACATATATATATATATATATTTTTTTTTTTATTTTTTGTAATTTCTTTTTTGTCTTTTACTTCTTTCTTTTCTTTTTTCCCCCTTTTTTTCTCTCCCTTTTGTTTTTCTTTCTTATTTTTTTTAATCTTTTTTGTCTTTTCTTTTTTGTTGTCTTTTATATTTATTTGGTCTTATCTGTTTTACTTTTTTTTTTTTTTTTTCGGTTTTCTTTAATTTTTTTTTTCTTTTTTTTTTTCAATTTCCCCACACAAAACAAAGTGACATATTCATTCTGTATTCTCTGTGTGACATGTTGGTTGCGAAAAGCATTAAAAGTAACGTAACAGAATAGAAAAGTAGCCTATCGTCAGAGGGATCAGCTCAGCAATTCTTTTTTTTTAACAATCCTTTTTGCTCAGACTTTGTTTTTCCCTGACGACACCTGCTCTCTCCTTTCCCTTCACGTGTCGTGCGGTGCATAAGTGAGCGGCTCGGTTGTGGGAGCTCTTTGCCGCTGCTACACGAGAGGCTGACCTTTTGTTCTGTTTGCTTAGTGGGCATTCCTCCGAGTCCTGGCTCCGGCCCAGGTTTAATCCAGCCGACTCTCTCCGCCCTCCGCACACTGCTGCCACTGCGGGGACGCGGCGGCAATGCATCATGGGTGAACTCTGTGTCGGCGACGCAGCGTTTTACTGAGAAGTGTTTTAGGGTTGGGAGGGAAACCACATAAAAAATGGTTTGCGTGGTTCAGTTTGTGACCGGCCAATACTTTAAATCAACTTTTAATTCATATTTTTCGTCTCAGAAAGCTGTTATTCATCATTTGGTATATTACCGTATTGTCCGTACTATAAGTCGCACCTTTTTTCAAAGTTTTGGCCGGGTTGCGACTTATACTTATATTTATACTTATATACTTATACTCCGGAGTGACTTATATGTGATATTATTTGTTAATTTCACACTTGCAACCTTATGTCATACTCCAGTGCAACTTATATATGTTTTTTTCTTCTCTATTATGCATTTTTGGGCTTGTGCGACTTATACTCCAGTGCGACTTATAGTCCGGAAAATACGGTACTTTTAATTGATCGTTGTAATGTGTGGTGTAAAGGCGATTCACAAACCTTTAAAAGAATGACTTGACTCCAGTTGAAGTTCGCTGTTGACAAAGAATGAGAATGTTTTTATGATAGAAAAAAATTAAGTTCGGGGAGTCCACAAATGGAGACGCCAAGATTATTAGGTTAATCTATAATCGCGATTATTTTGGTCACAATATAATCGGGAGAACCAAAAACAATAATCGCGACACTTTTAGGAGAAACAATTTGTAGTTTTTGTTCAATATACAGCCCGAAAAACAGACCTAAATGTAATAACTTTTTTCCGTCTGGCTGTTTTTGTCAAATTTAACTTCATTTTGTCTTTCAGAAAGTTAAATTTCATAAAGTTGGATACAAACTTGAGGAACAGAAACATGTCAGACCACGGGAATGAAAGACAATTGAAGATTTCACTGGTTCATTGTTTGCTCACAGTCTCGATAATAGCGAATAATCGTTAAATTGTGATGTTTGACATGCCTATCCACGAACCGTCATCTCATGTTTCCTGATGCTTTTCTAATGTCGCCGTGTGTCCCGTCTCCGCTCAGGTCCTTATGGTTGGAGTGCGTTCTGCTGCTGCTGCTGCGTGCCATGCCTCCCGCCATGACAGACCTGGTGGACATTTGGGCGGCGCACTCGCCTCTGTCCGGCCACGCCCCGGCCCAGATCACCGTGGACTTCCTCCTGCCCACCGGCATCTACATCCAGATGGAGGTGCCGCGCGAGGCCACCATACAGCACATCAAGCTGGTCAGTACACGGAGAGGGTCGCGCGGGTCGTTCTGTCGGCGGCGTTCCGGTTCTCGGCCTCCGCTCCCCCCGTTGCTCAGTTTGATGTGATCTCGCTGTTGTTTTCGTCGGGCCCGCTCGTTTTGCGGTGAGCCGGTTGTTTTTGTTTGTCGCTCGTGATATCGTGCGTGACCGGCCCTAACCCGGAGTGGCGGCGGCGGCGTTTGCGAGCGCGTTTGGGTGCGAGAAAGCTTTCAAATCAAACAGGATTTTCTGCTACGGGCTTGGCATGAGGCACGTTTATTTGTAGAATATGATTTGTGCATCACTAAACAAGAAAGACACATTAAAATCATCACATAAAATCATGATTAAGCTTTGTAAAATGAACTTTAAAAGGTCTACACTGCTCATTTGTACAGTTTGAGACATATTGTGTTGATCAAATACAAGCTACAATAGAATTAATGTTTATTTTATACAATTAGGATCAAAACGTTAATGTAAAAGGCATTGGGATAAACGTACAAACGGTTGAATTGTTGCTAGATTGTCTTCATATCTTACAAAATCACTTCTAAAATGTCCAAAGTGGTTTATTAACTACACAATACTCCTGTAGCTACTTTATATTAAAGTTGCGGTGACTAATTTGCCAATGAATTATAATTCATTGTTCTCGATGCCAACTTATTTTGAAGACGACCGGTTTGTTTATCTGGAAAGGATGTGTTTATTGCCAAGAGGAAGTGGTTCCATTGAAATAGATGTAGATGAAATCCTCCTGGAAAGAAGTGGATTGAAAATGCCCTTGATGTGGTGCATGTGACGGTGCATTTGTGGTCATTCCCGTTCCCGAGAAATCGACAAAGTATTGAACCCGAACAAGGGAAAGCAAATACTTGGAGCAGCCTCAGACTTCTAAGAAATGATACGGACGTTAATTTAGTTTAGCCTTGGGTGAGTTTTTTTCCTTTGAGATTTGTACAGTATAAACGTGGTGCTGTGTGCTCTGTGTGAAAAGATGTTTGGTCTCGATGACGAGCCTTTAAAGCTGCATTTGATGATTTTGAAACTGTAAAAAGAGGAAGTGTTTGACTCTATTTGCATTGTTCTTAGCTCACAGAAACCCCTTTGCCACATCTGTATTTGTATAACTTAAGGAAGTTCAATGGATTAAACGGACAACAGATAAAATACTTAGATAATTAGATGCAGACGGCGCGCAACAGTGTTTTTGTCACAACACGCTGCCTTAACAATTCAATCCCAAAAAAAAAAGTCACTCATTAACAGATTCATGTACCCCAGCAATAAATCACATGACGAGTGCAGGCAAGACCAGGCAAGTTTATTTGTAGAGCACAATTCATACAAAAGGCAGAAAGCAGTTTGACATAAAAGAGAAAAATACAGAGAAAATGCTTTCAGTCACATGCACAGCTAAACAAAACTTTAAGCTTGGATTTGAAAATTGTCAGAGTAGAATCTGTCTCACATCTTCAGGAAGAATGTTCCAGATTTTAGCTGCATAAAACTGAAGCGCAGATTCCCCATGTTTAGTCCTGACTCTGGCACCAGCAGGAGGCCGGTCCATGTTTAGTCCTGACTCTGGCACCAGCAGGAGGCCGGTCCATGTTTAGTCCTGACTGTGGCACCAGCAGGAGGTCGGTCCATGTTTAGTCCTCATTCTGGGCACCAGCAAGAGGCCGGCCCATGTTTAGTCCTGACTCTGGGCACCAGCAAGAGGCCGGTCCATGTTTAGTCCTAACTCTGGCACCAGCAGGAGGCCGGTCCATGTTTAGTCCTGACTCTGGCACCAGCAGGAGGCCGGTCCATGTTTAGTCCTGACTCTGGCACCAGCAGGAGGCCGGTCCATGTTTAGTCCTGACTCTGGCACCAGCAGGAGGCCGGTCCATGTTCAGTCCTGACTCTGGCACCAGCAAGAGGCCGGCCCATGTTTAGTCCTGACTCTGGGCACCAGCAAGAGGCCGGTCCATGTTTAGTCCTGACTCTGGCACCAGCAGGAGGCCGGTCCATGTTTAGTCCTGACTCTGGCACCAGCAGGAGGCCGGTCCATGTTTAGTCCTGACTCTGGCACCAGCAGGAGGCCGGTCCATGTTTAGTCCTGACTCTGGGCACCAGCAAGAGGCCGGTCCATGTTTAGTCCTGACTCTGGCACCAGCAGGAGGCCGGTCCATGTTTAGTCCTGACTCTGGCACCAGCAGGAGGCCGGTCCATGTTTAGTCCTGACTCTGGCACCAGCAGGAGGCCGGTCCATGTTTAGTCCTGACTCTGGCACCAGCAGGAGGCCGGTCCATGTTTAGTCCTGACTCTGGCACCAGCAGGAGGCCGGTCCATGTTTAGTCCTGACTTTAAAGCTGCTTAAGGCTGCTTTTTAAAGAACAAAGTCTGCTTTAAAGCAGTCTTTAAAGCTGCTTTGCAGACTTTAAAGTCAGCTTGTTGTCGTTGTTGTTGTCGTTGTTGTTGTTTTATGGCAGTTGGCATCCAAGTGTTGCATTACCGCCAGACTTTATTCCTCAGACTTTGTCGTAGTCCTCAGACTCTGTCGTAGTCCGTAAAAGTACTCCTTCCATTGCTTTGGTCTTATCTGAGCCACAGGAGCCAGTGGAGAATGTGCAGAGGATGAGGAGCAAGAGGATGTTCTAACGTGCTTTGAACTCATGGGCTTTGAAACACCAAAGTAATGGAAGAAGAACTTCTAAAGAATACGACAAAGTCTGAAGAATAAGTCTGGCGGTAACGCAACACTTGGATGCCAACCGCCATAAAACAACAACAACAGGAGCCAGTGCAGAGACCTGAGAACTGGACTAATGTGATGGTACTTCCTGGTTCTAGTCAGGACCCGAGCAGCAGCGTTCTGGATGAACTGCAGCTGTTTTACAGCTCGTTTGGAGAGGCCAGTGAGCAGGCCGTTACAGTAGTCTAATCTACTGGAGACAAACGCATGGATAAGGCAAAAAAAATAAAATGGTGTGTTTCCAGTAACATTGAAAAGAAAATCCAGGTAGGTTGGATTTTAATTTTTTTTAAATTATATATATATATATATATTTTTAAATATATTATATTTTAAAATCCTCTCACAGGTTTTACAGTTTTCTTTTTTCAGAAGTGAGTGCTTCACATGGAAGTGGCCAACCACAGGAAAAGAGCCATTAGCTGACAACTTTTTAGTAATTACCGCTGTGTTGCGGCCCCTGCGCCATGGTCCGCGCTGCGCTCGTGTTCGGTGAGCTGTAGATCCGCACCCGCCGAGCATATTGCCCCCGCCATGGCTGCCAGTCTGCACGCTGCCCAAATAGAAACGTACGGCCAGTAAATATGCGATAAAATGTTTAAGGTCGGGTTTCCTTTATTTTGAAATCCAGGTCGTCGGGTTACCGCAAACGCAATTTTTTTTCTTCTTGGCCTAAGTCTGATTTGATTTTGGCAATGTTTGTTAGAGGGGGAAAAGCTGCTGATGTTATTGATTTGACGTGGCTGTTAAAGTTCAAGTCTGAGTCCGTTATTACATATTTATATATATATATATATATATATATCGATAGTCCCGACCAAGCCTAGCTCAAGATTTGGCTGTGAGGATGGGTCAAAAAGACACATTTCCCTTTGGCGATAATAAAGCAAGCACACCTCAACCTTTATCTTATCATTGTTTAATCGTATCTAATCTAAAAAATATTAGGTATAAAGGACTTATAAGGTCTCAGAATCATTGCCTCGAGTGTTACTATTGATTAACATTAGTTGTATTGCGCAGAACGAGGTCATAAACTCCCCATTACCAAAAACTGTTGTGGTTTTGGGTGGAACCTTTACACAGCGAGTGGTTTTCTTGTGTTGCAGCTCTTATGGAAGCAGGCGCAGTCCTTCCCTCTCTTCCCGGCCTTGGGGGAGATGGAGAGCCACATGTTTGAGTGCGTGAACCAGGCGGCGGTGCACGAGGAGCTGGAGGATGAGACCAGGCGACTCTGCGACGTCCGGCCCTTCCTGCCCGTCCTCAAACTCATCACGCGCAACTGCGGCCGGGCCGAGCGACTGCTGGACTCCAAGATTGGCGTGCTCATTGGCAAAGGTGAGCGTCGAAATCGGATCCCGTCCAGTGCGGCACCGTGTTTAAAGCACGCGTCACTACGCCGTGACTAGAGTCACAATAAAGGTTCGCTTGCGTTCGTTGTCATCTTTGGTGGAAGTGAAACAAATCCCCAATTTAAATTTACTTGAACCGAAAGGGAACAAGCGGTAGAAAATGGATGGATGGATGAACGATGAAAGTAGCTGTTCAATTTGACCAATTTGGGTTTGCATTCCATCTTCTTTCTGTCATTTTCATTTTGGCGTTACCAGAGAAGTGGTTTTACTTCCTAAAGTGCTGCCCATAGATGTCCGATACATCCATTTATCCAGGCTTGGAATTGCTTCAATGAGAGAACTGGCCATGGTCCTCTTTTTAAGATCCTCAGACATTATATATAATTGTGTCACAGATGGGCTTGCGATGTACAGTATTCACAGTTAATGATGATATTAAAAATACTTTTGCTGCAGAAAATGAATGGCAGAGTTTATTAATTACCGTATTTTCCGGATCATAAGTCGCACCAGCCAAAAAATGCATGATAGAGAAGAAAACACTTGGATAAGTCGCACTGGAGTATAAGTCGCATTTTGAGGGGAAAACCTAACAATGAAACAAAAATCGGTCAGTAGAAGATGAGCAGATTGAACGGGATTCACTGGAAATAAGCAAATGGATAACTGTCCCAGAGCGCCCCCTGTCCTTCTCCACATGAATTAAAGGCGTAATGGACGATTTTTTGGCCCAGATCTGAGTCACATTTCCTCGTGGCGTGGACTGCCGATTAGTCCTGCCACGTATCAATCATAGAACGCACCTGCAGCCTCGTGCGGCTCGTCCCCATGAGAGCAGCACGTTTCCCTGTGTCTAAGCGCATGGATCTATCATAATATAGTTCCCTCAGTGTACAGGACAAAATTAAGACGGATAAAGACAGTTCGAGCTACAAAGAGACAGAAATCTACGGGAGACGAGAGACGCTATGCAATCCGTAGTGCTAGTAAACAAACACACTTCCGCTTAAGTTCTCAAATCTGCGAAAAATCGTCCATTACGCCTTTAAACTCTTAAAAAACCCAGTGGAAAAGAGAAATTCTTTTTCAGCTGGACACTGACCTCCCTTTGGCCCGTCGCTCTCGCGTTCTCCCTAAACCATTTAAGTCGGTATCATCGGGGCAAGAGTTAAGTGGAGCTCCGTCATCACATTCTCTCATCATCACACCTGAATCTTTCCGTCTGACTCCCGTCTCGTCTCCGCTGCCTGACGGAGAAGCGTGAAGATTGCCTCTGACAACTTTCTGATAAGTTCACCGTCGCCCGTCACTTTGCGTTAGCTCCAGTGAAGGTTCAGCGTTTCAGAGCAGCGAAGACGATCGATCCGTGCAGCTGCCCACGACCGCCGGACCATCAGAACTTGAGAAAAACTGTCAAATGTCTAAATGGGACCATGACACGAGAGGAAAACAGTAAATAAATTATGAACGCTGTTAAAATTAAGAAAGGGCAAGTGCCTCATTAAAAATACAGACCACTATTGACATTTCCATGCTCGTCTCCGGGTCGTCCTTTCCTCCAATGAATATTTAATTTAACCAAAGAGATTGTTCTTTGAGTCATGGCTGCGTAGACTGAATTATGAACTTATAAACTCATACCGTGCATTGCAGAACATGTTTTAAAGGTCTAAAGATCAGGATTAGATGTTTTTATACATAGTACAATGGGATATGTTATGTTTACAAAGTGAATAATATAATTTGTTTTACTTTGGCCATTCAAATTGTAATTTCACTGTGATTGGGATTAATATTGCAGCCCCACTAAGAAGGCATGAACCATTTTTAGTTGGGGCAAAGTCTATTTAATCACAAGCTGAATCTGAATTATAACGCTGCCATTTTGCTTTTCCCCATTTACAAAAACAAAACAAAAACATTGTAGGTTTGTTCATTGTTGTCGCGGAATCTCATCTCAAAAACCCGACAGTATCAGATTTGACACCTAAATCATAAAATAAATGTTATGCGAGAAATCTGCTGAGACTAGAGATTGATTTGTCAAAATGGTGAATATACAGAGTTGGGCCCCTTCCTGATTTCTTCTTTTTTTTTATTATATTTGTTTGTCACACTTTAATGTTTTCGATCGTCAAACACATTTAAATATTAGTCAAAGACAGCACAAGGAAACACAAAATCCAAACCAGTATTGTTGTAAATCAGGCACACTGGAGGGTTTTTGAGCATAAACCGTTTTTTTGAGTATTAGTTATTTCTTATATCTAATTGTCAATGATATGTCTTTTTAATCCTCAGGTCTATAGCCAATCTTGTCAGTAAAGTGGCAATGATTAAAAATTGGTGTTGTCTATTATTATTATTATTATTATTATCATTATTATTTTTGTCATGTTGTCCAGCCCTATTTCCAGTGCCCTCTGACAACACAATCTCAAGTTCTGAAATGTAGGGCTGTAGTCGAAACTCTTGGTCAACTAAAGACACGCCCTATTGACCTATTTGTTAGTTTTAGCCTAGCCCCATTTTAGTTGACAAAGTATCTCCATGTATCAGACCCAAACAGCCTTCTAAACACTACGACTGCACTCAAAAGACCACAACTGCACTCAAAAGACTACAACTGTACTCAAAAGACTACAACTGCACAGGAGTTCATGCAAAACCCACTATGTATACAGAAAAGTACTAGAAAACAGTGTATTTATTTGTAAAATTGGATAATAAATGGATTTTTCACTCCAAATTCTTCAGCCAACTCACTCCACATCTTCTCCATTTCGCTGTCACATTACACAAAATAATTGACTAAGATTCCATCGACCGATTAATCGACTCAACGACTATTACGTCTGTACCGAGTTGCGCTCTGAACTGCCGCGTTCTCGTCAGGTCTGCACGAGCTGGATGCCATAAACGACCAGGAGGTGAAGGACTTCCGCGGCAAGATGTTCCGGCGGAGCGAGGAGAGGATGCAGAAGGTCCAGATGATGAGCTGCACCGAGTGGCTGCAGGCGTCCTTCTCCCAGCAGCCCGAGCCCGGACCGGGACCGGAGCAGGTCAACGGCGTCTCGGACCGAGCCGGAGACCTCAAAGTCACCATACACTTCGACCAGTCCCAGGTACGAGGGGTTTGTGATAGAACAGGGAAGGAAAATGAAAAAGAAAAGGGCATTTGGGCCAGAATTCTTTCCATAGTTGGGGATGTCACGATTTAAAATGATAGTGTAACGATTGCGCTTTAATGACTATTATTAACATCGACAATACAAAAAGCAGCAAGATAAGAAAGCCCTTTACATTTACTCTTTTGAGGAAAATCTGAGCAGAAAGATTTTGTTTCTAAAATCGTCACATTTATTTTAATTAAAAAAATAATAAATAAATATAGTTCATATACAATAATATAAAATGCAATAAAAAATATTTAAAAAAATCTTCTGAAAAGGTCACAATTATCATTTTTTTACTCTTTACGACTATATTTTGACCTAAATAATCACGATTATCGATTAACCTAACAATCTTGACATCTCTAATTTGCTATGTAATTCATGATACAACTGATGCTAACGGTTGAAATATTTCATGGCAGCATTTATAATAGTTGTACTGACTTGTTTCTATCTGTTAAGTGTACAGTTCTGAATTGTTCTTCCACTCCTCGTGACATTTCTCCGTCATTATTAGCGTTTTAGCGTCCGCGGCCGCGTTTTGAGCGACTTTAGATGTCAGCAGCAGCAATTACCGTAGCGACAACCTTTACACCCCACAACCGAGAGGAAAAGGCTTCAAGTGCAGCGCTCGTATTGCGATGTCCACATTCGTTTCTCGCCCCAAAGCAAACGATAATATACGATGAGTTTGCGCGATTCCTCATTCAAAGTATAAAATAAAAACTGAAAATACTGATCAGAGAAGCTGAACTATGGGTTATTTATGGTAATATATCTATGAGAAATGTTATATGGGCCAGTCCTAGCATACTATACCATACATTATGTGGTAAGGTTGGAAATCGCAGGGTCCCCCACCGATACGCGGCTCACGATACGCGGCTCACGATACGCGGCTCACGATACGCGGCTCACGATACGCGGCTCACGATACGCGGCTCACGATACGATAATATCACGATTTTGCGATACATGCAATAAATCGTCTAAAGATTGTCTAAAGAACCCAATACATTTTAACCACATTTCCTTACCACAGTTTCCTTTCTTTAAACAAGCAAAAAAAGTGTCGTGCGGCCACAGAATAATTCGGGAAACTATACCAAAAATGACTCGATGTGTCGATACGACCCCCCGCGATACTCGATACTGTGTCGCCAAATTTAGTATCGCAGTATTTCGATATTTTGACACAGCTCTATAACGTGGCTCATGACTGATTGATCAGATGTTTGCAGTGCACGTTCTAAACACGTCTTCAGAACATGATCATGGGTTTGAAGGTTTCATACAGAAAGCTCTTTGGAGATGGGATATTATGTTGTTTGGAGCCATTTTACGCCATAATTTACACAAAAGAAACTTCTTTTTTACTCTCTCTAAACATTTCTGTGATGGCAATTCTGTGATACATTTTTCAAATTTCTATCAAAATGTTTAAAAAGATAAAACTTGACTGCATTTTAGTTCAATGAGTCGTCCGACCTGTTGGGGGCACTTTCATTGTGCTTCTAAAACAGTCACAATTATGCATTTGTTAATAATCAGTAATAACAATTGACGTCCTGATCAAGAACATAAACGGAGAGACACATATTTACAATAAATCCCAGCAACAACTTTTCACTCCAGTGCCTTATTTACCACAAAAAAAAAATCGACTTTATTTCTCCAAACGATGAGCTGTAAGAAACTACAACGCGCCAATCTGATTATTGACACAAACTGATGACACGTTTAATCCGCCGTAAATTTTCTGACATAAATTAGAAACATAAATCCATTCCGGCGTCTTGGCACGGCTGATGTCTCTAACCCAACGTGTGTGGGTCACGCGGCGACGCAGAAACTGGGTCAAAACCGCCCGAGAAACTGTGCCACGGCGGCTCTCTAAACTCTCTAAACACTGACCTGTCTCCCACCTCTCTCTCTCTACCTCTCCCTACCTCTCTAAACACTGACCTGTCTCCCACCTCTCTATCTCTACCTCTCCCTACCTCTCTAAACACTGACCTGTCTCCCACCTCTCTATCTCTACCTCTCTCTACCTCTCTAAACACTGACCTGTCTCCCACCTCTCTCTCTCTACCTCTCCCTACCTCTCTAAACACTGACCTGTCTCCCACCTCTCTATCTCTACCTCTCCCTACCTCTCTAAACACTGACCTGTCTCCCACCTCTCTATCTCTACCTCTCTCTACCTCTCTAAACACTGACCTGTCTCCCACCTCTCTATCTCTACCTCTCCCTACCTCTCTAAACACTGACCTGTCTCCCACCTCTCTATCTCTACCTCTCCCTACCTCTCTAAACACTGACCTGTCTCCCACCTCTCTCTCTGTCTTCCTCGTTCTTTCTTTCCTCTTCTCCCTCCCCCCTCTCTCTCTACCTCTCTAAACACTGACCTGTCTCCCACCTCTCTCTCTGTCTTCCTCGTTCTTTCTTTCCTCTTCTCCCTCCCCCCTCTCTCTCTACCTCTCTAAACACTGACCTGTCTCCCACCTCTCTCTCTCTCTTGTCTTCCTCGTTCTTTCTCTCCCCCTCTCTCCCCCCTCTCTCTCTACCTCCCTACATGCCGTCCCGTCTCCCTCCATCCGCCCGTCTTATCTAAAATAAAGTCCTTTCATAATAACGCAGCAGCTGGCCGGGCCCCTGCAGACTCTGTGTATCTGCTCTGATCAACATGGTAAAAATACTGGCCCCGTGATAAGTCCATCTGGGCCGGTGAACTCCGGCGTGACACGGACAGGAAGTAGGCCCTGCCAAGCGACCGTCACATAAGAAATCAAACGTGCCCGTTATGCACAGCGATGGGTAAACACCGCGCGGGTTGTCTTAGAATCACATTCGTCTGATTCTTGAACCTCGACTGATGCGTTTGAAGACACATTTTGGCACATTGATTATTGATTTTTGATTATCTTTGTCGACATTGCCCACACTTAGCTTTGTTTGCAGGAGGCGTTTGTTTAACTCTAATTACAAAGGGAAAAAAGGGGTGAAAAGAGAAACTTCCTGATCTATATTGTAGTTTTCATATCAGAAGCTTTAAGCAGTGTACTTCTAACGACTGTTAAATGTTAATACAATTCTGTTCTGTGTCTCATTTTTGGTAGTTTCGTCACATTTTAGTGTCACAATTATTGTGAGAAAAAAACATCACGATTTGACGATTATTCACAATTATGTGACTGTTCCTGAAGTTTGTGACCGGGAACTTTCTGAAAGACAAAATAAAGTTAAATGTGACAACAAAAAAAACAAGTTCTTTACATTCAGGGCTATTTTTTGGGCTATAAATTGAACAAAAAATACTTTGTTTGTCTCTAAAAATGTCACGGTTATTATATTGTGGCCTGAATAATCACGATTATCCCTTAAAATAATAATATATAATATAATAGTTTTCCCAATTATTCACTTTTGTTGTGTTAAAGAATGAGCACGCTGTGAAATTATTATCATTTATCTATACTGTACAATCAAAAAGCACACAGTAGTGCAGAATATCTTGCTAAAATGTCAATAAAACATTCAAAATATAGATACAGTACAGATGGATTCAATTTCGGCACAAGAATCATACTCGAGTAAGTATTTGACGCCCTCGATAACGTCCCGTCTCCGTCCGTGTCCAGGATTCGGCCAGTTTGAAGGTGCCGTCGACCTGCACGCCCTCCGAGCTGATGGAGATGGCCGTGAGGAAGTGGCTGACCACTCACGGCCCAGAGGAGGAGGCCACCTGGGGGCAGTACTTCCTGAGGATCAGCCACTGTCTGGAGTTCCTCTGCGTGGACCTCCCCTTAATCCAGTACAAGGTCAGTGGCGCCGCCCTGCAGGTCCTATGTGGTATTTATGTACTCCTCGGCTCCAGCTGGAAACTCCGTGAGTTTGATTCACGGCTCAGGCGGTTTGCTGACTGTCTGCCCCCGCTCTCGCCATCATTTCGCACCGCCCGCTCTAATAAAGTCTTTAAACGTTTCTAACATGTTGTTTGATGGTGACCGGCTCAGCAGTAGTTGGAGCCCGGCCAGTGCACATTTTCACTCAGATCGTTTTAGATCATTCTCGCCGCAGTTTGTGGCTTCTTGGGACAATCTGTCGTCTGGCAAAAACCCCGGATCAGATTGAGATGAAGTAGAGAGAAAAATGCATTTATTCACTCAATTTAATGTTGTTGAGGTTTATGTTTATGGTCCACAGCAGCGCCATCGAAGAAATGTTCCACAAAGAGATCTGTGCCTTTGAAGAAATACCCACGCAATATAAAAAATAATAACATAATCATATTCATTAAAAAAATACAATAATAATAATGATGATGATACTAATAATAATAATAATAAAACAATTGTAAAATAATGAATAAATAACAATAATAGGAATGCTTGTTTTAGTGATGCCTGTTCCCGATTAAAAGTAAATCTAACATTAAAAAATTAATGTTACGCATTACACTCTTGTTATAAACTTATACTTGATCATTTTGCTTAAAGAAATTACAAATGTTCCTCAGTTGCTATAAAAGCTATTTGCCAGGTTTATGTATATAGCACAATTAAAAACGAACAGTGATGCCCCTTATAAAAATGTATTACCGGTACTACTATAAAACCCTAGTAAAGGCATAACTACAAACTAAAAACGTAGCTGAGCCACTTCTTTTCTCTGTTGTTTTTTACGCTCTGGATGTCCCGTGTTTTGTGCAGTACGTCCGAACGTGTCTCCAGTCCAAAGAGTCCCCTCACCTCACCCTGGTCCACAGCAGCACCATCGAGGAAATGTTCGACAAAGAAATCTGTGCCATCGGCGCCGTGGTCAGCCGCAAGTCCTGCGCCTTACCCCTGCCCCTGCCTCCCAAGAGACGCCCCCCCACGGTAAGGACGGGCACTTCACTGAGGACTGTCACGTGGGACAGAGCTTTGAACCACGTTACAACTATGTTCCCTCATCAAAGACTTCCCTCGAGTTGTATTTTAGCCTCATTCACTATAATTTAGTTGATCTTGTTTAAAGTGACGTGTGACAGGTTTTTACAACGTTGTAATTTTGACTATTTTTGTTGTATTTATGACTGTTGTACATTATAGTTTTACACTAATCGAGTAGGTATTTGTGGCAAAAACTTTGAAAACACTCATTCCAGTCAAAATGTATGCAGAATTCACACAAAGAAACAACCTTTTTAACCCCCAAATACAAATCAAAACATTAATAAAATTAAGTCTCTTTCATATATTTTTATTTGTTAAATTACAATTATTGTGACATTAGATGAGTTTTTGCTGGGTAATTTCTCTAGCGTGATGTCATTAATTACAAACAGGAAGTGAAATTCTAAACATAAAAAATGTGCTATTCTGTGATAACATATTTATGATTTTTAGCTAAATTAAAAATATATTCATCTTAACTGCATTTTAGTTCAATGAGCAGTCCGACCTGTAGGGGGCACTTTAAGAGGTTGTGACATTGAGACCATTACTCATGTCTAACTGTGCTCATTACTACTACGTGCTTATATTAGCTTGTCTATTGCCTGACCTGCCTAACCCTCCTACATTCTGTTAAAATGCAGAATGGTCTGTAATGAGCCCATAGGGGCGTCAAAACAAAAAAATGGTGACTCCATCCATCCATCCATTTTCTACCGCTTGTTCCCCTTCGGGGTCGCGGGTGACTGGAGCCTATCCCAGTGACTAAGTCTCTCAAATGCGGAAGATTCAGCACAAAATATGTAACTTAATTCACCTCAGATTTAGTGTTTAGTGCATCGCTTGGCTGCCATGTTTGTTAGACAAGAACAGACCACACGCTTCTCTGATTGGTTAAATCCGCCTGTCGATCACACCCTTCGGATATAATCCCAGACCGAAACGTCTTAAAGTATTTTCAAAGCGCGGCTGGTCAGGCAAGCGTGTCGGGGGAACACGCCAGCTATGGTTTATTTCCCTGTGGTAATTCCGTCTGTCACCAGTAGGTGGAGTGCTAACACGGGAACGCCTTACTGGTAGAAAATCATGCGTGGTTACGACTAAATGAGTGTGTTTAGAGGCAAATAACACCCAGTTTTGTTTAGTTATCACTGCGCTTGACTTACAGGAACAAAAATGCTACAACCCAAGATAAAATCAAGACTTTTATGAATGGTAAATCAAACTGTGTCAAATATGTTATTGACGGTGCACTGGTTCTCCGGGTGGCATAATTACATTTTATTAGATAAGATAAGATAAGATATTCCTTTATTGTCCCACATGGGGAAATTTCATTGGTGCAACGCAGGAAGATACAGAGGTAGATACAGAAGAACAGATCACTTATAAGAAGTCTGAAAAACACTTTCAGTAGAAGATCTCCTATAAATAAATAAAAACTCCCATAGACAAATAAATAAATAAATACATAAATACATACATAGGAAGTGCATGAACATTAGTTTTTAAAAATGTGCTTAATTTAGTTCTCGGTCCGTCTCACTTTAGATTTGTTTGTTGAAACTCAAATCGTCTCAGCTCGTTTTTTTCTAGATTTGACCCACTTCAGACCAAGATTTAGTGTCGTAAAGTAAAATGAAGTCTTGTTCTTCATCTTAAACCTTATCTGAGATCTGTTGTTGAACATGGTGATTGCTTAAGCCAAATGGGAACAGAATACTACAGCAGGCTTGCATAATTTCCTGCAGATGCAACAGAGATGGCGTCTTGCGTAGTCACATAACGCGGTTACAACAATGAACCCTTTCTCTTACGCCGCCACCTGCACCGAGCCCGGCAGGTGTGCAAGCAAACATGTGCCTCCTGTGCCTCGCTTTTATGATGTAGAGCGAGAGTCTGCCGCGCAGTACCGGCCACTTACAAATACAACCGTCTGACCCCTTTGCATTATTACTGTCACTAGATCAATGGATTTATTTTAGTATATTTCTGACTGATTTCAATGTATTTTTCTTTTCTATTGTACTAAACTATATGTCAGTAAAAATGAGAAATGCCACTCGACTTGAAACACAAACAAAATATAAAAATAATAACATTGTAATAGTAATAAAATAATATTATTCCTATTATTGTTTTGAAATTATTATTATTTATAATAATAATAATAATAATAATAATAATAAATTTAAAAATTATAATAATATTAATAATTATAATTATATATTATTAGTTTTTATGGTATAGTGCAAAACACATACTTTGAAGATGTACAACTAGGTAGCGGGAAATGCACCTTTTCAGTTTGGCTGCCATTAAAAGTAACAACAATGACATAACTCCTCTGCGTGTTTCCTGGTCAAATGTTTAACTGGCCTTCGTTAAAGAGTCGAATTGCTTGTGGCTCTTATTGGCCGCTGCAGAGCCGGCCCCCAGTGCAGGGGTTTAGGACAGTAAAATTATAGAGACCTATTGTTGTGACCGGGATATAAATCATACAAATCACTTTTAATCGAGATTCAATCATTTTTAACTCTGCATCTTCTTTTTAATGGAGCGGTCCACAGCCACTCCTCTGTCAGTAAAAACATGTGGTTTGGAGTTGAGACTTTGAAGGGGGAAAAATTGACTATTTTTGATAAATGTCAATGATCAAACTCTGTGTTGATTATGTTCGAACTAAAAGGCTAGTTCACTTGTTTTGTTGTTTTTATGCACACAAATGGATAAACAGTACAAGCTTTTATCTGGAGGCTCCGCCCAGTGGGCAGGGCTTACTCAGAGTATGATAAATACCTGAGTTCTCAGACTCGATCCACAGATTGAGAATGACTCTTGGATGAAAGTCAAAGTCTTGTTTTTCTAAAACTGTCCAGATTTAAACAACTGAATCTTTTTCATGAAAAGCAGACTAGAAACTATTAAACCTACAGAAGACCCAGAGAAAACGCATGTATCACTGGCATCAACTGTCGATTTCATGCCCCTGCACTGGTCTTGGATATTAAAGTAATTGCAATCAGGATATATTACTAGAACTAGATTATTTTACTCAATACATCACTTTTTTTTTTGCTTAATCTATTGCTGAGGCCGTACAATTATCACATTTTAATCGTGATTCAATCATTTCTATTCTGATCAGTTTGAGGCTTATAAATCCGACCTCTACTGGAAGATAAAACCAAATCTATATGCTAATTATTTTGTCATATCGCCCAGTGCCACCTATTGGCATTTTTTCCCTTCCTTCAAGCAAAACGATCCAGTCTAAAATGTCTTTATCTGTTCAATATTTTACGTCATAAGCAATTAAATGTGCTAAAAACTAATCAAATCTAGATTACTATTCTGAAGTAAAGTAATTTACTTTAAGAAAGGCTGGATATTAAATTGTTGTCGGACATGGATGCATGTTAAAGTTAATGACTTGTAAACATGAGAGACTTCCAATACAATGTAGTAAATACCTGCTATAATGAGGCACAAAGAGAGGTCTAGAGGAGGTGAAACGCTCCGACACAAGCATTTCCACTGATAACCACACACCGCAAGAGAAGAGGCACGAAAACAGGAAGTCAGGACTCTGTAACAGGCTCCGATTGGCTCGCCTGCGGTCACGTGACTCCCGTTTGCCCCGCTGACACGCTCTGATCCCCAGCGTGACGCCACAATGACCCGGTCGACCTCGTGTTTGTGCTTGAAACGTTCAACAGTTTGGTCTTTTTGTCTTCTGTCGGCTGCGTTATGCATTTAAAAACGAGTCAAATGTGAGGTTTTGAGAGTTACGTATCGATAAGCGACATTTTATCATTGATTGTAGTGCCATTTTCTGCATTAAAATATACATATTCATAACAAAAACTCTGGAATTAAATCAAAATGTCAAGAAAAAGACAGAACTATTGCTGATTTTCTTCACTTACTCTTCATTTGTAAATATTCTCTGCGTAGAAGCCTTCAGCAGTGACCGTATTTCAAACTTTATTGGGTTGATTCATGTTCGGTGTACAATAGAATCATTTGTTTGATTAGTTGACTCCTAAAATAAGCGTTAGGTGTTTTTATTGCTCCAAAAAATAACTTTGAAAAATATGTGTTCTCACTGTGAGCACTGTCGCCTTCCCGCAGATCTGACCTGTAATGAGCCTTTTTGTCACTTTCCCTTTCAGCACATGCAGACCGGTGTGTGGGAGGTTTCAACCCCCTTTAAGATTGTTCTGGTGAACGCGAGTAAAGTGAACGCAGAGGAGACCGCCAAGGTAAAACCATTACATATAGAGTATGTTATGTATGGTATGTATGGTATGTATGGTGTGTATGGTATGTATGTTATGGTATGTTATATATGTATGGTATGTATGGTATGTTATGTATGTTTGTTATGGTATGTTATGTATGTATGGTATGTATGTTATGTTAAGGTATGTTATGGTATGTTATGTATGTTATGGTATGTTATGTATGTTATGGTGTGTTATGTATGTTATGGTATGTATGTTATGTATGGTATGTATGTTATGTATGTTATGTATGTTATGTATGTTATGTTATGGTATGTTATGTATGGTATGTATGTTATGGTGTGTATGATGTGTATGATGTGTATGTTATGTTGTGTATGGTATGTATGTTATGTATGTTATGTAATGTATGGTATGTTATGTATGTTATGTATGTTATGGTATGTTATGGTATGTATGGTGTGTATGTTATGGTGTGTATGGTATGTTATGGTATGTTATGGTATGTTATGTATGGTATGTTATGTATGGTATGTTATGTATGGTATGTATGTTATCAAATCAAATCAAATCAATTTATTTTTGTAAGGCCCAAAATCACAACAACAGTTGCCTCTGAGGGCCACAGGGAGAAATGAATCAACAATGTCTGTGGTGGCGATGAAGTCAGACAATGTCTGTGGTGGCGAGGGAGTCAGACAATGTCTGTGGTGGCGAGGGACGATGTCCCAGGGTCCTCTGTCCTTAGACTCTCCTTCTCGGCCAGGAAAAACTCCAAAAAAAACCTCTTTGGGAAAAAAGCGTAGAAACCTGGAGGAGTTCCAGTGAAGGAGAGATCCGACTCTCACAGACGGACACGAGGGAGACTGGAGCTGGACCCACTCTTCAGGCAGATGAGGGACCGACTGAGGCGAACTGGACCCACTCTTCAGGCAGATGAGGGACCGACTGAGGCGAACTGGACCCACTCTTCAGGCAGATGAGGGACCGACTGAGGCGAACTGGACCCACTCTTCAGGCAGATGAGGGACCAACTGAGGCGAACTGGACCCACTCTTCAGGCAGATGAGGGACCGACTGAGGCGAACTGGACCCACTCTTCAGGCAGATGAGGGACCGACTGAGGCGAACTGGACCCACTCTTCAGGCAGATGAGGGACCGTCTGAGGCGAACTGGACCCACTCTTCAGGCAGATGAGGGACCAACTGAGGCGAACTGGACCCACTCTTCAGGCAGATGAGGGACCGTCGGAGTCGAGCTGGACCCACTCTTCAGGCAGATGAGGGACCGTCGGAGGCGAGCTGGACCCACTCTTCAGGCAGATGAGGGACCGTCGGAGGCGAGCTGGACCCACTCCTCAGGCAGATGAGGGACCGTCGGAGGCGAGCTGGACCCACTCCTCAGGCAGATGAGGGACCGTCCACACAGGGCAGGGACCACTTCACCAGGGGAGGGGCATCTGGGTCCACAGGTCCTCAGGAGTGAAAGAAAGAAAAAGAAGGCGGTGAACAGTTTGCAAGTGGAATCAAAAAATAAATATTGTTTGATAGCATAAGTAGTCAGAAGAAGAGGATAGTGCTCAAGCTGTCATACTTCCCCCAGCATAATTACTCCTAGGGCAGCATAGCTAAAGCTGTGGGTTTATGTTTTTGTTCCTAACTACTCTGACCATAAGCGATTTCGAAGAGGAACGTTTTAAGCCTGGACTTAAATGAAGAGACTGTGTCAGCATATTTAACATGGGTCGGGAGCTGATTCCATAACACAGGAGCTTGGTAGCTAAACGCTCTACCTCCTACAGTACTTTTAGAGACTCTTGACACCACCAGAAGGCCGGCATTCTGAGAGCGAAGAGCTCTGTTTGGATGATATGGTTCTATAGCATCTTTGAGGTAGGATGGGGCCATGTCATTTATGGCTTTGTAGGTCAAGAGTAGAATTTTGAATTTGATTCTAAACTCGACAGGGAGCCAGTGAAGCGACTTCAGCACCGGCGTAATGTGCTCTCTTCTTTTAGTTTCTGTCAGTTATCCTGCTGCTGCATTTTGAACCAGTTGAAAGCTTTTTATGGAGCTTTTAGGACATGCTGCGAGCAGGGAGTTACAGTAGTCTAATCTAGTCGTTACAAATGCATGGATAAGTTTTTCGGCATCACTTTTAGGCAGGATTCTTCTGATTTTGGCTATGTTGCGCAAATGGAAATAGGCTGTTTTACAAGCTTGATTTATATGAGCTTTAAATGAGAGCTCCTGGTCAAATAAGACTCCAAGGTTTCTTACAGTAGAACTGGAGGCTACACTAACATTGTCCAGTGTGACTATCTGCTCAGATAGAGCGTCTCGTAGATGTATGGTATGTATGGTATGTTATGTTATGTTATGTATGTTATGGTGTGTATGATGTGTATGTTATGTATGTTATGGTGTGTATGGTATGTATGTTATGTATGTTATGTATGGTATGTTATGGTATGTTATGTTATGTATGTATGGTATGTATGGTATGTATGGTATGTATGTTATGTATGGTATGTATGTTGTGTATGGTGTGTATGTTATGTATGATGTGTATGATGTGTATGATGTGTATGTTATGTATGGTGTGTATGATGTGTATGATGTGTATGTTATGTATGATGTGTATGATGTGTATGATGTGTATGATGTGTATGATGTGTATGATGTGTATGATGTGTATGTTGTGTATGTTGTGTATGTTGTGTATGTTGTGTATGTTGTGTATGTTGTGTATGTTGTGTATGTTGTGTATGTTGTGTATGGTGTGTATGGTGTGTATGTTATGTATGTTATGTATGGTGTGTATGGTGTGTATGATGTGTATGATGTGTATGTTGTGTATGTTGTGTATGATGTGTATGGTGTGTATGTTGTGTATGATGTGTATGTTGTGTATGATGTGTATGTTGTGTATGGTGTGTATGTTATGTATGGTGTGTATGGTGTGTATGGTGTGTATGATGGGTATGGTATGGTATGGTATGTTATGTATGGTATGGTATGTTATGTATGGTATGTTATGTATTTAATGTTATGTATGTTATGTATGGTATTACATTCTCAAGTGTTTTTATAAACGTGTATCAGTGCCACTGCCACGTGCACAAAAGTCTGGGAACTGATGTTTGGTCATTTTTTACATGAAGTGGATTTTCTGCATCTCCACAATGAACATAAACGTTTTAAATATCCACCAAATTTTGTAATATTCCGTTTGTCGAAATATGTGATTTTTAATATATATATTAATTGTACCATTTGCACAATACATTAGGTGCCTCTTAACATGTACTAAAGTGTAGTTTTCCTGATACTACTTAGTTAATAAAAGTAGGGCTACCCAGTATCTGCCAGGGCAACTTTTATGTTCTAAAGGTTCTGTTTTGCAAGGAAGGAATTTTTGATATATCATTTTAAAAGTTAGTAGTTAGTCATTTTTAAAGTTAAAAGTCTTTAGTTATAGTTTAGTCTTGGTTTTGTTCCCAACAGATTTTTATTATGACACAATTTGACTTGTAAATAAAAAAATATATTAATTAACTTGCAATATACTCACTACATATAAATATGATAAACATAGTTATTTTCTCATTGTGTTGCCCTAATGAAGAT
This sequence comes from Eucyclogobius newberryi, assembly GCF_026437365.1. Taxonomy (NCBI): domain Eukaryota; kingdom Metazoa; phylum Chordata; class Actinopteri; order Gobiiformes; family Gobiidae; genus Eucyclogobius; species Eucyclogobius newberryi. The sequence continues at coordinate 18,670,244 of NW_027315724.1, forward strand.
ATAATAAAAAGTTATCTGATTTCTCTTTATTATTAAAACATGAGTTTTGTGAGGCCGTTAACCACGCCCCCTTCGCCGCCTTCCTCAGGTGCAGGTTCGGGCGGGGCTCTTCCATGGGGCGGAGCTGCTATGCAAACCGGCCGTGAGCAGCGAGAGCAGCGGCCGCTCCGATCACGCCTGGAAGGACAGCACTTTGGAGTTCGACATCTCCGTGTGCGACCTGCCCCGGATGACCCGCCTCGCCATCGCCATCTACGCCGTCATGGACAAGGTCAAGAAGCAGAAGTCCACCAAGAACACCCACATCAACAAGTACCAGACCATTCGCAAGTCCGGCAAAGTGGTACGTCCCGTGTCCGTTTACGACGACTTAAAGAGCCCCCTACAGGCCTGACCACTAATTGAACTAAAATGGAGTCAAAGGAATAATAGACGATTTTTGGCGCGCAATCAGAGTCTCATTCCTCGTCGCGTGGACAGTCGAGTAGTTCTCCCACATGTCAATCATTCCCTGCGTGCTACTGCACACCTGCAGCCTCGTTCCCAGGATAGCAGCACGTTTCCCTGGCTGCGCATGCATAGTTGATATGCTGGTGTGTGTTTAGCGAGTTCCTTCAGTGTACAGTACAAAATGACGACAGAGAAAGACTGTGTTCGAGCTCAGAAGAGACGGAAATCTGCGGAGATGAGAGATGCGATGTGATCCGTTGCGCTAATAAACAAACGCACGTGTAGCGAGGCTGGAGGGTGGAGGGGTGAGTGTGCGCATGCACATTTTTAAAAAGGGACTAACAGTCGCTTGTTCTCAAATCTGTGAAAAATTCTCTATTATTCCTTTAAGATAAATATATTAAGAATTTTGCAGAAAATGTATAAACATTTTTAAGTGTATAATTTCACTTCCTGTTTGTAATTGATGACATCACACTAGGAAATTACCCAACAAACGCTGGGCAAAAACTCATCTAATGTCACAATTTTTTATTTGACAAATAAAAGGACAGTTTTAAGTTTATGCATAATTTATTTGTATAATTTATACAAAGAAACAACTTTTTTTGGACCTCTGAACAATAATTCTACAAAATAAAGTTTGCTCTCATATATTTTTGTTAAATAAAAAAAAACAATAGATACGTTTTGGCCCAGTGTGTGATGTCATCAATTACAAACAGGAAGTACAACTATACACCTACAAAATGAACTATTCTGGGACACGTTTTTTATATATATTTTTTTAGCAAAATGTGAAATATATTCGTCTTAACTCCATTTTAGTTCAATGAGTCGTCCGACCGGTCAGAGGCATTTTAATGCCCAAAACATCCCACTCTAACTCTTGATGTCATGTAATAATGCTGTATTTTCTGATCGATTAGTCTTTTCCCCTAATCTGTGCTTTGATTGGTCCAGCTCTATCCTATCGCCTGGGTCAATACGATGGTGTTCGACTACAAGGGCCACTTGAAGACCGGAGACATCATTCTGCACTGCTGGTCTTCTTTTCCTGGTAAACAAACTCTACGCAATGTTTTTCCCCCCGGTTTGAAATGTCATTATTTATGTTTTTTATCTTCGTTGTATTGTCTGGCTTTGCAAAGTGGCTGTGTTCAAGGGCAACAATTTGATGGCATTGTTATTTTTTATCGAGGGCAGGGACATTGAAATGACCAAACAGAAAGGCCACACATTTTAAACGTCTTTTTTTTTTTTTTTGCTTGGGGTTTGCTCCAAAAACGTCATAAAATGGGCTTAAAGTGCATTTGACATGTTTTTGTTATTGTCTAATATTGACTTTATTTGGTGTTGTACATATAAATGATAGTTTTACACCAATCGAGCAGGTGGAGAAAACATTGAAAAATCTGTAGAAAATGACAGGAAGTGACATCACACCAGAGACCCTCATTCCAGTCAATGTTTATGCAGAATTTACACAAAGAAAACACTTTTTTAACTCTTTAAACATTAATTCAACAAAATAAAGTTGCTCTCAAATAATTGTATTTATCAAATAAAACAAATAGTGGGATTCAAGTTTTTTCTGAGTGGTTGCTTGGTAATTTCCTAGTGTGATGTCATCAATTACAAACGGGAAGTGAAAGTATATATCTAAAAAATGTGCTATGCTGTAATTTTTTTATAATTTTTAGCAAAATGTTAGATATATTAACTGCATTTTAGTTCAATGAGTGGTCCGACCCATAGGGGGCACTTTAAGTCCCTTCAACTGATCCATCTCAACTGAACTATCTCATGAATAATTACACTTTTATTTTGTTTTACCAAATAAAATATGCAAAAATATTGACATTGTGATACTAGTAGAATTTTTTGCATATTTTACTAAATTACTCTGACAGCGCTACACTTTTGTTGCTTGTTTAGAGAACTTTTTTGTGCAATACATTTGACACATTCACTGTTTTGATGTTTAAAATGGGTTTTGTATTAAGTTTGTGAGTGAGTAATTAAGGACAAGGAGAATATCATATATCATAACCGACTTGCACACGATGGAAAAAATAATGTCAGGACTCAACTTAAAAATAGACAAACAAAAAAATAAAAAACATTAGACAAAAAGGGACAATTATTCAGAACTTGATATGCTCTATTTCCTCTTTTTTCATTTATTTTTTTCTGATGCTACTCCCTTATATTTTTACTTTTTTTTTTTTGTGTGTGTGTGTCAAACTCTGTGGAAATTCCATACGTCGCTTAAACCGCTGCCGTTTGCGTGTCTCCGAACAGATGAACTTGAAGAGATGCTGAACCCGATCGGAACGGTCCAGACGAACCCGTACACGGAGAACGCCACCGCGCTGCACATCAACTTCCCCGAATACCTGCCTCACCCCGTCGTCTTTCCCCCGTTTGACAAGGTAACGGGACAGTTCTCTTTGTTTAGTTAAAAGTTCCACTACGTAACATTTCTGCTAGACGGTGTAACGCCCCCTCTCGTCTCCATGGAGATGTCACAATATCAGATTTTTGTGTCGCTATTATTGTGAGGAAAAACATCACGATTTAATGATTATTTACGATTATTGTGACAGGAAATATTACATTTTCTTTCATTCTTGTGGTCTGACATGTCACTGTTGAAATTGAACTTTCTGAAAGACAAAATCAAGTTAAATTTGACAAGAACAGTCCGATAAAAAGGTTATTTATATTTAGGTCTATTTATTGGACGATAAATTTAACTTAAAATATACTTCATTTTGTTCTAAAATTGTCCCGATTGTCATTTTTTGGTTCTTTCAATTATATTGTGACCAAAATTATCCCAATCATGGATTAAAACCTGATAACCATGGCGTCCCTGTTGCCGTGTCGGAGTCAGAATTCATGTTTTCAGAGGTATTTTTGATCACTAAAATGACTATTACTGAATACATTTTTTATAATTAACAGAAGCATGTTAAAACATGTCGTTAAACGTATTCGCTGAGGATTAATTAGCACAAAACTGTGAAGTCTCAGAAAAAATTGACATGTCAGTCATAAAAATGTGAAATGTCTGTCAAAATTGTAGAGACATCACTTCACACCTTAATTTGAAAGTTCACATGACTTTTTATGTTGAGTCAGCCATTTTTGCAGCATTTTTCACTATAAAAATATTACACTCGATATTCACATTTGCAAAAACATTATACACAATTTCGATACGTCGCCCAAGATGTAAACGATATTCACGTTTTCAATCAACTTTTCTGACAAAACGCCCATTTTAACACTTACTGACGGTTTGTGCGTGCATGATTTCTGTCCGTAATCGTTACCGTCGATCGGGAGCGACTGAGCGGATTGAGAAGGCGGCCGCTCGTCGTGATGGGAGCGGGTGATTACGACGAGCGGCCGTTGGAGTGGAAGAGGATGGAAACGCACTCAGCTTAATGGGCTCTTATGTCGAGGCTGTTCTGTGTCACGTGGCGCTCGACTGACGTTTCTGTGTTTTATTTATCTGTTATTTCAGATTCTGGAGAAAGCGGCAGAAATCGCACGCGATGACTGCGCCCCGATGGTGAGTCGTGTGAATTACAATTACAATTAAACATGCACGTTTACGGGAATAACAGCGTATAATGAGTCTTTAATTAGTCGTTTTTCTGGTTATAAAGAAGATTTTCAGATGATTTCATTCCTAAACTAAAGTATTTACAGTTGTAGTTAAGTTATTACAAGAAAGTTTACATTTACGTTTATCTATTTTCACTTTATGTGCGTTATGTGCTTTGTTTTTGTTGTATTTTGTGCGTCGTAATCGTTATTTGGACTATACAGACGACTATAAAACGTATATACTGACCTTTTTTAACGAATGTAGAGGCGATGTTTTAAAACAAAGTAGTAAAATAGAATAAACTGTTTGGTACACGTGTCTAGGATCGGTCAGACGCCATATTTGGTCAGAAATGCATTTAAAACCTCTAAATGTACAATTTAAAGTGACGTATGACAGGTTTTTACGATTTTCCATTGTTGACTTTACTTGGTGTATTTATACCTGTTGTACGTATAAATAATGGGAGTGTCTACAGAGCCGAAACTGCCATGTAATTTTGTGCTGCGGCTCCTGAAACTGCTGCGCTATTTGACCTCGCCTGTTAGGGTTAAGGTTAAGGTTAAGGTTAAGGTTAGGGTTAGGGTTAGCGTTAGCGTTAGCGTTAGCCATGAGGCTATATGGCAGTGACCACAGCTCGATATCTGTGTTTTACTGTGTTTTATCTTTCTTTTTATTTATGTTTTTTGCACAAATTTCCTTTACGTAGGACTACGGCGTCAATAACCACCGCCACTAATACTGTTGCGAAAGCCTCCTACACCTTTAATACCGACTGGCAGTTACGCCCACTCCCTTCGTGCGAGCGCCGCCCACAGTGACAAACATAAATAGAATAAAAATTATAAATTACATGAGTAAAAGGTAAAGCTGTAGAAAATCCTCTATCGTAGTGGAAACATGTAAAATTGGTTAACGCCTGGAAATCCAATTAAGGTCGATTATTTTAGCAGTCGACTAGTCAAACAGTTATTTATTTTGTGCATTGAGACGTTGTAAATACATTATCAATAAATAAAGTTGGAAATACTGTGATTTTAGTTGATATTTACGAACAACATATACATTTTAATCATTTTTTTGACGATTACGATCAAAAATGTGGCCTCATTTGTTTGTTATAGTCGAATAATCACAGTTACTACATTCGCCGTCGTGGCTTTAAACTGAACGTGGTGGTTTTCTTTAATGCAGTACAAATATTACTTCTCCCAAGAGGATTTAACGAGGTGTAGGACTGTTGCTTTCACCTCTCTCTGGGTGTGTTCATGGAGGCAGGTCCGAGCGTGCCCCGTCGGGTCTGCGGGGCGTCCCAAAACCTCGGATTAACCTGGGATTCGCTCGGCAACAACACGCCGTTTTCGATTTCAGTTGTAGGTCATTGTGTGTGTCATAGTTTGCTCATAGTGTGAGAACTTCCTCAGCATTTTTTGTTGTTGTTGTAATTACGCTGCGACTGCAACCTCTTTGCGGGCTACTAATGAAGTGTTTGGTGGGCATCAGCTCCGTTTATCCCGTTTCTCATCATTAAATGCACCGTAGAATAAGAATACAGTTAGTTTTGGTGTAGAAATCGTCTCTGTTGAGCCTTTTGCCTGTGGTCTAACGCAATTACGCCCTCTGGTGGCCGTTTGCAGTCACTGCTTCATAATCGAAGCTATTGTTTTTAGTCAGTTTTCCTTTGTTTATTGAACGATTTGATCAAATTTGACCAGGGAATAATCAACGTGTCAAGAATGTATTATATTGAGTGATAAAAAAAAATATTAGCGCTGCAACTATTATTTTAGTGGTTATTTTGGTGTGTTAATTACATTATTGACTAAATAAATGCTATAATGCTGATCACAGAATATGTCCGACATTTACAAATTAAAAAAGCTGAAATTATTTATTCTATTAACATTTTTGCCACTTTTTTGTTGAAAAGAGTCTTTTTGTTTGTGTTTTAGAGTCTGTATCATCCACTTGACGATTACGATTATCATGATAACTTTTCGCACTTTTAACTTTTGCAACTGTTATTTTTATGTTATTAATCGCTATGTCATTTTTTTGTGAGTGTGTGGGATGAATATTGGCTCGATTTAACGCTATAATAACTGATTGTAATTGTAATCCCAGAGCCGAGGAGGTAAGAAGTTCCACATCGAGCTGAAGGAGATCATGGAGCGCGACCCTCTGTCTCAGCTGTGCGAGAACGAGAAGGACCTGATCTGGACCCTTCGACACGACTGTTGGGAGAACTTCCCTCAGTCGCTGCCCAAACTGCTGCTGTCGGTCAAGTGGAGCAAGCACGAGGACATGGCTCAGGTTTGGACGCTTGCGCTGCACGTTTTTGTGAAAGTAATTTAAAGGAATGGCAGTTCTGGAATGAGGTTTTTTTTTTGTGTGTTTTTTTCCTTTCTTGTTTTTGTTGGTCTATGTTCTAAATTTTATTTTTTAATTTTTTTAACAAATGGTCGCAAGCTAAAAAAAAAAAAAAAAGGCACATATATGATTTTATTTTTTTCTGTTCTAATACAAAAAAATCAAAAGAAAATCAATAAATGTATAATAGTCCCAAGCAAAAAAAACAATAAATATATGACGGCTTTTTTTGTTTTTCTTTTCTTTTTTTTCTTTTTTTCACTTTCTGTTGTGTTGTTGCTTTGTTTTTCTTGATCTATGTTCTAATTTTTTTTAATCAATTAATTAAAAAATCAATACATTTATATCACTCCTAAGCCAAAAATAAATAAATATAAGAATACAATATGTTAATATATATTATATAATAATGTTTTTATTTTATTATTATTTATTTTTTTTACTTCTAATGGTGTTTATTTAAACAAATAATATTGTTGCAAAATAATAATGCCTGTAAAACGGTTTGTTCTTGGCAGCTCCAGGCTCTGCTCCAGATCTGGCCCAAGCTGTGTCCTCGAGATGCTCTGGAGCTGCTGGACTTTAACTATCCTGACCAGTACGTCCGAGAATACGCTGTGGGCTGTCTACGGTACATGAGGTAAAGTCGCCTGAGATAAGTGTTAAAATATAAAAAGCACTATTTATGTGTGGAAAATTGCTGTACTAAATAAAATAAGTACATAAATAAAATGATGGTACAGTTTCCGGGTGTACTGCTTATGAACGCCTCTGAGCATCATTACTACTACTCAAAATTATCATATTTGACTTATTTATGTCGAGTGGTCAAATACTCTCATTTACAGCGTCGTGAAGGTCATTTTAGCTGTGCGTGTCCTTATAAGGTTTGCATGCTCTGTCTCCATAGCGACGAGGAGCTGTCCCAGTACCTGCTCCAGCTCGTGCAGGTGCTGCGGTACGAGCCGTACTACGACTGCGCGCTCACCCACTTCCTGCTGGAGCGCGCCCAGAGGAACCGCAAGATCGGACACTTCTTATTCTGGCACTTGAGGTGAGCGCGCCTTCGGTGGATCTCGCCTTGTTTTATTATATTTGTATATTTATATTTATATCCTCGTTCTGGTGGTTTTCAGGTCGGAGATCCACATGCCGGCCGTGTCGGTGCAGTTCTCCCTCATTTTAGAGGCTTATTGTCGAGGCAGCATCCCCCATATTGAGGTTCTGAAAAAGCAGGTTAGTAACTCATCTTGTCTCGTATCATTTAAAGCGCCCCCTACAGGTCAGACGACTCACTGAACTAAAATGCAGTTAAGATAAATGTATTCAGAATTTTGCTATTAAAAAAATATATAAAAAATAAATAAATAAAAAAAACAGAATAGCAAATTTTATAATTGATGACATCACACAAGGGAATTACCCAGCAATTTGACGAAATTACAATACAATACATTTATTTGACTTTAATTTGTTGAATTAATGTTTATGAGGGTAAAAAACGTTGTTTCTTTGTGTAAATTATGGATAAACTTTGACTGGAATAAGTGTGTCCCTGGTGTGATGTCACTTCCTGTTATTTTCGGCAGATTTTGTTCTTCTCAAACACCTGCTCCATTGGTATAAAACTATAATTTATGTGAACGACAGGTATAAACACACCAAATAAAGTCAACATTATAAAATGGTAAGAACCTGTCATACTTTAACTTCAATGAATGAGTGAATTCATTAATTTATGTAAACAGAAGTCAAAGGTCATGTAACGACGCCGCAAGACTAGGACTTCAAAATGTTCAAAATGAGTATTTATAGAATTTCTCCTCCTTCATCATAACTTTAACATGTTAGTTTCCTGTTCCGTGTTAATGAAACGCGTTAATAAGACGTGTTAATAAGACGTGTTAATAAGACGTGTTAACATGTGGGTTGGGTTCACAACTCGCTCTGTCAACCCAACAGTTTCTCAATGAAACTGTGTGTTCACCCAGAGCAGGGGGCGGGGTTAGCACTATCCGACCAATCAGAAGGATAGAGAAGGAAATTGGCAGCGTAAGGAAATGTCAATCATAATCTCACGAGGAAATAAGAGATCAAAGCCAAAGGAAACGCGTTCTCTTTTTATCTCTCTCTCTCTCTCTCTTTATTGTTCTCTCTCGTTCCCTCTCTTCTTTTTCTCTTCTTTTTTCGTTCTCTCTAGTCTCTTTCTCCTTCTTTTTCTGTCATTTCTCTCTCTTGCTCACTCTTTCTTTCTCTCTCGGCCTCTCTTCTTTCTCTTCTTTCTCTATCTTTATTCTTTTTCTCTCTTTCTCTCTCTCTCTCCTCTCTCTATCCTTCTCTCTCTCTCTCGGCCGCTCGTTCGTGTGGATTCTCTTCTCTGATTGGTCAAAGAGTCGGCCTCTTATGTAATTCGGCATCTTGACCTGATCCGCAGGATGTTATGAGTTCACGCCGTGTTGCCATAGAGATTTGCCCCGATAGAAAGTGACCCAGATTCCCGGTATCCAACCGTTGCCTCGCTTAACCCACTGATCCAGCTTCGCAACACAAGCTTCTAATATTTAATTTAATTTAATAAGGCCTGGAACACGTCAAAATGCTCGTTATGAAACATCCCCATGGAGACGAGCAGTCGCACAAAACCAAACTCTAGAAACAATATTTGACCCAGTATTTCTTTTCAGCCGTCACTTTTAGTTTGACTTCACTGAAACGAACCAGCAGGAATTGAAAAGGTTTCGACGCTCGTGTCCCACAATGCACGTGCTCTTTGAAACAGGAAGTGGTCGCGTAAATAATCACTCTGACGGGGAAGTGAAGAGGAAGTGGCCTGTGGAGTAACTGTCAGAATGAACTCCTCAGAGGTCAAAGGGTAAAGGGCAGGACAGACTGTGACGGGGCTAAAAATACATGACAAGCCAGGTCTATTTTTACAGAGGAAAGCGGGAGAGGAGGAGGAAAGATGAGATTTGGTGTAATAATGTTAATTCAATATTCAACAATATTCATTTATATTGCAAAAGTGTTAGTGTTTATTTATTATTTATTTATTTATTATACATGTATTTTATTATTATTTTGCATAGTCCTGTCACTGTAATTAACACATCAAATGATTGTTCAGTGAATGGAATATAAATATTATTAATAAGTGTTAATATAGAAAAAATGATGTACATTGTATTTGTACTCGTGGGAAACCTTCCTGTTGTTGAAGATGCGCTCTGAGCTGCAGAATAACTAACATGTGGCTCATATAGATGTCCAAAAAGTTTAGCAGCTCGTTTTTGTTTTTTATTGTGTAGATTTTGCACGTTTCGAAAAAGAATGTGTTTTCCTGCTTTTGGTTGATGTGACGAGCCTAAATGGCCTTAAGTGCTTCACTTTTTTTATAATTTTACTTCCTTTTTGTAATTGATGACATCACACTAGGAAATTACCCGGCAAACACTGGGTAAAAAAAAAAAGAATAAATAAAAAATATGAGAACACCTTTATTCTGTTGAATTAATGTTTAGAGAGTCAAAAAATTGTGTAAATTCTGCATAAACTTTAACTGGAATGAGTGTCTCTAGTGTGAAGTCACTTCCTGTTATTTTCTTCAGATTTTTCAACGTTTTCTCCACAAATACCTGCTCGATTGGTGTAAAACTATCATTTATATGTACAACTGGTATAAATACACCAAATAAAGTCTAAAGTAGAAAATCGCACTGGCCTGTCACGCGTCTGGCCTGGAGCCTCTGAAATCCTTGGCGTTCACGCTCGTTCTTTACGCTCAGGTGGAAGCGCTGAGCAAGCTGAAGTCCGTGAACGAGCTGATCAAACTCGGGACGATCAAGACCGCGCGGAGCAAAGCGAAGGAGGCGATGCTGACCAAAGAGGCCATGATGACGTGTCTGAGGCAGAGCGGGTACTCGGACACGCTCTCCGACATACACTCGCCACTCAACCCCAACGTGCTGCTGGCCGCCGTCAAGTAAGAGCGACAACGCACTATTTATGGGCATCGCCGTGGTTTTATTCACTGGCATAACTGTAAGCGGTCGATTTAAATACTTATTCAAGCATTAAAGTCTTATTATTGTGCATTCTTCTGCTAATCAAACATTCAATTAACTGTCAAATAGCTAAAAGAAATAAGCTGTTCAATGCAAATAACAACTGAAAACAACATGAACGTTACCAAAGTAGACGTTCACGACCACTGTCCTATCAATGAACTCCAATATTGTGTCAATCCAACAGAAATGTCTTAAAACGTGTCTTAAAACGTTTTCAATTGGGTTTAATTGTCAGTCGAATGAGAAATGTCTGTCAAATTAATCACAGAACTGCAGGAACCGCTTTATCTTAAAGTGCACTTTTTACATTTTTAGTTTAATCAGCTCTTTTTGTAGATTTTTTTTAAAACTATAAACAAACTCGGTATTTCCCGCCTCTACTCCTTATTACTGCTCGTTAGTGTGATGTTAGGACAGGGCTATTTAACCTTATTTTCCCGACGTGCACTAGTGTAACACCACTTTGGGTCGCACAATCTAGTTAATACAATAAAATAACTCCTGCTAGATTAGATTTTTGTGAAAAATAACATACAAAATTCCAACATTGCTTTGCAAAATTGCACTTCCAGAACTGAACCATAATCAAGTTAGGACTAGACTAGACCCAGCCAGGCCCGAACCAGGACTAACCCAGAATCAAACAAGGTCTAAACCCAAATCCAAAGCAGTTCTAATATAGTGCAAACCCAGAAGTAAACCTGGACACAAGATTTAATTTAAATTTTTTAAATATTTGCAAGATGGGTCATGGGCCGGATTAAATTGCTTGGCGGGCCTGTTTTGGCCCCTGGGCCTTATGTTGACGAGCCCTGGTTAAGATGAACAAGAATTATGATGTAACAGGCTTTTGGTAAACACTACAAACCATTTATGTCACCCTCATTACAACAAGACAAAAGGATCATAATGACAGTAGAAAATAATCCTAATGTCGTTCTAATACACAGTAATAAAGGCTTTATTAAGGGAAGTATTAGTAAAAGTCTAATTAGCAGCAGAAAACTGTTATGCAGGAAACGACATGAACAGGGGGTGCATAAATATGAATTAATAACAAATGACCCACTTAGATATTTGTTAATTAGCCACTGCTCGTGATTATACAGGTCATAATATAATCATAAGAACTAAAAAAAAAACTATTTTAAAATTAAAAGAAACATTAAGTCACATTAAGTTTATTTTTTTAATTCAGGCAGTCAGATTTTGTAAAAAAAACTGATCACAAACTAGATAAAAAGAGCTCAGTAATTGTGAACAATCGTTACATTGTATTGTTTCTTTCTCACAATAACACGATAACAATTTCCATTTTTCGACTAAGTTTTCGTTTCATTTTTTGCCCAGTGTGGAAAAGTGTCGGTACATGGACTCTAAGATGAAGCCGCTTTGGATCGTTTATAACAACAAGCTGCTGGACGGAGACTCGCTGGGAATCATCTTCAAGAACGGAGACGGTAAGAAACTGACAATGTCTCATATTTATAGTCTTAATTATATATTTATCAGGTATTTTAGTGAATATCTTGAAGCAGAAAGTAATAGTAATCGTGAAAGGTTGGCAAATGACGATATCGGCGCCGCTATCGATATTGTTTTTACCGTTATTGAAGAGTCAAAGATGGTAATTTGACCTCAACAACTCAAATAATCTAGTGCAAACAAAATCTACACGCAATAAAATCCAGTTTCAGCCTTAATTTGACGACCGATGACTGGATATATTGTAATTATCGCGGCTTTGTGTTCGTCAATCGTCACAAAATTACTGCAAATTATTCACATCGCGTCACGGTGTGGAAATGCTTTTTACCGTGTTTTACAAATGTGAAAAGTTTGTGAAAAATGTGCGAACTTCACTGCAATTTCGCTTCAATTTATCGCTCGTTTTTGTGATGTGAAAAAAATGCCGACATCCGCGAATATCGGCGTCGATTGTTGGCGTCTGAAAAAATGCACAATTCGCAGTAGATTTGTTGAAGCTGCTGCGACTGAATGATGAAGAGTGAAGTATTTTGAGTCTAATGAGGCGTTCCTAGTTTGAAGTTATTTTAATATACACTTGTTTGTTTGTTTTATTATTCCAATGTCATTACGTCACGGCTAATCGGCGCGTCTTTCGTTCTCAGATCTGCGACAGGACATGTTGACGCTGCAGATATTGCGACTCATGGACCTTCTGTGGAAAGAGGCCGGTCTCGATCTCAGGTGAGGTTTTCAGGGACTTTTTCGGGGACGTTTTCGGGGGGCTTCGGTTTACGTCGTGACCCTTTTACGCGCACATACAACGTCCTCCAAAATAGAAGTTTTTTTAGAAACGTGGGCTCCCTACGTCGTACGCGGACACATCTGGAGTCGGGCCGCGGAGACGTCGTTTTGACAGTCGAGCTGCAGAGAAATGGGTTCAGAGTTCGAACGTGGGACGAATGAAAGGCGCCGGGGGGGATAAGTCCTAGGTCGTGATGCGACTTAAACGTTCACATTTTACAGTCGCAGCCATTTGGACATGTTTTATTGAGGTGTGGAAATGTGATATTATTGTTATTATTCAGCCTAAAAAATTGAGAAATCACTAGTAGAGTTAAGATGGTTCAATTAAATCTGTATTTTAATCAGCTAAACTCAAATCAAATCAACTTCTATTATAACTCCTCACAATATAGAAACCCTTCACGTTTATGTACAATTTTACCACAGTGAGAATGAACTGAAAATGACTTTGGGCAGTTTGATGGTGATTTCTCAGTGCGACAGCGACGGTCTGAACGGTCCTGATGTTACAGAGTCCATACGTGACCTTTTACCTCCGTGAGATGGGAACAGTCTCGATCGGCCTGCGACAACGCAAATGAAAATATGATAAACGATAATATTGAAAGTACTTTAGCTGGAGAATACTTCTTCAAATGAACAAATCATAAAAAAAAACATAAGCTGCAAAATAAAATGACAAAAATAAAAAGTTAAGCAGTTTGTTAATCAATGCATTTACATCAATAAGTTGTAAATATGTTAATGTTTCAGCTCTGTGCAGCTCAAATGTTCACGCTGTTCACCTGATCATGGACAACAGTGAAAGTACAAAACATTAAGGTCAATGTGTCCTTTAGAGCCTTATTAAGTTCTATTCAATATGTTTTGTAAATCATTATTTTATTAAACAATTGATGAAAGCAAAAAGCAAGGAAAAAGCTAGGAAAAGATGGAAAGAAATATGCTGTGTTCATATCAGCCACAAGATGGCAGTGTTTACCTTCACACTGTTCTGATTCTACTGAAGGTTATGACAGGCGAAAACATTGAAAAATCTGAAGAAAATGACAGGAAGTGACATCACACTAGGGATCATTCTAGTCAAAGTTTATGCATAACCTGCACAAAGAGACAACTTTTTGACCCTTTAAAGATTAAATCAACAAAATAAAGTCACGCTCGTTTTGACAAATTTTATTTGTCAAAAGAAATCTGAGATTAGATGAGTTTTTGCCCAGTGTTTGCTAAAACACAAAACAGGAAGTGGAATTATAAAACTTACAAAATGTGACATTCTGTGATCACATTTTTATACTTTTTAGCAAAATTCTAAATATATTTATCTTAACTGCATTTTAGTTCAGTGAGTCGTCCGACCTGTAGGGGGCGCTTTAATGCTCAAACATAAACCTCTGGCCGTCTCCCTGCAGGATCGTCCCGTACGGGTGTCTGGCCACGGGGGACCGGGCCGGCCTGATCGAGGTGGTGTCTTCGGCCGACACCATCGCCAACATCCAGCTCACCAGCAGCAACGTGGCCGCCGCCGCTGCCTTCAACAAAGACGCTCTGCTCAACTGGCTCAAGGAGAGGAACTCTGGGTACTTCACGCTATGTATTTAGATTTACCCAGATTACAGTGTGGACCGTGTTTATAGAACGGGTCAGTCTGAACCCGGTGAGAACGTTGGTGTGCCCTGAGGCGCTGCCATGTGTGTCTCCAAAGTCAAATCTAATCAGAGTTAATCGATTCATGGACTCGTGAGTAATTTAGCATTTTGTCCTGAGTATCTTCTTCACCAAATGATAAAACTATAATACAATGCATGATTTTTTAGTCAAGTGCCAAAATAAATGGTTGAAAACTGCTGGTCAAATAACCAAGCTTTACCAGCAGGGGGCACTGCATATCCATGAGACTTTATGACAAGAGAACCATTTATTTTATGTCTTTTTTAAAGAAGGAAATGCAATTTTACAACATTTTCGAAAACAATTGTAAAGGTCTTCCCTAATTTTAGAATCAAAAACCAAACTTTTAAAATGCACAAATGTTGAACGTGATTGTTGTTTATTATCGAACTGGTCAGTAAATTCTCACTGTTCATTTTCTGGCTTTTATTATATGGATGTAACAGTGTGAAAAATGCCACGCCCTTCTGACACACACAATTGCCGTTTTGGTGCGGGGCCTAAATCTCACGCCAGTTTTTTTGTTTTAACATGGAGCTAAAACAACTAAAACCTGACTTGCCCGTACAGTTTTATTCATTACCTTTTTCAAAATAAAACACAAAAAACAAACAGAACATGACCAGAGCGAAACATCAATCAAAAACTAAACATTAAATAACTAAACATTAAAACACATATAAAAACGAGTCTGTCCAATTTGTCCTTTTCCAAATTAAGTTTGTTATTTTTTTCCATTTGTCTAATTCCTGTTATTGTCAGTCTGGTCCTTGCGTCCTCCATTTCTTTGTTATGGCCTGTTTTCCCGCTGCCAAAAGTACATTCCAAAGGTATCCATCCACTGTGTCCACGGCAGGAGATTTCTGTCCCAAGTACACTGTTCCAAAATCGAGTGACAATGTAAAACAAAAAAACTTCCTTGAACTCAGTCCAAAACGTCTGAATAACAGGACGGTCCCAGAACACGTGATCATTTGTCTCTTTGCTGGCTCTTTTTTTTTTTTAAACCTTAAGAGTCCTTTGTTGGTCCGTTTTGTTGACCTGTGTGTAAATTGCAGCGACGCGCTTGACCGGGCCATCGAGGAGTTCACCCTGTCGTGCGCCGGGTACTGCGTCGCCACGTACGTCCTGGGCATCGGCGACCGCCACAGCGACAACATCATGGTCCGCAGCACTGGACAGGTGAGCAAAACGCTGTCAAAAAACGCTATATTTTTGTGTGAAATTGTGTCAAATAATTCAATAAACGACAATAGTCCTTATACAGCACGTTTGGTTTGACCGCTGACGCAAATGACGTCTGGTCATTTCATTTTACTGCCAAAATTAGGATAATTTTTGCAACGTTTCTGCTCGGGTCTGTGGAGAGGCGCTCACAGCACGGTTCCACGTTTTTCAGTGTTTTTCCCTGCAGTGAAAACACCTTGTTACAGAATAAATGCAAGATATAAAGGTTTAATGCCGTACTGTGGAGCATTCCAGGTGAAGCTGTAATATCTCCATGGATACAAGCGCAGAGAACTTTAAGGCCTTCTTTTGCTCCTTTAAGAGAAAGGACTTGACGTTTGTCTCAAAAAACAAAATTAAACTCAAAATGATTCTGATTAATTTAGTCAAAATAATAAATGTAATTTGACGGAAGCCAAAGCAAGTTCCTATTTTTAAATCCTGTTCATTAACATAATAAACCCCTTTCTGATTCAGAAGAGTCCCATCATGCCTTTTGGTTCTCAGCTGTATCATTTAGCTCCATTTTATTTTATTTTTATTTCATTTTGTTTTATTTCATTTTTTAATATTTTTGTTTAATTTTATTCTATTTCATTTTGCTTTATTTTATTCAGTTTCATTTTATTTAATTTTATTTATTTATTTTATTATTTTTTTAATGCTGGAGCGACGGTGACACTGGCGCGTCCTCGTGTCGTGCCACGTGCCGCCGCTGTCAGGCCGTTTACCACCAGACGACACGTGGAACATGCAGATTCATGTGTGGAGGAAACGCCCACATATCTGACCTACAAAGTTCACCACAGTAAACATGAATCAGGTTCAAACGGGTCAGCGGAGGTGGTGTTCTGAAACAGGGCAAACAGGGCAGGATCGATCAATTTGAAAAAAATAATTACAATTTAAGTCATACTAAAAAAAAAGAAAAGTTGGCTTCCAAAAATTCCAAAATATGAATCCCATTTAATTTTTTCATATTTGTGTCTTTCCTAGTTGAGCCTGTGTGTGATTTCTATGTCTTTGTTTCCATCGTCCGCATGTCAGTTACATGTCAGTTACAGTGTGTTTGTCTCATCAGTTACACACTTGGTTCTGTACAATGTATGTGTTTGAGTGTAGTATTATTTAAACGTGTGTGTGTGTTTTGAAGCTCTTTCACATCGACTTTGGACACATTCTGGGAAACTTCAAGTCCAAGTTTGGCATCAAGAGAGAGCGCGTCCCGTTCATCCTGACGCACGACTTCATCCACGTCATTCAACAGGGAAAGACGGGCTACACGGAGAAATTTGGAAGGTGACTTTTACTCCCGCGTTTGTGTTAACTCTTTTGTTTAGTTCATTTGAATTGCACGGTTGAGCTGGGATAATAAATACAGTTTATTCAGTGTAATGTGTGATTGAACGGGATGAGCAATGCTCATCTCCGTCACTAGATGGCACTGCACACGTACCTGTTTAGTTTTATACGGTTTCATAGTTTCATAGTCAATTCTATACCATCATTTATTTTTTGTCGACTTTTGATGACTTTTTGGAAACATTGGGGTGGGAAAATATTGACAAAAATTAATATCTTTGTACATACCGTATATCGCCGTAACGATATTCAGATTATATGTAACAATACAGTAGATATGAGCTGTAAATGGACCAAAAAAGATCAGAAATATTGTTCTCTGTTTTTTAATCAAATCTTTTGTCATTTTTATCAGTTTTAATCCTAGACGATACACTCATTATCAGAACTTGTCACGTCTCCAGCAGCAGCTACATTGTCCGTGTTCAGTCCATCCCTCATTTCTAATCGTCCATAAGATAAATTACGGATGTGGTGAAACTGGACGTGACTTTTATGATCAAAAGTACCATTGAGACCACCCCTGCGTCCAAGGTCGTACTCGTCTGTTCTGGAGAAGAAGCGGCTTTGTCCACCGCGAGCGCGCTAAACGCTAAATGCTGGAGCGATGGTGACACTGGCGCGTCCTCGTGTCGTGCCACGTGCCGCCGCTGTCAGGCCGTTTACCACCAGACGACACGTGGAACATGCAGATTCATGTGTGGAGGAAACGCCCACATATCTGACCTACAAAGTTCTACCACAGTAAACATGAATCAGGTTCAAACGGGTCAGCGGAGGTGGTGTTCTGAAAGTTGCTGTGGATATGACTGTGCAGCTCTCGTTTTAGTGAAAGAAGTTAGTTTATTACAAAGTTTTAATTAAGAAAGAAGTTAGTTTATTACGAAGTTTTAAGTTAAGTTTAAATTAAGAAAACTGGGATATTGAAGCGCTTCCCTGGACCGAGATTCACAAAACAGATGGACCTCTTCATCTATGGATTTGTGAGGCTAAAAAGAGGATTAGCCGATTAGCATTCCATATATTTATGATCAGAAACACATGCAAACACAGGTGTGACCCTTTTTAATCGGGTCATGTATAAATATTTAGTACCTTGACAACAAACTTCTGCCTCACGGCGCAGGCTCTGTCGTTAATGTACTGGTCCAACTGTAAATATGTTTATGGAAGTATATTTGTCTCGTTTCTGATCCACGTGATTCTCTTTTTTTTTTTTTACGTGACCCGTTTGAGAGCGTCACATCTGATGTTTACAGCCTCGTGAAGACGGGCTCGTGGGCGTCGTCACAAATACATTTCATACATTAAAATGCAGAAACAAACGCTTTGGTTTACCTAGAATTTGAACTTCCCAATGTTGAAATTTAGTCTTTGTTATTTTATTTTATTGAAGATTTTGGGAATTTGCACAGTTTACACAAGATTCTAAAACGTCTGATCTTTTTGAAAAGCTCTGAGTGAGACTAATGCATCATAAGAAGTACCATATTCCTCTGGAGTATAAGTCGCACCTGCCAAAAAATGCATAATAGAGACGAAAAAAAAACTATAAATCACATTTTTGGGGAAATTTATTTGATAAAATCCAAGACCAAGAACAATTTAAATGCACCCTAACCCCGCCCGAAGCCCTCGGCCTCCCTTAGCCCGCCCGAAGCCCTCGGCCTCCCTTAGCCCGCCCGAAGCCCTCGGCCTCCCCTAGCCCACAGCCCGTATTTGCGTGGCGGACAGAGTTTAGTGAATGAATCGAGTTGTTTTGATGATGCAACAGTCGCTCAGCGCTCGGAGTCATTGTGTACGACAGTGAGTCATTTGACCTACAACAAAGAATGAGATGTTTGGACGTGTGATGGCGTCTGTGTGGGCGCTCTTTCACCGGCTCCACTCGTCCACTGTCTTTTTCTCATGTTTTCTACCCTATTTATGCTTTTGTTCTTATTAACTGCTGTCAAAATGTGTCAAAATACTTTTGTCCGTCATCGTTTATTTGACTTGTTGTGGCTAAAATGTGAGAATCTGACGAGGATTTTTAAACGCTTTTGCCGTTCCGTACTTTTATTTAAAATGCCTTTGTGTCCGCGCCAATGTTGTAGAATCTCGACTAAATACGTGTGTTTGTTCGTCTTTGTCCTTCGCAGCTTCCGACAGTACTGCGAGGAGGCCTATCTTGTCCTGAGGAGGAACGGAAATCTCTTCATCACACTCTTCGCGCTCATGCTCACGGCGGGTCTGCCCGAACTCACCTCCGTCAAGGACATCCAGTATCTAAAGGTAAAAAAAAAAAAAAAAACGTCGATCTTTAGAAACAGAACGACTTGTTTGTTTAGTCATGTAGTTCTTCTAAGATTCTTCTAAGATTCTTCTAAGATTCCCAATTTTAGGCAATTTTAGAAGCAAAAAAGGTCCCGGTCGACAGGTTGTGGCTTCTAAGAGTCCTCTATGAGTCCTCTAAGAGTCCTCTAAGAGTCCTCTACGAGTCCTCTACGAGTCCTCTACGAGTCTTCTACGAGTCTTCTACGAGTCCTCTACGAGTCTTCTACGAGTCCTCTACGAGTCCTCTACGAGTCCTCTACGAGTCCTCTACGAGTCCTCTACGAGTCCTCTACGAGTCCTCTAAGAGTCCTCTAAGAGTCCTCTAAGAGTCCTCTAAGATTCTTCTACGGTTCCTCTAAGAGTCTTCCAAGAGTCTTCTAAGAGTCCTCTACGGTTCCTCTAAGAGTCTTCCAAGAGTCTTCTAAGAGTCCTCTAAGGTTCCTCTAAGAGTCTTCTAAAAAGTAATTCTCCGCAAAGGGCAGTGGGAGAAAGGCAACACTTGTTGAACAGCAGTGAAAAGCCGATTCCATAACACAGCTAAACGTTTGACCGTCCTCTGAGCTTTTAGAGACTGTAGGCACCAACAATACTCCAGCATTTTGAGAGTGAAGTGCTCGGTTTGGATGATCTTGTACAAGAGCGTCTTCGAGGTAGGATGAGGCCATGTCATTTATGCCTTTATCGTTCAGGAGGAGGAGACTCTGGGGCAAAGCGCTCTCGTCTCGGTGTTGATGTGAAGGACTTTATCGTTGTTTGGTCGTTATGTCGGCACGGTTCTTCTCACAGCAATCCTCTCTTTCCGCTCTCCTCAGGACTCCCTGGCGCTGGGTAAAACGGACGAGGAGGCCCTGAAACAGTTCCGACAGAAGTTTGACGAGGCGCTGCGAGAGAGCTGGACGACCAAAGTGAACTGGATGGCGCACAACGTGGCCAAAGACAACCGCTCGTAGAAACGGGCCCCCGCGGCGATCGGAGCGACGCCGTTTTGGGAAACCCGGCGAAAGGGAACGAACGGGAGCAAACGCCGGGAGCGCCTTTTGCTCCTTTTCTGACGAGATTCGAACTCCTGGAAAATTAAAATTGCGTGACATTTCTGTGGGTTAGACGTTTGCAGGTTTTGCACAGGCGCGACCGGCGATGGAGCACAAAAGCCAAAGTAAAAGGAGCCTCAGAACGCCCACGCTAAAAACAAAAAAAAAAGACAGACACGACGCACCTGTACAAAGACGCGAAAGGTTCAAAAAGACTGTGAGACAGACTTGAGCCTTTTGAGCAGCGAAAACCATCGACTCCAACTCTGGACCGCGCCCGTTTAACGTTTTTATCCTTGCTGCCTCAAATAATTGCCACAGAACTACAGGAAGATTGTATTTTTAATGTTTTAACGTTTTATTTCAGAGTTGATCTCAAACCTGTATGTGCCAGGCTACTTTAAAAAGTCTATTACGGTATTTTTTGGAGGGAGAATGTGATGTCAAAACTGGTTACATAGAGTGGCGCTAGCCTTTAAAAAAAAATCTAAATACGTATTAAATTATTTTATTTAGATCTCAAAACACTGGAATGAAACACTCAACAGTTTATATAGTTGTAATCTTTGACTAAATGATATTTGTTAGTTTAAGATTGTATCGTCTGCTTTTACTGGTTTCACTTGCCTTTTTCCCGCATATTTGAAGTTCGGACGGATGAAAACGTCGCAAATCGTCAGGATATCATAACTTATTCATGTAATATTTCCTCGGGACCAAAACATAATGCAAAGTGTAATTATTTGACTGTCACGTTGTGTTTTTAAAATCACGAGTCAAAGCTGAATGTGCCGCAAAGTGTATGTTTCTATACAAGCGTTAAAGCCGACTTTGTCACTGTAGAACTGGCTCCGCTTTACAAAGGCCACTGTTTTTGGACAAACGGTGCTCGAACCGCATCTTTTAATTATCGTGCAATATCTGTGAAGATGCGTACACCGCGTCCCGACTAGAAAGCCACTCTCCGAACGGCCGTAACGTTTGCTTCCCGCGGCGAGACAAGTGACGCCGCGAGCCTTCACGTCTCCAACACTGGATATTGTCACTGCACAGGCTTTTAATGTTATGCTGTCTTTTTTTGTTTTCATAGGAGTTTTATTAAAGTTATTTTCAACTGCACCGCGTCTCTGCCACTGGCCTTTTTCTTTTCAAATATGAGAAATGACTAACATTTGCTTTATTGCCGCATATTGTCTTCACGGGTTTCAGAAAAATGGTTCTTTTGAATGATTTTGTGAAGACTTTTGTGAGGACTGTTCAAAGTGTATATGTGTATTTTAATGACTTAACTGCTATGGCAACAGCGCTACATTTCCATCAACCTGAAACCGAGGGATAAGCAGTGAACTCCAGAATGACGTCACGTATCGTTTTATTTTACACATACATTAATTGGTAATCTGCACATTTACTCTCTACGTGTGTTGTATTAGATATACGTGTTTAGTGTGTACGTGTGCTCTGTTCAATGACCTCGGGACAGCAGTGCATTCAATTAGCTTAATGATAAACCCTTTGAGATTTAAAGAGGCTATATTTAGCAGCATTCAAAAGTATTTTTGGAGTGTTGGCTTAAGTGTATTATGTAGTATTTAACAGTAGCGCCCCGTCAGCTTGTACAGCTCTTTTTATTAATGACGTTTTGCACTGCTGCCAAAAAACGCATCAGATTTGGTTCATAACGGGCGCTTTTTGGTCTTCGGTCCTAAACTGCATCGCGGGAACTAACTGAATTCACGGATGGATTATTCACCAAGATATATTTGAGTTATACAAATACTGTAGTAACTTGTCAACTGTGAGGGAAGTGTAACATCCACATTGGGTTGGGCACAATGGCGTTTTATGTTGATTTACAATATAGAGCAAGCATATACTGTATTTACTCCTGCACTTTAACGGTTCATTTACTGTATTTTCCGGAGTATAAGTCGCATCGGCCAAAAAATGCATAATAGAGAAGAAAAAAAACATAAGTCGCATTTTTGGGGGGAAATTTATTTGGTAAAATCCAAGACCAAGAACAGACATTTAATCTTAAAATGCACTTTAAAATACTAACTGATTAGAGAACATGGTGAATAGGTGTATGTATGCTAACGCTAACACAGCTACATGACGCACAGACAGAACTGTGGTAAGTGTCTGGTATGTTAACGTAACATATTAACAGTTATTCAGATAACTATAGCATAAAGAACATGCTAACAAGTTTACTAAAGCATCAGTTTTACCCATAATCACTAAATCCATTGAATTCTTCTTCCTCTGTGTCACTTCTAAACAACTCCACAAACTCCGCAGGAAGAGGAAGTGCAGATTATTCTTCGTCGCGCAGAGCTTAGAGCGCCATCTTGTGGTTGTCAGTGTGAAAATAATCAATGTGACATGTGGTTGCCAGTGTGAAAATAACGAATAATATCACATATAAGTCGCTCTGGAGTATAAGTCACACCCCGGCCAAAACTATGAAAAAAGGTGCGACTTATAGTCCAGAAAATACGGCATACTTTTTGCGCGAGACATTTTAAAAGGCCCGTTTGTGCACGCTTTAAAGTGCTAAAATGTAGTTTGTCATCGGAATAAACCAAAAGGAGCCATTGGAGTTGTATTTTGTTGGACGGTGTGACCTCCTTCGACCGGACCACCTGCTTCTGCCTCTCAAAAGTGAAATCCTCCGTGTTTCTTCACTTTCACCACGGGGCACAGCGACTTTACCTTTACCCATCATCATTTATTGATCCATTTCTCGTCGGAGCAATCACCGCGCAGTGTGAATCACCCGGAGTCTGTTGTTGTCCGCGGTTACGTAACACCATAACCTGGATGGAGGGAGGCTTGTTTACACTCGGAAGGCTCTCGGGGGCAGATGCCGTGTCCTGCATGACACAAATGTAAACGAAGACATAGAAAACGGTGCACATACCTTATTCGAAATGTCACCTTTGTGGACGGACACTAAGGTGAGTAAAAGGTCCGGTCTGTGTGTGAAGGTCAGTCGTGGTCAGAGCCAGGTTTAGCAGACGAATAACTCATCTGTCGACTAAACGGCACTTTGACATTTTCAGCTTTCTTTCTGAAATTATGGCTCGAACTGTATTGCACTTGTCACCTTAAAACTGATGAATGCGGAATTGAAAGTTTGTGGAATTGTGCTCTCTTCAGGTCTGGGTGACCCACAGACGTCCCACCATCTCCCCCCCATGAAAAAAGTGCTGTTTTTATCTTCAGAAAATAAACTGATTTCAATCTTTGAGGGTAGCACAAGGGTTAAAAACCATGTGACTGTTTGACGGGGGTGATTTGGCTGGAATGTTCCACAGTGGCATAAAATGTATCTACGGTATAATTAATTGAAGTACAGTTGTTTTTATCGCTCAAACTTATTGTGAAAAACATACGTTCTTGCTGTGAGCTGGTTTGCCTGTCCACAGATCTGACCTGGTAGTGTTGCCTGCTTGTTTCTCTGGCGATAGACTAGTTTAAAGCCACACTGTGGGACGTGTCTAAGCAATGACATCGCATAAAAAGTGGCATAAAAAGTGATATTCAGAATCAGAAAGGGTTTATTGCCATTGTCAATGAACAGAATTCACAAACATATGAACTTTTCTTAGTGATTCGGTGCAACATACAACGATGAACAATGAATAAGTCAAAAAGAGAAACAATTTAAATCTGCTATGTGATAAAAACAATAAGATATAAGTAAATAAATGAGAATAAAAATAAAAAAAATAGGCTTAATATGTAGACATTTACAGTTGAATTTACATATGTAGTGCAGAAAGTGAACAGTGCACGGTGATGGAGGAGGTGAGGATGGACTCGATGATGGTCGTGTAGAACTGCACCATCATCTGCGCTCTCAGATTGTCTTTCCTCAGCTGCAGCAGGAAGTACATCCTCTGCTGGGCCTTCTTCATGAGGAGCTGATGGTGGCTTCCACTTGAGGTCCTGGTGATGGTGGTGCCGAGAAAGTGGAGGGAGTCCACAGTGGAGATGGGGGAGTCTGAGATGGTGAGGGGGGGCTGGGGGGCTGTGACTCTCCTGAAGTCCACGATCATCTCCACTGTCTTCTGGACGTTGAACTCCAGGTTGTTCCCGCTGCACCAGGACACCAGCCGCTCCACCTCCTCCTGGAGACAAACTCATCCCCGTCCCAGATGAGCCCGATGAGGGTGGTGTCGTCCGCAAACATTATTAGTTTTACAGAGTCGTGACTGAAGGTGCAGCAGTTTGTGAACAGGGAGAAGAGCAGGGGAGAAAGTACACAGACCTGTGGAGCTCCAGTGCTGATACTTGCGTTTTACTTGTATTTAAAGGAGATGTTTACCTAATGTTGATTTGAAAAAACAAGATATCTGTGAATATTTTGAAGGGATGGATATTTTAATGCACAAAAATAGAGTAAACTTTTGAAAACCTCTGGACAGAGGCAATTGTAAACCTTCAAAAAATGTATAAAATGGGACTAAACTCTTTTTGCAAATGAACTCTTCAGTTATTGCACAAGTCTCCATTATCCCATAATAAGTTGATAAATCCTTCTTGTTGTGACTGTAGCTCCATCATAATAATGCAACACACGTATCTTTGAAATGAGTTTTTAAAACATTATATCTGCTTATTTGTCCAAAGTCCAAGCCTCTAGTTTGAGTTTAAATTCCTTTCAAGTCATTGCCAAATACAGCACATATTTTTTGCAATGTACATGTTTTTTTTGTAAATTGCCTGGTACCCCATAGAGAAGTGAGGAGTGACCATGTTCCTATGTTTCGAGGATCAGCAGCAGCAGAGGGCTCCAGGTCAAGTCTCAATTCTAAATCCACATTGTTTTGTCCTGCATTTGAGGCTTGAGTGCTCTGAACATTTTCCAAGCTATTTTGATCAATATTTTGGTTCACCGTGTACAAAAGGTAAAATAAAGCTGTGATTGTCCTCTAGGCCCATCAGCACATTTCTGTTGCTAAAATATCTGATTATCGCTTATGTCTAAAACCTGTTGGACAAAACCTGATTGCCACAGGTCGGAAGAGGGGTTAGTCCTATTTGGTTTGTCAAATGTCCTTATATGGAAAAAGCTTCTACATTAAAGCAAGTAAATGCATTTGGGTTAATGTTCAGTGTTGTGTCTTTGAGTTGTAGAGGATTTCTGGTTAGATAATCACAGCATTGGCCGAACCAGGAACCACCCACTGTGTGACTCACCTGTTTTGGGAATTCCGCCCACGATCGGGGTCCCCCAGTCTGCCGCCCCGAGAGTCCAGGGACAGCGGTTCTGTATGGTTTGTGAGTGTGAGAGTGTGTGTGTGTGTGAGTGTGTGTGTGTGTGTGTGTGTGTGTGTGCCGGCGGATGTGATTGCATTACACTTAATGAAAAGGATGCAGCATGAATCAATCCACACCTACGTACATTTCTGCCAACATTTGAAATCATATTATCACCTCGCAATCTCTCATGATGTGGAAAAGCTTCTGGAGTGGGTCCCCAAGCTCTGGTGTGGGTACAGGTGGTGTAGTCTGGAGAAAATAGGCCACTAATGTTGTGTCTGCTTTTCTGATTTAGGGCTTAAAGTTCAGTTGAAGTTTGTCTTAAAGTTGAACTCGGCTTGGTTTGAAGCGGGTTTGGGTCTGGTTCAGATCTGGTTTCATTTTGGAGCTGGTCGAGATCTGCTTTGTTGGATTGATATTTTCCTGGAAATTTCTGTAAAATGTTTCAGACATTTTTAGTCAAATTTTAGACCTGGTTTAGTTCTTAATCAGATTTGATGCATATTTATCTTTAAAGTGTCAATAAATGGTTACTTTTATAAGCACTCACTGAACTAAAATGCAGTTAAGATATATATAATTAGAATTTTGCAAAAAAAAATTATGAAAAAGTTATTACAAAATAGCAAATATTTTAGGTTTATGATTTCACTTCCTGTTTGTAAATGATGACACTAGGAAATTAACCAGCAACACTGGTCAAAAACTCATCCAATGTCACCATTATTTTTTTTATTTAGCAGACAAAAATAGATATTGGAGCACCTTTATTTTGTTCAATTAATATCAAGAGTCAAAAATGTTGTTTCATTGTGTAAATTCTGCATACATTTTTGACTATAATATGTGACCATAATATGGTCTGATGTCACTTCCTGTAATTTTCTACAAAAAAAATTCTCCACAAATACCTGCTCGATTGGTGTAAAACTATAATTTATATGTACAACAGCTACGAAACCACAAAATAAAATCAAAATTAAATTGTAAAAACCTGTCAAACGATTTTTTGTTTTCCTTTGGTCAGAAATGGCCATGGTTTTGTCCCACTTTTTACCAACCTGCTTGTCTCCATCGAGATGTTGTTTTATCTGGAATATCCCACAGTATATGGCATCAAATGTATCTTGCATTTAGCCATTTTAGGTATTACCTTGAAAAACGGGATCTCATTTATAAAACTTAACATGGAATTCAGGAGCTATGATGTCCGAGGCTTCAAGCCCCTGGTAGGGTCTCCCAAGACAAACAGGTCCTGGTGACAGGTCAGACCAAGAGCGGTTCATCGACGGCAGGGGCCCCAAAGACCAGATCTCCGGACACAAAAAATGACTCTGGGGGCATAGATCCTGGCTTGGGGGGGAAAGAGCCTGAGCTTGTGCGGGAGGTTGAGCGGTATCAACTAGATATAGTCGGCCTCATCTCCACGCACAGTTCAGGCTCTGGAACCATCTCCTCTAGAGGGGCCGAACGCTCCACTTCTCTGGTGTTGCCCGCGGGGAGAGGTGGCGGGCTGGTGTGGGCTTGCTTATAGCCCCTCAGCCGCCACGTGTTGGAGTTCACCCCGCGGTGAACGAGAGGGTTCCTACGCCTTCGGGTTGGGGACAGGTCTCCCGAGTGTAGTGCAGAGTACCCGGCCTTCTTGGAGTCCCTGGGACTCCGTTGTTCTACTGGGGGACTTCAACGTCCACGTGGCAACGACAGTGACACCAATCAGAGGGGTGTGTCGTTGCAATGACATGATGACATAACCTTGAAAATTGCACAAGGAGACTTTCATTTTCACAGTGCAAGTTCAACGCCGGGAGAGTGGGAGGACGTGAGAGACTTGGCGCGGGCACGTTGCTGACTGGCCACAGCGCAAACACATCTACTCAGAGCCAATGCGAGTCTGGTGCCAAAGCGGAGAATTTCACTCGCTGAGCATGTTATGGCTACCATCCCAGCATGTGCTCAAACAGCTCTCCTGTCTCCACTCATGACGAACGGAGAGATGCGCAAACCTGGCACCAAGAACAAGTTCCATTCATGCTTATTGCTATTGAAAAATGGACTGAAATAGAGTGAGGATGTTAATTCTCACACCTCTAAAGACTCATGATGCAAGCAAGGGTAGCAGCCTTGGAAGCGCACCCGAGCATGTCCCCATCTGATCATATTAGGCTTTAGGAAACGTTGAGATTCATGTCTAGCCTTGATCATCTATAAGACTGCAATTTAAACTGCTAATTAATGACAGTAGTTTGCCATCAACCATTTTTCTAGTTCATTGTTAGTTGAATAGTTCAGAAACATTTTATTGCTATTCCCAAACTAGGAACTTGCTTCGGTTTAAAGAGGGATTCTCTTTTTAAACAGAAATTTAGATTTAAGGTTCAATTCACCTGTGGTTCACAATAGCATTCTGAAGCCATGGGCCAGGACCAGCTCAGGCCAGTCAGATGCTACTCAGGTACTCACCAGGGAGCTGCAGCCAGCAAACAAGAGGATGGTCCATCACAGGGCTGTTATAGGGCAACAAAGAAGATTAGGTTCAGGAGAAACAAATGGATAAACAAAACAGGCTATTATCAAGAGGTTCCTCCCAGTGGGCAGGGTTTAGCCCAGAGAAGGATGCACATTCAAATGATTGAGAATGACTTTTGGATGAAATAGAACTGAACATTTTTCTACTATGTGTAAGAATAAAAAAATAAGATTAGTAAAATATACAGCTAGATCAGAACAATAGTGCAAATACAGTAGGTGTATTATTGACATGAGTTATTAAAGTGACAGGTGTCAGAGTGTTCATGAGTCCACAGGCCGAGGGAGGGGAGTGGCTATTTGAGCCACTCCCCCCAGGGTGAGAAAGGTCAGCAGTGGTTCCTTTCTCAGCAGAATGCACAGTCTGTGTCTGTCAGAACCACACAGTGATGGACGAGCTCAGGATGGACTAAATGATGACCGTGTAGAACTGCATCTGAAGCTTGGATTCCTCCACTACATCCTCCAGAGGTGGGTAGTACTCAGTTACATGTAGGATAATTTCTTGAGTAAAATATTTGGCAGCGTAACTTTGTTTACTCTCCTCACTGTGAGTAAGTCTACAAGAAGCATTTTAAAAATGTGTGATCAGTGTAAAAAAGACCAACTTCTGCGCGTTGTTTAATATCGTCCAATTACATTTACTTAGTAGTTTCTCCAAATACTTTTCTATTCTTAGTAATAGTAATTTATTGAACTTTATAGGCCGACTTCTATGTGAGTTTGTTTATAACTCATACAGTTAGTTATAAACTTACTAGTACTAGTAATTTTCCTTTTTAGATGTGGTTTACTTTGTGCTTTTGCTGTGAATAATCAATGTAATAGCACATGCTCATGTGTAGCATAGAAATGGGCTTATAACTGTATTACTTGATGTTTAGTTAGTTGTTTAGTTGCTGTGTAGTTTTGCTAAAGTAGCAAAAACAACCAAATAATTGTGTCAAATATAGATTTTAGACATTATTGGTGGCATCAACCTCCAGCGAAGGTAGTGAAGCCAAGCCAAGAACAAAGAGAAATGGAGATGGGCCCCGCACTGCTCCTCACAGGTGGCCCCAGTGGCACTGGTTAAAGGATGGGTCAAATGCAGAGTACAACTTTCCCTATTAAGGGACAATAAAGGCTAATCTAATCTAATTTAACCGATCTAATTGCCCTTTTGCAATGTATAAGAATATAATAACAATGTATAACAACAAAGAGCAAAAGTAAATGATTCCCATTCAAATTCCCAAATAATGAAAGTTACACGTAGTAATACAAATAGTAAAAGCCTTGTGTTGAATAAGGCACAAATATATTAACTTTGTATGTAATATGTAACCCCGCTACAACTATTAACCACATAAATGAGTGCAACGTTATCACAATCGGTCTTTGTTTACATTTATGTAAGTTTTGCACTTGATCCACGCGCTCGTAACTACCACACACAACATGGGATCCCACGTGCCGGGGCTGGCTTGTTTATGTAAAACGAAGGACAGCCGCCGGGGCCAATCGCAGTTTGTTTGCACCATGTCGTCACCTTTCCCATGGAAACCCTCGGCTCTAGGCCAATCGGCGCAGGCCAGGGGCGGGACTCTAATTGGGGTCGCGCTGCGGGCTCCGTGATTGGCCGTCGTGAACAGAGCAGGAGCGGGCCGAGGACGAAGTGCTCGACAGTGTGTCAAGGCGTCTGAGCAGAGACTCCCATTGAGGAAACCGGGACGCGATATAACTGCGTCTCTGCTGACCAAGTATCTTTCCCCCGCTCATCTCCTACGGATTCTTGACTTTTCTCTCGACTGCACCGGTGAGTTTGCTTCATTCTTTCTCCGTGAGGATCGTAAACTAGCGCAGACAGTCAAGTTGCATAACGAAACACGTCTGCGCATGCGCCAGCGCTCCCCGTCGCTCTACTTTTTTCCACGTTTTATCACCAAAATGCGCCGTTTCGTGACTTTTTGTGGTTTCGTTGGAATGGGAAGCGTGTTTTTTCACCACGAATGGCCGATATGTTGCGTTGTCGCGGCCGAATTCCGCGCGGTTCGGCCATAACGGTGACTTTTACATAACTGTGTCAGTGTACCGTGCAGTGCAGGTCAACGTGTGTGTGGCTTTTCAATATCAGGTCAATGGGAGCTCGATGGGGGAAGGGATTTACCTATTTAATTTTTGTTTTCTTAAGGCAAAAAACTAAATACTGCATTTATTGACGTATATTCTTTGTGTATTCGTTTGACATTATATTGTCATTTTCGTTATTTTGACCAATGGGGCTTGTCAAGTACCAACCAAATACATCATCTTGCAACATTGAGTTATTATATTTGTATTCTCGCTGTGTAACCTGTATACTTGTGTTTTTTCTCATCATTATGTTTAATAACGGTTAGTTGGCGTCTCTATCCAACTTGTTTATCCTTTTTAATTTGACAAGAAACTACATTTACGGTGTAATTTAAACGGTGCATGTCCACATTTAATTTAAAACGCAAGTCCAAAATAAACGTGTTGATTATTCTACTTCTTGGAACACCTTGTTCTTTTCCCACGGCGGGTCATCCGGGCATCGGCGTCTCTCGTGACTTGACCACGGCAGAAAACGTTCAAGTGCAGCCCGTGAGAAAGCACCGGAGAAGAGGCCCCTGCACTGCCCTCGGGAGAGCACGGGACCCCGCACGGGACAGTCCCCATGTGGTGCAGTGTGAACATAAAACTAATAGATCCGTTATAATCATGTATATGTTAATGTTACGCGCCGTTACCCGACCCTAGGTTACAGGTCACTTATGAACAGCGCGTGGCAAAAGAGCCGTAAAAAGTTGTACGTGCGTCTCTTTGCATCAGTCAGTTATTCAGTCAATAGTTTTGTTCAACAGGTTCAAAAAAACAACATTTTATACTATTATTTTAAGACTAGAACGCCGTAGCCTACATCCAGTCTGCGCCGGTCCCTTTAAATCTCGCGATAGTTTGCAATTATGTCATTTCGAGATTTGACGTAAAAGTATGCGCTTTAAAAAAAAATAATAATAATAATTTTTAAAAAGCGCCTCTGGAGTTATACAAATGTCTTTTTTGTAATACATTATTTGTTTGTATATAAAATAGCAGCGCAATGTGAACTTTGTAACTTGAAAGCGACGTTTTAATCACGTTTTACGCCTTTATCCACTGCGTCAGCCACGTTCTGTCTCTAATACAAATGCGTTGCGTTTTCTGGGGACCGTTTTTGACGCAGTCGAGGCGTGTGCGGGTTTATGAAAGAGACGTGGGTCGCTTTGGCTCCATGTGACGTTGTATAATGCCCGGTGTACGTGCTGATCGTGCTGGGAGGGTTTTTGCATGATGTCACTGCTCTTACCACTTGCACTGATTTTCCTCAACATCTCATATTTAAATAAAATAAGGAAAAAAATCCATGTAATGTTAATGACATTTTATGCAACACTGTTTCCCAACACTCAAATTGCCCCCCAACTCAAGTTTATATGTTGAAATATCACCAATGATGTACCGTAAATAACATTTTATATTCAAAACACTGGCCTCTACTGCATTTTATTTCCTCCAAAATCGCAAACAAACAAACTAAAAATAGTCTGATTAAGTGATTTGGGAGTTGCACCACAAAGGGCCCATTGTGTATTGTCATTAGTCGTTTTAGGGAAAGTTCGGTCGGCGTTAATCCCTCTGTAATAGCCCTGCATCATTTCCTGTACACGAGTTTAAAAGAATGCAGGTTTCTTTCTGTGCTACATCTAGTTCATTTTTTTTTTCACTTGCGATGACACTTTCATTTATGTAACCCGTCTGGCTCCGCGGCCCGATCAAAAATCGCGATATCAGGGTCGTTTCATAAGCTCGAGAAACATGACACTGTCGCCCGTTCTCGCCGCCTTCCCGAGTGCCAACCAAACGTGTCAAAAGACCGGTTTCGTCGTTTATCGCCTCCAAACCCCCGTTTCCATTGGCTCGCCTGTGTTTAACCTGTAAAAAACCACGGACGGCGCTCTGATTGGCTGGCACGCACAGCCAATGGGAGGTAATTTCAAAGGTGGGGGGGGGAAGGCAAGTTATCGTTATATTTTTGTGTTTTTTTTAATGTATTAAACGGTGACTCTGACAGTTATGTAAAATAGAAACACCAATCTTACGTAAAGTCCAGTTGCACACTTGCATAAACGCCTGCAACATGATCGGACTCACAGGAAGTGGGTAAAATAGTCCCAGATTGACCTGGCTGTCAAAGAAAAGCAGACATTCTTGATATATTCTTGTTGTTATTCGTGTTTTTTTAAAGACTTACGCGGGTCGATCTGTGCCCACATCGTAAATAAAGACAAAGCAGGGTGGTTTTATGCTCGGCCTGAGATGAAACATACACATTTCTTCCACAGTTCTTAATCCAACTAAGATGCAGTTGAACCACAGATCAAACGTAAAGATAGCCTTGTTTTTTCAGCTTGCATAACGGTCTCCAGGTGACGGGTCAAATATGTGGAATGGTGACTCTTTCCCAGCATGTTTTTCAGCAGTATTATGAAGACATTTAATCCAACAAATGGGAGATCTGCACATTTAATGCTAGTTTGGGACATTCTCGTCGTCTCCATTAGGAAAAAAGCCGCGATGCAGCTTTTTTAAGTGAAAACTCGCCATCGCAACAGTCCGTGCTGCATAGAAACTGGTTGCTAGCTGTCTTATTTATGATCAGACGGTTTGTTTGAGTGTTTTCGGCGCAGTTCGCTTTCATCCGAAGAGCCCTTTAGGAAGATTGAACTGGCTCAAAGCGCTCTGAGGCTTAAGCGCTCTCTAAAGGGCAGTCGGCGCACGGACCTTTCAGCAGGAACTTTTGAAGTCCTTGTGTGAAAATACGAACGAGGTCATCAACAGGTTTAGCGCGCGCTGAACTCTGACCGTTTTCAACCCGTTTTCGGTCAGATCGAAGCGCGCTGTAGTTCTGATGGACGCCCACTTCCATGCGGATTGGAAGTGAAGGTCACACATTCACGTGTTGCTTTTAATAATCTGACATATAAAATCATATCAGTGTTCCATTTTCTTTTTCCAGTCAGTGCCTGCTTTAAAAAGACGAATCTGACAAGCTGGGACTGACCTGGGCAGTGCAGACAAAGAATACATTTATTATTTTATTACCGTGTTGTTATGTTATTACGGTTTTATTTTGATTGTTTTAATTATTCGTTTTGTTTGTTTTAATTTTTCTAAAGTATTAAGTTGGTTAAGCAGCAAACACAAACATAACAAGACTAGAAAGAAACACATTTTTTGAAAAGAAAGATTCAGGAAGGTGTTGCATCCAAAGAAAAAGGAAGTAAAGTCCAAAACAAACCAAATCAAACATAAGTCCAGTTTCCGTGTTTCATGTTTCTTAATGGTCAGTGCCATTTGTGTCATCGATCATACATTTGACCGATATCTGGGGAAAGCCTCATCTCGATCTGTTTGTAACGTTGTCTCCTTTTCTTCTTTTTAAGATAATTCTCTCGTCTGAAGCACAATGTGGACGATAGCCTGATCTCCCGACGCCGCCTCGTGTCTTATGTCTGAAGACAGCGATCCAAAGCACTACCTGTTCTCTCTGGACGCCCAGGACATGGCCAACAGTTACGGCGAAGGCTGCGGCGGGCGCGGCGGCGAGCTGGAGCCCGAGCTGGGCCTGGTGTCCGAGGGCAGCGACAGCAGCCACGAGCGCGCCGCCTCGCCCGGGTCGCCGCACGACGAGCGCAAGCGCCCGCGGGCTGCCCTGCACGAGGACATGGAGATGGGCTGCAGCGGCTCCAGCGGCAGCGGCACCGAGTCGCACGGCAACGAATCGCACGGCAACGAGTCCCACGGCAATGAGTCGGTGGGCAGCTCCAACGGCAACGGGAAGGACTCTGCGCTCATGGAGTCGTCGGGCAGCAACAAAAGGTGATCGCCGTCACACCGGACTGAGCTGGTTTGGTAGTTCAAGGCGTTCCCAGTAGAGGGGGCAATACATCGCAGTTTATATAAGATTGTGTTGTTTTGAAGATGTGCAACGTTTGACTGGCGAGTAAAGGGTTTATAGTGAAAACTGCAACAAAAAAACAGATTTCAAAGTGAAAACGCTGTTGTAAAGTCGTCCTTTTACAGACATTTCACATTTGTCTGATGATTAAACCTACATTAAAGTGTTGAAACGTGTCTTTAAACATCGACTATTGCTGGACACTCTAAAATATATCCAGGCATTTGTATTTTCTGGCCTCTCCCATTACACAGTCCCCTCTGCGTCCCCGCTAAAGGTCTCAGTGCAGCTTAGCAGGAGGATTGGCTGGGCAGTGTCAGCCGATTGTGTGTCAGGGCAGTAAACGGTGGAGAGTAACGGCCCTCAGGACAACTAGGCTCAACAACAGCCTAGTCCTGTTCAAAGAAATAATCCTCTTATACTAATTGTGATATAGATATACTGAGAAGACCATTCAAGACTATTCAGAAAAGGTCAAACTTTGCCCTGTATCGGATTTTTATTTGGGAATTGATACTAACGAGTATCTAGTTTTAGCATCGAAAAGTATCTATTTTTTTTATACTTTTATAGTCAAATTATTGGCGAGTCATTGCTCTACCACTAGATTAACATAACGCACATAAACATATTTTGTGTTTTGTTGCAACGATCATAAAAGACGATCGCGTTGCACATATAGACTGTTTATCTCGTAATCGTCGCGTAACACAGAGTCGCAAAACTACGACTCGTTAGTACTTTCTCAAGCCCCGTAACACTAATCAATCGATCAAACCGGTGAAACGCAAACACCCTTTTGGACCAAAGCGCACCGGACTGCGAGGAGCGGTTACAGCTCCCTCCGCCGCCCCGCTGCCATCTAGGTCACGGAAGTAAGCTTCATTTGGCGTAATAACAGCGCTGTTTTCCATGAGTCGTTGTTTTTCTGGTGTTGTTTTCCCCCCGTCTGACTCACCGCACTGGACGGACCACTCTCCTGCCGCCGACGGCACTTTGATTCCACATTACATGCCGGTTACAAAAGAGCTCAGATCGCCATTCTTGTGCGCAAATTGCACCCGGGCGATTTGCCGAGTGATTTCCACACAAAAGATGATGGGTTGAAATGCGGGCGAGCTATTGTACGCTTTTTTTTTTGTGAATGGGAAAAAGAATTGTGAATGTCTGGTGTAATCATCTTTCTGGCGTCGTTGGTGTCGGGCAAATCTGTTGTTTTTTTTCATTGTCGCTATGAACCGGAGCAATTTGACTCTTCAATTCACAGTTTGGGGCCTGGAAGTGGCGAAACGATGTTATGAACGGTGTGTTTTTCAGAGCAAACGCCTCAAATATGTAGAAACGCATCGATTTGCAATTTCCTAATGATGTGAGGTAAAATGGAGGGTTTGCAGTACATCGTTTGCTACAAAAACGTGACTTTGCCTGTGCAGTGTCTGATGATTCGGCGAAATTGAATCGTCTTAATTCTGGACTTGATATGAACCACTTTTCCGTGGCTAACCTTTGTGTTTTTATCTTCTGTGATTTATGTTCACGGGGAAACGTCTCGACCCACTTTTAACACTTTATACTTATTGTTTCTAGATGTTTCTATCTCTTTGAGCTCATTTTTCACAGCTTTAACTACAAACACTTTCATCGAGCACGTCTTCAAAACAACAATTGCAATACTGTCGCGTTGGTTGTTCTGCGTCGTGTTTTTTTTGTGTCTCGGCACGTTTCACAGTAATAATAACGTTTAAATTGTGTTTTACAGCTCGAACTCTCACAGTCCCTCGCCACCGAGCAGCTCCAACGCCTTCAGCCTTGTGAGCTCCGAGCAGGACAACCCGTCCACCAGCGGCTGCAGGTTTGTTCACCTCCCGCCTCAACGTCGCCCAAACGCACTCTTATCCCGCACGTTTTCTGTTCGCTCGAGGTGAATTCAAAGGGACAAAAGATAAGAATGTACAGAGGGGAGTTGATATCTCCAGCGCTCCTCGACCTAATGATTATCTGGAAACCTAATAAAAGTAATCAAACGCACTCAGATTATACATGTATATCCAGTATTTTCCATTTCCGAATAAAACTAAACTAAATGTCTCACTGTGGCTAGACTTGACAATGACACATTTTCTACACCAAATACCACCATAATATTGAAACTTTACTAAGACGTAAACTCCGAAGCAGGAAAACAACAGTAAACCCTTTTTTAAAAGATGCAATATTGTTAAAAAAAACACGAGCCAGCTAAATTACAGGTGTAGTGGTTAGTTTGTGCACTGGCAGAACCCCAAAACTATCACGCGACTTCTACATAGTTCTACATTATTATGGTGAGATTTAGCGATTTTAGCGGCGCTCGTCAAAGCCCCTCGTCGTCCTCCGGTGGCTCCTCCCGCTCTCCCGTCTCTGATCACCGCCTCAGCTCAACACGTGTTTCTGTCTCATGTTCCCCCCGCAGTAGCGAGCAGTCCGCCAAGGCTAAGACCCAGAAGGAGCTGTTCAAGACCCTCAAGGATCTCAAGATGCACCTGCCGTCGGAAAAGAGGAGCAAGGGGAAGTCGACCACCGTCAACACGCTCAAATACGCCCTGCGGTGCGTCAAGCAGGTGAAAGGTAAGCGGGGCCCCTTTTTTTTGGGGGGGGAAATGCACAAGGCTTTTATTCTTCTTGTTTGACATGGTGTTTCGACCGTTTGCGAGCGCTCGTCCGCAGCTTCTAACGACACGTTGTTTTCGCAGCCAACGAAGAGTATTACCAAATGCTGATGGTCAACGACAGCCAACCGCCCGGGTTTGACGTGTCGTCCTACACCATCGAGGAGATCAACAGCATCACCTCCGAGTACACGCTCAAAAACAATGTAGGCGCCGCGGACATTTGACGAGAGCGACCTCGTGTTTTTCCTCACACGTGGCGTAACCTGTGTTAATCAATTTCTCTTTTTGTTCACAGGACATTTTCGCCGTGGCCGTTTCGCTCATCACG
Organism: Eucyclogobius newberryi; assembly: GCF_026437365.1. NCBI lineage: Eukaryota > Metazoa > Chordata > Actinopteri > Gobiiformes > Gobiidae > Eucyclogobius > Eucyclogobius newberryi. The sequence goes on from NW_027315724.1 coordinate 18,707,414, forward strand.
GGCAAAATCGTGTACATTTCGGACCAGGCGGCGTCCATCCTGAACTGCAAGCGCGAGGTCTTTCACAACGCCAAGTTCGTGGAGTTCCTGACGCCGCAGGACGTCAGCGTGTTCTACAGCTTCACCACGCCCTACCGCCTGCCGTCGTGGAGCATGTGCACCGGAGCAGGTGGGTTTCGCCGATCGCAGAAGCGGGCGTTCTCGTGGGCGTTTTTTTCCCGTGGTCGTACGTTCAGGAAAGTGGGGGGGGGGGTCGATTTTTAATTCCACATGTACCTCGCACATGGAACACGGCTCGCACCGCCTGCCGCACACAGAGAAACACGCGTTTCCTTTGCAAGGTACTCGGCCCCGCCCCTCCCGGCGCGCACATGCCCGCACACGCCTCGCACAGACTGAATTAACGGGCCCCATCGCACCTCGGCTGACGTGGTCGCGCGCAACATGTCGCTCCTGGCCCGCGCTAACGTGTCGGATGCATTATTTGCCAATCTATTTTTGCAGCAGTTCATCAATGGTTTTAAATTATTACGAATGACAAAGAGATGGAGACGACTAAACGCCAATCGAGCTTTTGTAGCAAAGACGGTGGCGCTATTCGATCAAAATGGCCTATTTTCATTGACGATACACTTTATGTGCAAATGTTCTACAAGTTGACCACATTTTGAACCTTTTATTTGGTTTGATAATGTATTTCAAAAGTCTCTGTGATGTAGAAACAACCGTTTGAAAGCGAAAATTAAAGTTAATTCCAACCAAATAAAGAGAATTAAACCGGCACACTGACTAAAAACTCTTTAAATGTGAATTATTCCAAGGTTTTACGTGTGCCTGGCTAAGGGAACGCTAAGATGGTGAAACCCGTGTGAAAGCGATGCCACATTTATCTACCACTTTGCACTTTTGAGCAGAGAAAACAAACCCGGACTTGAGCTCTTATGTCCAGGTCTATTTTAGGATCTCTCCTAATGCATTTGATGTTTATATTCATCCTCTCTCTCCCCCAATCCAGAGTCCTCTCCCACCGAGTGCATGCAGGAGAAGTCCTTCTTCTGCCGCATCAGGTAAACACCCCGCTGAGAGTCACGCTGCGCTCCAGGCCACAGGGGGTCCTTTGTTTATCACCTAGAGCTCACCAGATCTAAATTTAGACCAGATGACCCCCCAAATAAAAAGAATAAACATGATGAAATGACTTTCTCCTCTTTATCTGCTAATCTTATTATTGACTTATTCTGAGCTCCCTATGGTCCTGGCCTGCCCTGCCTTCTTTCTATTTCTATTATTTCTTTCATCTTTATTAATAATATTATTATTTTTACATATTAATATGTGTATATGTGTATTTTTCTTTACATTGGTCAGTTTTTATATATAACTTTTTGTTGCTGTATGTTTAAAAACGAATAAATAGAAAGAAAAAAAAAAAAATGACATTGAATAACAAGTACATTTCCTATTATTAATTAAGAAACAATTATATTAAAGCCTAACCCGAACCCTTTTCTAGGGGCTAATCAGCTTTGTGGTAAATTACAAATTACAAGACTTATTTATTTTATTTCATATCTGGTTGTGAATTATTAGAAACCACTCAAGTGTCAAAACATGAACTACCACGTTCTTGGCCTCAGTGACCACAAAGTTCATATTTGACACGCCCCGTTATAAATAAAATGTGTCCTTATTATTCGAGGCGGAACTTTAACCAAATACCTGGCGTTTTCAGTGGCGGAAAGGAGCGAGAAGGAAACCTGAAGTACTACCCGTTCCGAATGACCCCATACCTGATGAAAGTCCAGGACGCCGAGCTCTCCGAGGAACAGTTCTGCTGCCTCCTGCTGGCCGAACGTGTGCACTCCGGCTACGAAGGTGAGGAAAGACAACGGGAAAGACATCTGCGTTTGTTATGTATATTACCGATGCTTTTATTATTCTCATCTCGTGCAGTTTGCGTCTCGTCCCTTATTTTTGAAGCAAATCACATAAATCTTATTGCTAATTATAATCTGATTTATTGTCTTCGGTTATTCTGTCGCACGCATTGGGATTAGTTCAAGACGAGACAAGAAAAGTACTATTAAATTGCATATTTGTATGTTAAAAGCCTGACTAAATTCACAGTTAATTTCCAAAGCTAAAATTGGTCGACTCGCACAATTTTTGGTTTGTTTAAGACGACATTTATGGCTTAAAAGACCAAACAACTCTAAACTTGGCGGCTCTAGAACACGCCGGGCCCTAACGGATGTACAGTTTTGTAATGATTGTCCCTCCTTCTGTTCAAAGCGCCCCGTATCCCACCGGACAAGCGGATCTTCACCACCACGCACACTCCCAACTGCGTGTTCCAGGACGTCGACGAGAGGTCCGTAGTCCAGATCCAGCAAAACGACGTAAACGTGTCGCTCTTATTGTAACACGTGAGACTGACTGTCGCTGCTTCTCTTTGTGTCACTCAGGGCCGTTCCTCTGTTGGGTTACCTCCCCCAAGATCTGATCGGGACGCCGGTGCTGCTCAATCTGCACCCCAGCGACCGGCCCCTGATGTTGGCCGTGCACAGGAGAAGTAAGTGCTAGTTTTTTAATTGATTTTCGACCTGATAAAATCCTCAAATAGCTGTTTTTGGCTGTTTTTTGCGCGTGCATCTTCCGTGGTTAAACGTCCTCTTTGCGTGTTTTCCGTCCGCAGTCCTGCAGTACGCCGGTCAGCCCTTCGACCACTCCTCCATCCGCTTCTGCGCTCGAAATGGCGAGTACGTCACCCTGGACACGAGCTGGTCCAGCTTTGTCAACCCGTGGAGTCGCAAAGTGTCCTTCGTGATCGGAAGGCACAAAGTTCGAATGTAAGTGGCGACGTCAACGGGGATATTTCGGTTTGACGGGTTTAAACCGGGTCGTTTTTATATTGACAAAAACAATATTTTACGTAATAAATCGGGAATGAGCTAAAATGTGCCTGTACATGTCTCGGTTTTGACACAAAATGATGATGAAATGACTTAAAACTAATCATAAAAGGGCAGGGATGTCACTTTATATCCTTGTTTGGACGATTACACTAGACGTTTTGACTTTTATATCTTTTGTGATCTTCTAAGTACTTCGGTATCGCCCACCTTTTGTGATTTATTAATAATATTCATTTATTTCAGGGGCCCTGTGAATGAAGACGTCTTTGCGGCGCCTGCTTACCACGGAGGGAAGATATTGGACTCCGACATACAAGAAATCAGTGAACAAATCCACCGGCTCCTGTTACAAGTACGTGTTTATTTGAGAGTAAATACACGCTGCACTCAATGATGAGTCGAGGCTTTTCCAAAACAAAAGCGCCCTCAATGACACGCCCTCTTTTCCCCTCTCCAGCCGGTGCACAACATGGGCTCCAGCGGTTACGGGAGCCACGGCAGCAACGGCTCCCACGAGCAGCTGGTCAGCATCTGCTCCTCCAGCGAGAGCAACGGGAACATGGCTGTGGAGAACACGCCGGAAAAGACGGGCAAAGCCAAACCCACGCGCACCTTCCAGGAGATCTGCAAAGGCGTGCACATGCTCAAGAACCAGGATTCACAAGTGAGCCTGCGCTCGCCGTGCCTGTCGCCCTCGCCCTCTTTATCCAGACCAGAGCTGAAGAAGATGTCTGACTGTGAGTTCACCACGGAAACACACGCATTACTCGTCTGTGCTTAGTAACCGTGTCTAATATTTGAACAATCCTGTGTGTTTTTAGCAGCTGCCTCTCAAAAGTGTCCAATAGTGCGTGTGAAGGACTCTGTGCCCACTCTGCTGGCCAAAGACAGTACTGCAGCCAGTATGGAGGACTTGACTTACAAAGATCAGACTGTGTGCTCCTACCAGCAGATCAGCTGCCTGGATAGTGTCATCAGGTAGCTACCATTGAAACAAGAGCCGTATGTATATTCTCTATGATTGTGTTGTAATACTCAGCCCTTGTGTGCAGATACCTGGAGAGCTGCAACGTTCCCATCACTGTGAAGCGGAAGTATCAGTTTTCCTCCAATACAACTTCCTCCAACTCTGATGACGGCAAGAAAGGGTCAGAGGAGGGTATCCAAGGGCCACAGGACACTACCACAGGTATGTTTGTTCGATATTTAAAAATCAGCTTTTGTGTACACTATCAATAGAATTGGCTTGAAACTGACTGAGAACCTGCCTACTATACTTAGATCCTTTGATGCTGCCCGCCCAGCCAGGCCTTTCCAACATGAAAGCCCCTAAAAAGCGCCCCTCAGGGGCACCTGCTGTTGTCGGAGCTCCTCTAGCACCACTTACTCTACCGAGTAAAGCAGAAAGTGTGGTGTCCATCACCTCCCAGTGCAGCTACAGCAGCACCATAGTCCATGTAGGAGACAAGAAGCCTCAGCCAGAGTCCGGTCAGTATTGGTGTTATAAACAAACCCTGGTTAAATATTTGTTTGACAGCTTCTGTATGTGTCTAACTTGTGTGACTTGTGCCTGGTACAGAGATAATTGAGGATGTGGCTGAAAGCCCGGCTCCTATTGCACAGCCGGTCTGTGTGGTGTCTCCCCCGAGTCACGAGAAAGAGGCCTATAAGAGGCTGGGCCTGACCAAACAGGTCTTGGCCGCTCACACTCAGAAGGAGGAGCAGGCCTTTTTGAACCGCTGCAGAGAGCTCCAAGATGCCCGCTCTTTACAGAAGGACTATTCCACATGTCTGCATAAGCAGAGGGGTGCTGCCAATGCTGAAGGTACACACACGTTCATTTAGAAGGTTGTATCATGTCCTTTGATTCTTTCAGTATAAATAACTCTGGTCTGTCCTTTCAGAATCCTCGGGTTTGAGAGGAGCTGCTAAACAGGGCAGCACCAGACCAGAGAACGCTACAAGGAAGGGCAACCGAAACAGGAAGTCTAAGAAGCCCCGTATGAAGCACCCCGATTCCTCCGACAGCGCCGTGTCCAACCGCAGACCCCGCCCTCCACTGCAGGGGCTCAACCAGACCTCCTGGTCCCCTTCAGAGGCCTCACAGTCGGCCTTCAACGTGTCGTACCCCACCATGGTGCCTGCCTACCCCCTGTACCAGCCTGGTTCAGCCGCCCCGCCCCAGGCCCCACGGCCGGACCCCTCGCTGTCGACCGCGTACCGAGATGTCCAGAGCACGCAGGCCCCACCCACTGCCACGCCCTATCCTGCTCCCATCGTTACACCTGTGGTGGCTTTGGTGCTGCCCAATTACCTCTTTCCTCAGATAGGTCAAATCGGACAGTTGGGGGCGGCTCCCAGACCCGCCTTTTTCCCTGAGCAGACGCTACATCAGCCGGCCTACATTACCCAGCAGGCCTTTCATCCCCCTCAGCCCGCCTACTCCATACAGACTCAGGCCGCCTACACCACTCAACAGTTTCCAGTGCAGACTTTTGCCTCTCAGCAGCAGTACCAACCGGCCCCCGCCCAGTACACTACGGCGCAGCCTTTCCAGGGACCTCAGACGGCCTACACTACCCAGCAGCCCTTTGTGCAGCAGCCTTCGTTCCCAGTGCAGACCCCGTTTGTGGCCCAAGCGGCCTATCCCACGCAGCCGTTCTCCTACAGCATGACGGCCGACGCCTCCAAAGCATCCGCGGTGGAGCCCAGAGAAGGAGCAGCATCGCGCTCATCCACACCGGCCTCTGGGGCCCGGGAGCCCACCACCTCCCCACCACTGTTTGAGTCCAGATGCAGCTCTCCTCTGCAGCTCAACCTGCTCAGCATGGAGGAGGGCCAGCGCTCGATGGAACGGCAGGACAGCACAGCATTCTCTATTGGAGCTCAGGGGAACAACACAATGTTCGCGTCAGAGGGACAGAAGAACGGGCCCCCCACTGTCAAAATTGAGAGCCACCAACAGGTGAGAGTTCAGGTTCACACGCTGCAGTTTATCACCAGCTTCGTGACAGACTTAGTAAGATATCACAGCTCTGAGTGTCTTGAAATGCGTTAGATAATGCCTTGGATGTATATGTATATAAGAACCGTTCATCAACATAAGTACATTTACATGGCAAACGGAAACATCAGATGACAAGAATGATCAGATTGGTGAGTTACATGCAGAAAAGAAAGCTCATGACTGTTTCAATCTTTAAAATGTCTTTCACATAATTTTTCCAAAACCCGCGCGAACAAACCATCAGAGAGTAATCAGATTACTCTTTATCAGACGGTTAAATAATCTGATGACTCCAGAACTCAAAGACTGACCGTGTGGCCCCTGCCTCTGCTCCAGGTGGAGTCTCCGGGCGACGGCGTGCACAGCGACGGGAACTCGTCGTCCTGTGACCTGCTGGACATCCTTCTGCAGGAGCAGGAGGACTCTCACTCCGGGACGGGCTCGGCCACCTCCGGCTCCATGGGCTCTGGCTCCAGGTCGGGCTCCGGCTCGGGCTGTAACGGCTGCGGGACTTCGGCCAGTGGAGCCTCAGGCAGTAGAACAGGTCAGTAGCAAACTCTGGTGCTTAAGGCGGGTCTGATTTGGAAGAACGGGTCAAAGTTCTTGAGATTCTAGTGTTATATATGAACAAACCAAATCTGTAATCGAAACATACGCTGCAAGTTGAATTATAATCACAACGCCTGATGCAAGGAGAGGTGCAGAAGTCCAGAAGTATTAATATTTGTTCTGAAAGTACCACAGAAAGTAATGAGAAGTAAAAATGTCTTCTTAAATGATCCAGAACATGTTTGAGGAAGTAGCTTTAGTGTACCAGCTACAGTCTTCTTAATGCTACGGTCTTCTTAATACTGTATTTAATGTGTTTATTACATTTATGTTCACAGGAAGTAGCAACACCAGCAAGTACTTTGGCAGCGTGGACTCCCTGGAGCACGACCCGAAGGCCAAAGCCAAGTCGAGAGGTGAAAGTGGCTGCGACGCTCAGGCCAAAGCGTCCGCTCAGGGCGATGAAGAGCACTTCATCAAATACGTGCTGCAGGAGCCGCTCTGGCTGCTCATGGCCAACGCAGACGACAAGGTCATGATGACCTACCAGATGCCTTCAAGGTGAGAACTCAGACGTGTTACAATGGAGTCATTCTTTTACATACACCTATAATTATTATGTTTTTGTCAGTTTTACATTGTTGTTAAATCACTGCAACAGAATCTAAGTTGAAGTATTTCGTCACAAAAATAATACCTCACATACTGTACTTTTTTTTGCTCATGCAGCAAAAGACAAAATGTTTAATTAAGTTATAACTCTGGCCATCTAGTGTTTGAATAAAAGTGTGTTAAGGATTTCACCCTCCGTCGTTGATAATTGAAGCAATCACAAAATTACAACTGCAATTTCTCCTCATATCAGATCAAAAAGCCATAATAATTAATTCCAGTGTTGCTACGGCACCAAAGGAACACAGAAGGCTAAAGGCACACATTTCCTCTGGTCGACAGGGACATTCAGAAGGTTCTGCGCGAGGACAAAGAGCGGCTGCGGCACATGCAGAAGACCCAGCCTCACTTCTCCTCCGAGCAGCGGCGGGAGCTGGTGGAGGAGCATCCGTGGATGAGGAGAGGAGGTCTGCCCGCAGCCATCAATGTCAAAGTAAGACCCCACACACACCTCACACCAGTCTATCCTCCTCCTGTGACAGTGAAGTGCAGCTGGGTTTTATTTATCCAGCAGGGGGCACTATTGGGTTTAAACACTGCACGGGCGTGTGAGTTTGCTCTGCATGTTTCTCACACAGGAACATAAAGGTCACGCCTCAATGTAGCACCAGACTTTAACAAGACTGTACTTATGTTACAGCTCGTACTGAAGGATTTACACGTTCAAGCCTGATTTATTCAAGTTTTAACTCACAGAATTAGACAGAGTTGTTGGTTTTTTCACCATTTGTCATACAGTAGTTTACTCAAATACTAAAGAATCGATCAAAAAGTCCTCTCCGTACCTTTTATTTGTATTTTAAAAAATGAAGTATTAAACCTGGTACTGTCCATTTATCAGATTTATAGGAAAGCAATACATGATGTAAAAACCTGCAATACATTTATTTATGCAAGTTTTTTACATTTAGTATATCAAAGAGAAAGTTTCAAAGGGATATCTCTGACTTTTAGATGTTTTCCTTCTCCTGCTCTAGTGTTTTGTGATGACAAATGACCAAAAACAGACTTTCATTTATTTTATTTTATTTTATTTATAATTATTTTTTTACTAATACAAAACCGTAACAATAGTGAGGAAAACAAGAACAAACACAGACAGACATGGAGGGACAAAAGTCTAGAAACTTCAGAGAGGTCTAGATTTATTTATTTTTTTATAGTAGAAATTGCACTTTGTTAATTGCGTGAATAAATATTTGAGAGACGTATTTCAGAGCAGCACCCGATTCCCAATAGTTTCCCTGTAAATCCCTGTAGTACTTCTGACATACATGTACACGACCCACGCAGTATAAATCCTACATGTTCTGAGCGTGTACTTCTCGTGTCCTCAGGAGTGCGTGTACTGCGAGGAGCCGGCGGCGCATCTAGAGGACGACATGCCCGACATGGACATTGGGGAGATGGGGGAGGAGCTTAGGCGAGAGGCCCGGAACCCCCAGGGCCAATCGGAAGAGTCCCATCCTCAGCCCGACTCCGGCTCGTGAACTCGCCGCCAGCAGGGGGCGCTCTGAGCAGACACCTGCCCTTTTCACAGACAATGACCTGCCATCGCACCAACGAACTTGGAACTGCGTGAAACCGTGCCATCGCCGTGAGGAAGGACAAATTATATTCATATAAATTATGGTATTGTTATAAATATCTATAAATATATTTTATTAAAGAAGGAAAAAGAGGTTTTATTTACTCAAACATCATTTCCCGTCTGTAAAACGTTGTGTTGTTTAGTATTTCAAACGGGAAGTCACTTTTTTAAACTGTTTTTTTTTGGGGAGCTTTGGTGGCTCTTGGACCCAACACTGTAACTGTACTTTTGTGTGTCTTATTTATTTATTTATGCAAAGTTTAACAAAGTTAGATTGTATGTGCTGAAGCCAAACCTAGAGGAATTCTATATTTCATTTTTTATCGACAATAACGTGACCTTGTCCGAGACGTATTTAGACCTTAGACCGCGCGGTTGCTCCTGACGACCAGTATCCGCGTGCGTTTTTATCTTTTTACAAAGCCAAGTCAAGGAAGTGGATGGAAGGAAGTTTTGACTTTCTTTTTTTGTATGCAAGAGTAGAAGATACAGCTCTATTATAACTCATTATTACATTTACTTTTTGAATGTTGAGATCGTTTTCACTTTTTCGTGGCAGATGGAGATCAAATGAGTCGGTCAAATGCGCTTTACTGCATTTAATCACTTTTTTTTACTATGAACTGCTGAACAACTGTAGCTCATTATCGGGGGCCATTAAAACTCTATTTTTGACAGTTTTTGTGCAGCAAAAATCAGTCAACTGTGATCTGAAATGGCTCTTTTGAAGTCGTCGACGCTGTGAGGTCAAAACTGCGGTGCTAAAGCGTTAAAAACACCGTCCGTGCAGTGAATGTAACGCGGACTGGGTCTGTCGTTCGTCCAGATCTGTTTCTTTCTTTGTTTTTAATGATCTCTACCTCTGAACGTCACTCTTTTTGCTCGTGACTGTGGTGGGTGTTTGGAGCTGGTTTGTTGATGCTGATGTTCCTGTTCTAAATGCACTCAGGAGGAGCGTTCCCATGTGTTTTGCTGTATCGAATGAGGCTAACGACAAAATGCTGCACCGCCTTACCAAAGTGAAGAGGGATTCTGTTCTAGGGATGTCACGATTTAACAGGTTTTTGTGTATTATTGTGGGAAGAAACGTCACTTTTCTTTTGGTTTTTTTTGTACGATTATTTAGACACCCCGACCAAACGGTGAAATCCTTAATTCACTTTCATTCACGGGTCTAACAGATCACATTCCTCCAGCAAGATTTATGAGGTTTCTGAAGGAGAAAGTAAAGCTACAAAATTGTAAATTGCTTATTTTCTTTGGTTGTTTCTGTCGAGTATAATATTCCACGGAAAATATGTTTTTTGCTTCTAAAATTGTAATATTTATTTATTTACTTCTTATATTGTGAGCTGACACAATCGTGACGTCCCTAACCAGGATCACACGTCGTTCAGTTGTTGGACCTGTAAACGCACCATATGTGGGTTTGTCTCATGCCTCTGGATGTGAGAGACTGTGTTTGAGAAATTAAACCAATGTTTTTTAAAAAGAAATTTAAATGTTGTGTTTTTCTTTCAATACGTTTGTGTTTTCATCGTCGAGCGTTCAGGATTCAACGATTTTAATCGGATTCCAGATGCAATAACAACAATCGTTTAGACCTGGTCATGTCCTCGTTTAGACCTGGTTATGTCCTCGTTTAGACCTGGTCATGTCCTCGTTTAGACCTGGTCATGTCCTCGTTTAGACCTGGTCATGTCCTCGTTTAGACCTGGTCATGTCCTCGTTTAGACCTGGTCATGTCCTCGTTTAGACCTGGTCATGTCCTCGTTTAGACCTGGTTATGTCCTCGTTTAGACCTGGTTATGTCCTTGTTTAGACCTGGACATGTCCTCGTTTAGACCTGGTCATGTCCTCGTTTAGACCTGGTCATGTCCTCGTTTAGACCTGGTCAAGTCCTCGTTTAGACCTGGTCAAGTCCTCGTTTTGACCTGGTTATGTCCTCGTTTAGACCTGGTCAAGTCCTCGTTTAGACCTGGTCAAGTCCTCGTTTAGACCTGGTCAAGTCCTCGTTTTGACCTGGTCATGTCCTCGTTTAGACCTGGTCAAGTCCTCGTTTAGACCTGGTCAAGTCCTCGTTTTGACCTGGTTATGTCCTCGTTTAGACCTGGTTATGTTCTCGTTTAGACCTGGTTATGTTCTCGTTTAGACCTGGTCAAGTCCTCGTTTAGACCTGGTCAAGTCCTCGTTTAGACCTGGTCAAGTCCTCGTTTTGACCTGGTCATGTTCTCGTTTAGACCTGGTTATGTTCTCGTTTAGACCTGGTCAAGTCCTCGTTTAGACCTGGTCAAGTCCTCGTTTAGACCTGGTCATGTCCTCGTTTAGACCTGGTCAAGTCCTCGTTTAGGCCTGGTCATGTCCTCGTTTAGACCTGGTCATGTCCTCGTTTAGACCTGGTCATGTCCTCGTTTAGACCTGGTCATGTCCTCGTTTTGACCTGGTTATGTCCTCGTTTAGACCTGGTCATGTCCTCGTTTAGACCTGGTTATGTTCTCGTTTAGACCTGGTCAAGTCCTCGTTTAGACCTGGTCAAGTCCTCGTTTAGACCTGGTCAAGTCCTCGTTTAGACCTGGTCATGTCCTCGTTTAGACCTGGTCAAGTCCTCGTTTAGACCTGGTCAAGTCCTCGTTTAGACCTGGTCATGTCCTCGTTTAGACCTGGTCAAGTCCTCGTTTAGACCTGGTCATGTCCTCGTTTAGACCTGGTCATGTCCTCGTTTAGACCTGGTTATGTCCTCGTTTAGACCTGGTCAAGTCCTCGTTTAGACCTGGCCATGTCCTCGTTTAGACCTGGTCATGTTTTCGTTTAGACCTGGTTATGTTTAGATCTGGTCAAGTCCTTGTTTAGACCTGGTTATTTTCTCGTTTAGACCTGGTCATGTCCTCGTTTAGACCTGGTCAAGTCCTCGTTTAGACCTGGTCATGTTTTCTTTTAGACCTGGTCATGTCCTCGTTTAGACCTGGTTATGTCCTCGTTTAGACCTGGTCATGTCCTCGTTTAGACCTGGTCAAGTCCTCGTTTAGACCTGGTCATGTCCTCGTTTAGACCTGGTCATGTTTTCTTTTAGACCTGGTCATGTCCTCGTTTAGACCTGGTCAAGTCCTCGTTTAGACCTGGTCATGTCCTCGTTTAGACCTGGTCATGTTTTCTTTTAGACCTGGTCATGTCCTCGTTTAGACCTGGTTATGTCCTCGTTTAGACCTGGTCATGTCCTCGTTTAGACCTGGTCAAGTCCTCGTTTAGACCTGGTCATGTCCTCGTTTAGACCTGGTCATGTTTTCTTTTAGACCTGGTCATGTTTTCTTTTAGACCTGGTCATGTCCTCGTTTAGACCTGGTTATGTCCTCGTTTAGACCTGGTCAAGTCCTCGTTTAGACCTGGTCATGTTTTCGTTTAGACCTGGTTATGTTTTCGTTTAGACCTGGTCAAGTCCTCGTTTAGACCTGGTCATGTCCTCGTTTAGACCTGGTCAAGTCCTCGTTTAGACCTGGTTATGTCCTCGTTTAGACCTGGTTATGTTTTCTTTTAGACCTGATCAAGTCCTCGTTTAGACCTGGTCAAGTCCTCGTTTAGACCTGGTCAAGTCCTCGTTTAGACAGTTTCAACATAAAGCCAGAAAGCAGATTACAAATCATACACCAAATACAATTGTGACCAGTAAAAAAAGTAGTCACCCCAACAATTCCTCAAGTAAGAGTAAAAAAGTACTTTGGGAACCTACTACTTGAGTATGGAGTGACATGGATGTAAAATGTAACTAAAAACTGATTTACAGGTTGATGTAATTGGACATTGAATAATGACACGTATTCTGACATTTCTAAAGAATAAACGGCTCTAGAAAAGAAAAGCGGAGGCACAAAAGAGCCCGGCTCCCCGCAGCCTCTCCTTTGCCTCAGACAGTTGCTTCTCTGCTTGGATCAGGCTGGATCTCCCCTGGGATCTGGTCCAGGGCCATATGTTCTGATCCACCGTTACATCTCCGCCGCCCTCGCACCAACTGTGGCCCTTTTTACTGGCCCCTGACCTCAGAACTCAGATGTTCAGGGGCCAAACTCCTCCGACAGCCTGCGCGATTGTCTCGTTCGGAGGAGGAACATGTTCTGGAGACGAGGTCAGGAAATCATCTGTTCCAACAAACTGAGCCGAATATTCCCACCGTCGATGAGCCACGACTGTTGTCACCGGTAAAAAGTCAAATCTGTTTGGGGCCCGAGAGAAATCCCATCAGCTAATTATTTTGTCTGGACTGTATAATTTTTACTTATGTTTGGTTATTTTTTTCCTAATACTTTATTTCACTCTTACTTTTATCATATTTTGAAATGTGTTCTAATATTATTATTAATGGATTGTTTTATGTTGCAACCGAACTAATTCAAAAACGCGAGGTAAAATCACGCCTGCAATAATAAAGTTCAACGTTAAAAAATTAAATCAAGCAAAAGCTACTCAAAAGAATTGTGTTACAATAGTGTTTTTTTTCCCTACTTTATCGAAAATTAAACTTATATATTTGAATGATTTAGTGTCCTTTTCTCCCCCCGGACACAGACGTTTTAAGTAACACCTGTCACTTTAATAAATCATGTCAATAACACTTCTATTTGCACTAGTTTTGCACTGCTATTTTGTATGTTTTATATTTGGTTATTTTATTCCTAATGCTTTATTTTTCGCATCTCTCACGTTTATCATATTTTAAGCGAACGAATTCAAAAACGCAAGGTAAAATCACGCCTGCAATAATAAAGTTCAACGTAAAAAAATTAAATCAACCCAAAGCTACTCAAAATAATTATGTTACAATAATAATTAGTTTTTCTACTTTATCGAAAATTATGCTTGTGAGTATTCGGAGGTTTCTAGTGTAAGAACTGTGTACCATCTCAAAATATTCAGTATATCAGCCACGACTCACAAACTTACTCAGAAAAGTTTGCCAATCAATAGCTTTACTTTCACTTTTGTATTTTTATCTGACAGTCCATAAAAAGTGTTCATACAATCAAATTTAGACCCAAAACAGTCAGTATTATCTGTTCTTAGCTGCTGTGGCGCGTCTTTGGTCCTGTGTCCCTGATAACCCTAAACGTGGAGCCCCTGCCCTGTCCCAGAGCCCTTTGTGAACCTGAGCCTGTCTGTATCTCCTCCCAACTGTGTCTCTGCTTTTGACACTCTTCTCTCGTCAAATGGTCCCGGGGCTTTGATCACATGTTCACATTTCAAAAGGGCTGTGACGACGGCGTTCACACCCTGGACCAGACCCCATCCCCCCACCACCGCCCCGCCCCGGACGGCCCTCTCGCTCTCCCCCTTCTGCACAGGCCGGCTCAGGACTGTCCCGTTCAGTCACTGCTGGAGGTCCTAAAGCTTAGAAGACCTGCTTTGGGATGATAAAAGAATGAAGAAATGCTGAAAATACGACAAATGACCTAATATACACTGCATGTTTGTTCCTTCTTTTTCTCATTAATTGAGTCTTAAAATATGAAACAATTACATACATTCATTCATTCATTGGGATTCTTTTTCATTTGTTCCCTTTTGTTCCCCTCTATCAAGCCCCTGGGCTGTAAAACAAGAAGGGAAAGCTGGGACTCTCTTATTTTCAGTCAAATCTTGGAAAACACCACACAAAAACATAGTAAATAATGATAATAAGTGTAAAATGCTTAAAGTTTGAATAGGTCTTTTTTAGGCATTCTTTCTGTACTTTTTAAATTGCATTACAAAATATTTTGGTGCTATTGGCTTCAGCTTTGAAACAGGAAGTCCTTTCCAGCAGCTTTACACCTTATATTTCCCTCCTCGTCCTTCCTTTGTGCTTGTGATCACTTATTATTAGAGTAAATTAGGCAGCAGAGGCCAAAACTACAGAACATACAGAGGGATATCATTCTGGAGTTAAGCGTCTTTTCATTAGTTTATAATCTAAAGGTTCAGAAACCGCTTCAGTTTTCATCATTTTAGTTTAGGATAAATCCGCTGGAGAGAAGTCAAAACGTGAATAAAAGCTGTTGTTGCCTCAAACTGAAAAAAAAAGAGTGGTTGAATAATTACTGCAAGAACACATGATTTATTTAGCTTTTTCTGTCAATCGCATCGATCGCACATGAGCTAATGGGGCTCAGAATAAACAAACAAACAAACAAACTAACTAATAAACAAGGGGAGATTGGAGAAAGTGATAAGAATTTGTGTCATATTTACAAACTAACAAACCAAAAAGCCAGTTCACCCAAAGAGTCCAGATTTATTTGTGAAGATCTAAATCTCACTTTTTGTAATTCAGTAGTAGTAGTAGTAGTAGTAGTAGTAGTAGTAGTAGGAGGAGGAGGAGTAGTAGTAGTAGTAGTAGTAGGAGTAGTAGTAGTAGTAGTAGTAGTAGTAGTAGGAGTAGTAGGAGTAGGAGTAGTAGTAGTAGTAGGAGTAGTAGGAGTAGGAGTAGTAGTAGTAGTAGTAGGAGTAGGAGGAGTAGTAGTAGTAGTAGGAGTAGGAGTAGTAGTAGTAGGAGTAGTAGGAGTAGGAGTTGTAGGAGTAGGAGTAGTAGTAGTAGTAGTAGTAGGAGTAGTAGGAGTAGGAGTAGTAGTAGTCTACGCCACGAGGAAATGAGACTCAGATTTGGCGCCAAAAATCCCCTTTCAAGCTCGGGTCGCCTGGGAGCTTGAGGGTTCGGCGCAGTATCTTTGCTGTTCCTGCACTGTACTTTTCTGGATCGAGATTTCCGATGTTTTTCCTGGGATCTGCTCAAGCCATTCCTCCAGTTTGAGGGTCACTGCCCCAAGTGCTCCGATCACTACGGGCATCACCAATACTAGGAGTAGTAGTAGTAGTAGTAGTAGTAGTAGAAGTAGTAGAAGTAGTAGGAGTAGTAGGAGTAGGAGTAGGAGTAGGAGTAGGAGTAGTAGTCATAGTCGTAGTCGTAGTAGTAGGAGTAGTAGTAGTAGTAGTAGTAGTAGGAGTAGTAGTAGTAGTAGTAGTAGTAGGAGTAGGAGTAGTAGTAGTAGTAGTAGGAGTAGGAGTAGTAGGAGTAGGAGTAGTAGTAGTAGTAGTAGTAGTAGGAGTAGTAGTAGTAGTAGTAATAGTAGTAGTAGTAGTCGTAGTCGTAGTTGTAGTAGTAGTAGGAGTAGTAGTAGGAGTAGTAGTAGTAGTAGGAGTAGGAGTAGTAGTAGTAGTAGTAATAGTAGTAGTAGTAGTCGTAGTCGTAGTCGTAGTCGTAGTAGGAGTAGTAGTAGTAGTAGTAGTAGTAGTAGTAGTAGTAGGAGTAGGAGTAGGAGTAGTAGTAGTAGTAGTAGGAGTAGTCGTAGTCGTACTCGTAGTAGGAGTAGT
This sequence comes from Eucyclogobius newberryi, assembly GCF_026437365.1. NCBI lineage: Eukaryota > Metazoa > Chordata > Actinopteri > Gobiiformes > Gobiidae > Eucyclogobius > Eucyclogobius newberryi. Next base: position 18,723,483 of record NW_027315724.1, read on the forward strand.
AGTAGGAGTAGTAGTAGTAGTAGTAGGAGTAGGAGTTGTAGGAGTAGGAGTAGGAGTAGTAGTAGGAGTAGTAGGAGTAGTAGTAGTAGTAGGAGTAGGAGTAGTAGTAGTAGTAGTAGTAGTAGTAGTAGTAGGAGGAGGAGTAGTAGGAGTAGGAGTAGTAGTAGTAGTAGTAGTAGGAGTAGGAGTAGGAGTAGGAGTAGGAGTAGTAGTAGTAGTAGTAGTAGTAGTCGTAGTGGTACTCGTAGTAGGAGTAGTAGTAGGAGTAGTAGTAGTAGTAGTAGGAGTAGGAGTTGTAGGAGTAGGAGTAGTAGTAGGAGTAGGAGTAGTAGGAGTAGTAGTAGTAGTAGGAGTAGGAGTAGTAGTAGTAGTAGTAGTAGTAGTAGTAGTAGTAGTAGTAGTAGTAGTAGTCGTAGTCGTACTCGTAGTAGGAGTAGTAGTAGGAGTAGTAGTAGTAGTAGTAGGAGTTGTAGGAGTAGGAGTAGGAGTAGTAGTAGGAGTAGGAGTAGTAGTAGTAGTAGTAGGAGGAGTAGTAGGAGTAGGAGTAGTAGTAGTAGTAGTAGTAGGAGTAGTAGTAGGAGTAGGAGTAGGAGTAGTAGTAGTAGTAGTAGTAGTAATAGTAGTAGTAGTAGTCGTAGTCGTAGTCGTAGTCGTAGTAGGAGTAGTAGTAGTAGTAGTAGTAGTAGTAGTAGTAGTAGTAGTAGTAGTAGTAGTAGTAGTAGTAGTCGTAGTCGTAGTCGTACTCGTAGTAGGAGTAGTAGTAGGAGTAGTAGTAGGAGTAAGAGTTGTAGGAGTAGGAGTAGGAGTAGTAGTAGTAGTAGGAGTAGGAGTAGTAGTAGGAGTAGTAGGAGTAGGAGTAGTAGTAGTAGTAGGAGTAGTAGTAGTAGTAGTAGTAGTAGTAGTAGTAGTAGTAGTAGTAGGAGTAGTAGGAGTAGGAGTAGTAGTAGTAGTAGTATTAGGAGTAGGAGTAGGAGTAGTAGTAGTAGTAGGAGTAGGAGTAGTAGTAGTAGTAGTAATAGTAGTAGTAGTAGTCGTAGTCGTAGTCGTAGTAGTAGTAGTAGTAGGAGTAGGAGTAGGAGTAGGAGTAGTAGTAGTAGTAGTAGTAGTAGGAGTAGTAGTAGTAGTAGTAGTAGTAATAGTAGTAGTAGTAGTCGTAGTCGTACTCGTAGTAGGAGTAGTAGTAGGAGTAGTAGTAGTAGTAGTAGGAGTAGGAGTTGTAGGAGTAGTAGTAGTAGTAGGAGTAGTAGTAGGAGTAGGAGTAGTAGTAGTAGTAGTAGTAGTAGTAGTAGTAGTAGTAGTAGTAGTAGTAGTAGTAGGAGTAGTAGTAGTAGTAGTAGTAGTAGGAGTAGTAGTAGGAGTAGGAGTAGTAGTAGTAGTAGTAGTAGTAGTAGTAGTAGTAGTAGGAGTAGTAGTAGTAGTAGTAGTAGTAGGAGTAGTAGTAGTAGTAGTAGTAGTAGGAGTAGTAGTAGTAGTAGTAGTAGTAGTAGTAGTAGTAGTAGGAGTAGTAGTAGTAGGAGTAGGAGTAGGAGTAGTAGTAGTAGTAGTAGTAGTAGGAGTAGTAGTAGTAGTAGTAGTAGTAGTAGTAGTAGGAGTAGTAGTAGTAGGAGTAGGAGTAGGAGTAGTAGTAGTAGGAGTAGGAGTAGTAGGAGTAGTAGTAGTAGTAGTAGTAGGAGTAGTAGTAGTAGTAGTAGTAGGAGTAGTAGTAGTAGTAGTAGTAGTAGTAGGAGTAGTAGTAGTAGTAGTAGTAGGAGTAGTAGTAGTCGTAGTCGTACTCGTAGTAGGAGTAGTAGTAGGAGTAGTAGTAGTAGTAGTAGTAGTAGTTTATAATTGATTATTCTGTCCACAAGAAGATCTAAAAGTACAATAATTGTCAATAATTGTTGACACTTTTAGAGGGAAAATGTGTCATTTCAATTCAATCTTTTCTCCAAATAAATGGGAAATTCTCCTTTCTCTGGCTGTTTGTGTCTCGTTAACTTTACTTTCAGAAAGTTTCATTCCACAAAGTTTCACGTACTTTAAGAAGAGCGAGCGATCGGACGATGTGACCAAAATAATTCTCTTGTTTTTGTCAATGATCTTGAACAATCGTGACATTATTTAGATAGTGTGACGTTCCTACTCACGAATGGGCTTTGACCAGATTCATTTTGACCAGATAACAATGATCATGTGTAATTACATATTTTAATCATAATTTAGTGTCCTTCTCCCCCAGGACACAGACTTTTTGAGAAACAACTTATGTAAATAATGTCAATAACACTTCTATTTGCACTAGTCTTGCACTGTTATTGTGTCCACACTGTATATTTTAGTCATATTTCGACAGCAGTTATTTTACATCCTTTACTTTTATCATATTTTACCATTCTTACTATTATTATTAATGGATTATTTTATGTTGCAACCGAACTAATTAAAAAACACGAGGTAAAATCACGCCTGCAATAATAAAGTTCCATGTAAACAATTTAAATCAACCAAAAGCTGGTCAAAAGAATTATGTTACAATAGTAATCAACCTTTTTCTCCTTTATCGAAAATTATACTTGCAATTATTTGGGGATTTTGAGTGAAAGAACTGCGTACCATTTCAAAATAAGACTCACAAACTTTAACCAGATTAATTTTGACCAGAACGTTCAAAGAATTGTCAACAGGAGTTTACTGGCTTTATGAAGGTGAAATTAAGATGTATTTATTAAAAAGTTTAGAAAAAATAACTTGTGAATTAGATATCCAATGATGAACGTTCACTTTAGCTTGACGTTTGGGTTGAAACTGCAAAATCTTTCACATTTTGAATGTGAACGGTGACGTTTTTGTGGCTTCCGGGCACAAAATATCAAGTCAGCTTCCGAATGAACAAGCTCCAGCCGTGTTATTGTCAGGCCGGTTGGTTTTATACGAGCTGAACTTCCTCCTGGAGGTCCGGTCCGAGGCGCAGAGCTGTGGAGGGCCGTCCCAGACGAGCGGAGACAGGATCTCGCAGACCTCTGACGGGCCCTCACCACATCAGAGGCGACAGGAGCCACGCTTTTGACCCAAGGTGTGACTGTTTCAAGTGAGCGGCGTTTCCTGCCGTGGGCCCCAGTACAAAAATCCAAGTACGTGGACGTGTACTTGTGATCGGGGGACGGATGCTATTGGCAGGACCGTGTATCTGGATTAATAAGATCGTATCCATCCAAAAAACGGACAAAACGTGACTATTAATGTCTAGTTTTGGGTCATACTGATGATTGGGCTGTAAAATGACCCACAAAATACAGTAATATCACTTAAATATTGCTTTTTAAAAATGTTTAGCTCTTTTCGTAGCTTTTGCTTATAGCGTTTTATTTTTAGAGGATACAGTTGATAACTAAATTTGCTAGAAAACATAAATAGTATTGCTCAAAACTGGAAAAAATTGTAAAAACGTACATTTTCGTCTGATAAAACTCCGAATTGCGTTGAGTAGAAGTCCGTTTCAAAATTTATAAAAGTGAAATGAAACACTCTGACATGAACAAAGTGTTTTCACGCGTAACTGGAAAAGTAATAAAGCTCAAAAAGTCAATATTAACCATTTGGAAATAATTGTACCTCACAGTTTCCAGACAGTAATTTAAGAGCAACTATCATGAGTAATGAGTGTGTGCGTTTTCCATTGAACCAATACTTCACATACGACATTTGCTCAAACGATTATTTCTATTGCACGTTGAGACGTTTTGAACATATTGAAAACCAAAAATGTGTAAGAATAAAATGTATTATTGATATAAATCTGAAATAGTTTGTGCTATTTTGACATTTTGATATAATAATGTCATTGTATTTTTTATAAAAAGGTCATTTTTGTGTGTTTTAGAGTCTGTATTGTCCAGATAACAATTACAACGATCAAAATATGGCTACGCTTATTTGTCATTGTTAACTAGTCATGATTAGTCGACTATAACAACATGAATAGTCAACTATAACATCCTGATGAGTTAACTAGTCATGATTAGTCAACTATTACATCATTAATAGTCGACTAATCATGAAGTCACTAAGAAATCATGAATAATCTACAATAACATCATGATTAGTCGACTATAACATCATGATTAGTTAGCTATAACATCATGATTAGTCGGCTATAACATCATGATTAGTCGACTATAACATCATGATTAGTTAACTATAACATCATGATTAGTCGACTATAACATCATGATTAGTTAACTATAACATCATGATTAGTTATCTATAACATCATGATTAGTCGACTATAACATCATGATTAGTTAACTATAACATCATGATTAGTCGACTATAACATCATGATTAGTTATCTATAACATCATGATTAGTCGACTATAACATCATGATTAGTTAACTATAACATCATGATTAGTCGACTATAACATCATGATTAGTTAACTATAACATCATGATTAGTTATCTATAACATCATGATTAGTTATCTATAACATCATGATTAGTCGACTATAACATCATGATTAGTCGACTATAACATCATGATTAGTCGACTATAACATCATGATTAGTCGACTATAACATCATGATTAGTCGACTATAACATCATGATTAGTCGGCTATAACAACATGATTAGTCGACTATAACATCATGATTAGTCGACTATAACAACATGAATAGTCGACTATAACATCATGATTAGTCGGCTATAACATCATGATTAGTCGACTATAACATCATGATTAGTCGACTATAACATCATGATTAGTCGACTATAACATCATGATTAGTCGACTATAACATCATGATTAGTCGGCTATAACAACATGATTAGTCGACTATAACATCATGATTAGTCGGCTATAACAACATGAATAGTCGGCTATAACAACATGAATAGTCGACTATAACATCATGATTAGTTAACTATAACATCATGATTAGTCGACTATAACATCATGATTAGTCGGCTATAACAACATGAATAGTCGACTATAACATCATGATTAGTCGACTATAACATCCTGATTAGTCGACTATAACATCATGATTAGTCGACTATAACATCATGATTAGTCAACTATAACATCATGATTAGTCAACTATAACATCATGATTAGTCGACTATAACATCATGAATAGTCATGATTAGTCGGCAGCCCAAAATAACATAACTTTTCTCTATTACTAGTTCTTCACACTGTTATTACACCTGTTATAACACGTTGCCACAGTAACACATCCTTATCACCTTAGTCAAAACGTCACATGAGCAGAATTCACACTCAGAGCCAGAGAAGCGTTTAGATTAAGCTACATTATTTTATTATATAAAATTGGGGCATAATATAGTGTCAAACCTTTCTAAATAAACACAATAACGACATAAAAGAGTCTTAGGCTACAGACCCTCACAACTACAGACCCTCACAATACACAACAGGTGGAAATATTTATATTAATAATAATAACAGGCACAAGAATTATGTCTAAAAGAGCTTTAACACACACAGATTATGATTTATACAGTTATAATACAAGAGGCTCCAGGATCCTTCAGATAATGATTCCAGAGACAGAATGTGGAAGGACCTGTCCTGCATTTGTCCTGTTTTACTTCATGTGAATAGAATCTCCGGAGTCTTGAACAGTGCAGCGACTCTGACGACGGGACACGGCTGTGGAAACGCTCGTCCCTAAATGGACAAAGTGACTCTACGCCAAACAAGAAGAGCAAAGTACGAATGAGGCGTAGAAGACAGCGTTCCCGTCGCGTCTGCTTCGTCATGGCGACTTCGGGCTTCTCATTTGACGGGCCTCGTTTCTGGACGACACTTTGACGTCATAAAAGTGGTGACGGCTAAAATACAAGCTGTTGACGTTTGAAAGCCTCTAATAGTGTAAAAGCTGCTGTTTAAGCTTAATTTGGTGGAGTTGGGGTCACTTTTTGAGCTCTTTTTGCAGAGGCTGATCGTGTCTCCTGAGTAGCTCCTCTTGGACGCTGGCTGTGATGGAAGAGGCACACTTTTCTCCTTTTATTATTGTATTTTCACGGCTTAATGTGCTTAAATTGCCCCCCAAGGGATAAATCACCATTATTGATTTATTGAGTACCTCTTCCGCTGGGCATCTGCTGGGGCTACGTTGACTTTTTGTGACGTGGAGACCAATAATACTTCTATTCCGTTCTAGTTTTGACTTAAGTAAATAATCCAAATGTTTCCACTCCTTTGAGTTAGTCCATGTTTAGTACTTCTGTAGAAATGCCGTGGACCCATTTTAGACCGGGTTTGGCCCTGGTTTAGACCTGTTATAGCTCTTGTTTAGCGCGTGAAAGCTCTAATATTATGGTCTATAGATAGTGCTTACTTGCTGTGAAAAGTTTGAGAACCACTTGGTCGAGACGATCGGGTCAGAGCGTCTCCAGAACAGCAGCGCTCGGGCGGCGTCCTGGTCCGTAGCGGTCCGTTCTATCCAAAGTGGTCCAAAGAGGGAACAAAGGCGAGACGGGGGACAATAAACGGCTGATAAAATGTGTTCCTCTGCTTTTTCTGCTTCTTTTTTGCATCCGCCGAGCTATTGTTTGCTCAAATTAAGCTAAACGGTCAAATGGAAACTGTCATTTCCGTGCAGAGCTGGTTTGCTAATGTTAGGGGGAGATAAAGGACACTTCAACTCGCCCCGCAACAACACACAGACCTAAAACGCCCAAATGTTTTGAAGTTATCCATTATTTAGAAGTGAGAAGTCAGATGTTTCTTGTCCAATCTTGTCCAAACAGCAAATTACTCAAAAAGTTGAAGAAAAAAGTTGCCCGAATACACCTTGCGCTGCTGTACTGAGTCCTTCCTTATCGTCACGTCTGCTCGGCGAATATATTGCTTTCCGTAAATCCATAATCCCAACTTTTGTTTAGAGGTTTAGTCCATCCACCGTGACCCGCTCACCAGGGCCTCCACATCGACCAGGGGCACGCGACCGTCGGCGGCCCGTCCCGACCTCCCGGGCCTTCTGTGGTGCTCTGGTTGTGCTCGCAGTCCGTCTCGTCCAGGTCGGAGCACAGATCTTCGCTGGAAACGGTGGACAGCGCCGGGGACAGGGGCGAAACCGCGCTCCTCCCCCCCGGCGACGCCAACATGGAGGAGCAAAGCGAGTCTCCGCCCGTTCCGTTGGCCCATGTACTGCTGCTGCTGCTGCTGTTGTGGTTGTCGGTTATGAGGTCCATCACGTCCTGGAGGTGGTCTTCGTTGAGGGGCATGCACTCCAGGAGGTGGTTGAGAAGCTCGGCCGCCACCGTCGCGTCGATCCCGGGACAACTGGAGACGAACATGTGGACCTCGTGCATGCACTGGATGTAGCCGGCGGCGAAGCGCTCGCTCGCTTCTCTGTTCATCCGTTCAGACTCTGCGGAAGGAGGACAAAGTGAGGAGTGAGTCGATGAAAAGGCTTTTACCGTACAGAGGCCCGCTGATGTAGTGTCAGGATACGAAAATGACACGAGAAAGTCCCTGACCCGATCTTGAATCTTCTATAAACACAATTAGTGAATCAATTTTAGAATCACTCTAGATCTAAATTTGAGTGCAAAATGTGTTCGGGGGTAAATTCTCCTTCCGTCGAGCGCCAAACCACGTTAACAAAATGCACAATATCGACTGAAATGGGTCATTCTTGTTCTAAGTCGTGGTGTCATCCCAAAATGGAAGGTGAGTGTTTACATTTTGTACCAGTCCCATGAAGCTGGCGAGGAACGGGCACCTGAGATAATACTGTGTGTGAACCATCGAAACCAGGGTTTTTCTTATGCACGCTCAGGGTAAATTCTTGTTTAATCGTTTAAGCTCAAGTCCCAGCTTTAAAATATGAATAAATATATATAAATAAAAAAGAAGCGGTAGTACAATTAAGAAATATATTCGGTTTGCTCATGTTAAAGAAAAATGAGCACAATTCTTTATTAAGATGACTAGTTTTACCCTTTAATAGCTCAGAAATACAAGTGAAATAATGTTGCTTTTTAACTCTCAAAGTAGATATTTAAACTAGTACTTTGCTCCTTTTACTTGAGTAGATTGTTGCACTGATAACCATAAGCCCTTGGAGTATTATTTGACTATCTGTACTTTGAATCCTGCAGCTCTGATCTACAACAGCTCTTAAACACACAAACGCTTTTCCAGGAACCAACCTTGATTCCTGTTCTTCAATATGTCCTCAACCTTTTTCACGGTGAGCTCCAGCACCTCCGCGTTCTCCATTTTGGCGTGAAACTGCAAACACAATTGGCACATTCAAACCAAACAGAACTGCCACAGAGCCGCGCGTGGCATGACGGGGGCCCCTGGACTCACGTCTGTGTCCTCCAGCAGACCGCGGAGCTCCTGCAAACTCTCATTGATGCGCGCTCTCCTCTTCCTCTCCACCAGCGGCTTCCTGACCTGCGGGAAGAAGCGAGCAAACGCTGCATTAGAATCGACCATGAGAAGAAGCCCCCCCCCCCGGGACGCACCGAGCGGCCCCGCGTCCATGTGGCTCAAGCTCAGGCGCCGGTGACAAGTGCCAGTGGCCATGAATCCAAAGCCCCCCAAAAAAGCCCCCCAAAAGCCCGCACCTTTCTGTCTGTTTTCTGGATCCCGAAGAACGACTCGTCCTCGTCCGTCTCGGCTGGGGTCTTGCTGGGCCGAGCCGAGGGTGCCATGGTGGTCCGCGTTCGACCCAAAGCCGCCTCTCTCTCCCTCTGGGGCGGTCAACGAGGGGCAGCTGGCAAACGGAGAGGAAGCTCTGCTGTGTTTATTGTGCTGCGTGGGACGTGCTGCTGGCGCTGAGTGGCTGCTCTTAGTATTTATAGTGGCTTATTAACATGTGAATAGGGGCAGAGCCGCTCGCGCTGGGGGACAACACGGCGCACACGGCCGCAGCCAATGAGCGCGCGCTGCCTTTGTCCGCGGCCGGGGCTGAGTGTGCGCCCGAGGAGCCGCAGGAGCCGCAGGAGCCGCAGGAGCTTTAATGACGCGCTGCTGCGCTTGAAGGGCTCGGCCGCGCTCTTTTTTACTCCAGGCGCGTTACAGTCAAAACCTCGCGCACGCGCACAGTGCGCTTTAAACAGCATTTCATCTTAAATAACCTAATGGTGTATTATTCTATATGTTAACGCACACATTCTAGCACTTTTTAAGGAGACTTAAAATTCAATATTGAATCTGCTTGAGAATGGCACTGGAGCTCTGCATATTTCATTGTACAGATGATTATTTATGATGTATGATCACGTGGGTACGTGTTTGATTTGCCACATGGGACATATCTGAACATCCTGAACATGCAGACACTATACAGTTGTCTGTCTCCCGCCCTCCTCTGTCCTCTTTGCTCCACAGACTGACGCGTTGGCGGATGTAACGCGATGCCATCAGTTGGCAGCTGCTGCTGCGGCCCCTCGGCCCAAACTGAATCAGCCGGGGGAATTAAGGGCCCTTGTCCAAAGAAAGCGACAGGTGTTGCCCTACGCCTCGTTTGTTCTGCTCGTTCTTTGGTGACTCGTGTTTTGTGTGCGGCTGCATTCTCCCGTGTCCAGAGCTGAGCACGCAGACTTCATTAAACCTGCGGGTTTTGCCTCTGCTCTTGAATTTAGATTTGATAATTTGATGCAAATAACAAAAGTCCAAATGAGCCCGACTGCCGCGCGCTTAATGAGACTGTGGAGGCTCATTCAGAGCACAATGTCTGTTTGTTTATGTCCAATAATACAGCTCAGCCCCTGTCCTCCTTATACTCTGTATTATTATGCAAATCAGACTCTTAGTCGCGTGACACGAATGTGTTCTGTCCGTTGCAGCCAGGTAGCTTTAGAAGGTTTCCACATTGCACATTATTTGTACTTTTACGCAGCAGAATCAGGCCCAAACCCGCGCGCAGAGACTGTGTGAGAGGGCTTTGTTGTGCAGCCTCTGTTGGCAGCCCGCCACAGTCTCAGATCCCGTGTTTAATGGTGCGCGCTGTGCAAGAGCAGCTGTCTGGCCTCGCCTTTGTGTGATGAACCCCCTCTGCTCTGCGGCCTGGCGCCCCTCCTAACGGACAGAAGAGCCCGGGAAAGAGCCATATGTACGGCCACAGTTACAGACCTACATGGTCTTTACTGGATTCTAAATATAATATTTTATTGTTTGAGCAAGAAAAACACCAAGAAACTGTAGTAACAAAGTGTGTGGGACAAACACTCGTGTGCCTCCTGACACAGAAGTAGGGCCAGATAACGACAAGGATTTCAAAGCAAGCATTGAACACTAGGGGGCGCTGAAGATCCAGATCCATTACAGCAGAGAAATGTGCAAGCAAATCATAGTCTGGTGCAACAAGTGTTATTTATATTATAATTAATTCATTTGTATCTAATTCAATGTGACTTCAAAATAGACCTTGAGTTAATTAATGTTGTAATTAAAATGTGACAAGATTTTTTTTCAAAACAAACAACACATGACATGTATAATCTTTATTGTAAACGTCTCGGTTAATGTAAAGAAACAGAAAAGGAAATCTATTAAGTTACATGCAAGTCTCTAGAAATAAAGTTAAGCTTTATAATAATCAATAAATAAAGGTGTTAAGACAATAAATAGACGAAAGATTAATAAAAGCCTTCTATAAAGCAGGCTACAATGGAGTCGACTTCTGCAGGGAAGTACAGCGAGGGGCGTTACAACACCAAAAATAGGATTGTTTTCACTTGATGCCAAATCCTCATCAGGTATTTGTGCAAGTTTGAAAAAAACAAAACAAAAAACAGTTGTTATATTTGGATAATTTGCTATAATATTGAATATTTTGTTCTGGAATATGGTTAATTTCAGTCACATCTGACCTAAACGTCAGTGTCTTGCAGAGTGTATAGTTATTCTGAAAGTCCCTGGAAAAGGCTCCAAGGCACGGAGTTGTGAAGTGGAATTTAGTAAAAGTACAAACCGAATTCTGTGGGTTTTTGAGAACATCATGTGAAAACAACCTATTCATAACCATCAATGGAGCACAAACCGCACCAAGAGTTTCTTCTGAACAACATATCTATAAGATACATAAAAAGAGGATAGTCTAACAAAACAGATATCATTAAATTATCCACAGAGCGTTCACCAGGGCCGCCACATCTCCAGCACCCGCCCATGGAGAGGGCTTTGGACCTGGGCACTTGTCGGAGCGCTGGGGTGCTCAGCTCGGGACGGTGAACCTGGGAGAACTTGTGCACGACTCGGGCTGCTGATTGGAGGAGGGAGACTGGCACCAGCGGGGGGCAGTGCACCCGGCTCGTCCCCAGATCTGGGCAGGGATTTGAGGAGATGGTTGAGCAGACGAGAGCCAAGGCTTTTGTCCATCCAGTCGCACGTGAGCAGCATGTTGTGGACCTCGTGCATGCACTGGATGTAGCCCGTGCTGTACCTCTGCTGCGCCTCCAGGCCGAGCAGGGGGTCTGCAGGGGCAAAGGGCAAGTGTCAAATGTGGAGCGCTGACCTCTAGTGGTTATGAGAAAAAGTACAACTACACAAAAACACAAAACTTTCACTGGGCACGTTTACATGGTTAGAATGAAAAGAATAGCAAAGAATGATCAGATAAAAATAAATTAGATCTGATTTTGGTGAGTGTTAATATGCCCAGTGATAATACAAAACACCTACTGACCCAGTGTATGTTAATTTGTGGATTTATTCATATATATAGAGTAAAGACAGTGAATTTTAAAACAACTCCTTCAATCTTTAACATGCTCCCTTCCATTTCTGTCTTTGTCACATTAGTTTGCCTCTTTTCTCCTACTGTTTACGTGACATTTCAATCATCTCATAATTCCAGAAATCAGACAATGATCAGATTTATGGTGTGCATGTAAACATAGCCAGCGTTACATGATGTCTGTCTCCTTTTCTTCACTTTGTTGCATTGATCAAGAAAATGCGAGTGTAGTTTCGCAATCAAAATATGACAGAAAAGTGAAATCCCAGCGTTGGAAAACAGAAAAATATTATCTTGAAAAATATGACTGTAATGTGTGTACAGAAGTCTTGAAATAATAAAAAAAACATCATTACAAAGCCACTGATGGTGCAAAGATGCTGCCCTCTGCTGGTCGTTTGGTAAAATGACACGCAGTGGTGCATCTTTTGTCCCGTGTTGGGGACTGAACCCACGTGTTGGACTGTTGTGGGAGACACGTGGAGAGGTTTTGTCTCTTCAACAACTACAACCAACACAAATATAATCCACAGCGTACAGAAACACTCTCCCAAACACTAACCACGAGCCACAACATCAGAAAACAGTCGCATATACTGTACTTTAATTCTTACCACTGAGTTTGCTCTTCTGAATGTTCTGCAGGTGTTTCACAGTCATCTCCAGAATATCGGCCTTCTCCAGCTTAGACTGCTGCAAAGGTCAAGTTATAAAGGTCAAGTTATAAAGGTCAAGTTAGAAAGGTCGAGTTCACTTTTCGTGCCCAAACTTCAAACTTCACGCGCGCGGGGGGGAAACACTCACGTCCAGTCTGAAGGCTCCAATCACCGTTTCTTTGAGCTGATCCAGGCAGTTGTTGATCCTCTCGCGCCTCTTTCTCTCGATGAGCGGTTTCCGAAGCTGCGGGGAAGAAAAACACGCGCGTTAATGTAAAAAATAAATAAAAAGCAGCACCGGGGATTCTACCGGGCAGTAAATGGGATCGTGATGGCTCTTGTCCCGTGTATTTTACCTTCCTCTCTTCTTTGGCAGTGGGGTGTTGGCCCACGCTGTGTCCCACGGACGAGGCGGTCATGTCTTGTCCCCTGAAGCCCGCGCGTCAAAGTGAAACTGCTCCCGGTTTGTGCGCGTCCCTAGGGCTCACGGCGCGGCACCGTCCCGGCATTTATAGGGCGCGCATTAGCATGTGAATGGTCAAGCGCTTTGGCTGTGCGATTTTCCCACACAAGGGGTCCCATCAGTCAAGACTGACAGGTCACTGGCTCCATTCAACGAACGTGAACCCCCGAACGTGAGAGAAAGGAACATCTCAGGCGACAGATGTCCGGCCTGGAACCACGTGCCCCCTTCTCTGCCCCCTCTTACCTCAGAACAGGAGGTCCCTGGGCAACAACACCTGCTGAAGGGCCCCCGGGCACAGTGGCATAGGCCTATTAGAATATCACATACAATATACTTATTTATTTTAGGGGTCAAGATCTAGAAAACGCTTCAGACGCACGTGGACATGTTTTGTCCCACTCCTGGACTTGAACTGGACACTTGAACTGGACATGCTGTTTCAGATGATATATTAATAGCCCGCCCACATTAACAACAGTCATTTAGGCAGTCTAACTCCCTCTTGTTTGGATTGACCCCACGGATGACGTCACGCGGTGCCGCTTCGCCTTTGATCGCGCGCATCGCTCTGGAGCGGGTCGTGAGTGGGCATCTGTTCGGGGCAGATGTGAGCTCAGGCAGATGTCCTCCACCTTCGGCCAGGCCTGGTCCCGAGCCACGCGACTGCCAGGCGAGCGCGGGGGGCGTGGGAACAGGGCCCCCCCACAAAAGCCCATTCATCTAAACCTAATCAGCGCGGGGGGAGCGGCGGGACGGTCCCGGGTCAGTGGGTCCCTGGCTGGCGTCCAGGCCCTCGGGCGGGTGTGAGATGTGACGTGATGAGAGGTTTAAGGTCCGAGTCCGTGGATCTGACCCACTGAGCGCAACGCATCATGGTCCAGTCCCCCCCCCCCCCCCCTTTTTTTTCAAATAAAACGAGCATAAATACGTCTACAAACATCAACCTTTACGCCCCCTGGTGGCAGTTACTTGAAGCACAGGCAGCAGTGCTTTGAGGTTACTTGTTACTACAAAAAAACACTATATGCAAGTTAAATAGTCTTTTCCTTCTTTTACACAAAACACAGTAAAGGATGTATTTGGTGAGTAACGTATTGGAGATATTTTACTACTGAGTGAAAGTTTTGGTTTCTCTTTCCATTGAGAGTAATTTGACAAAAGCTTAATGTTGATGTTTGGAAACCTTCAGTGATGTTTGTGTTTATTCTTTTAACATCAGAATCTGTGTAGTCTGATTACACTCATAAATCCTTTATATTTGTTACTCAGTACAAAAGTAGTGGTTTCTCCAAATGTTCTATTTATATGAGTAATTTGAGAAATACTATTTATAAGTAATATTATCCTTACTTGAGTACGGATTGTGGCTATAAAGGCAGGATATACAAGCCTAATAGTTTTATTTTAATTAACACAAGGAGAAAAACAGTTTCAATGTGTAAACAAAAAGATCATTACAATAAAGTTGACATTTTCTATAGAGTTTCCACTTTTATCCACAAATATCTGCTCTGCTAAACTGTAAAGTACCATTTATATTTACAACATTACAATAAGTATAAATACACAAAATATAGTCTAAATTAGAAAATCATAAAAGCTGCCATTACCAACGATCATTTACTGCAAGTGTTTGACAGACAGATCATAACATTTCCTGGATTTTAAAGTGTTTTTATGGGTGTGAAATATTGATTTAGGTCACTTCATTTTGCCATTTAGTTTATTCTTTTAACCATTTAGTTTATACAGGTTAAATAGTGAGAGAAACCATAAAATAATAGAACCATGGAGAAAACAGTTAACCGCCTTCCCTCCTTCCCTTCCTTCCTTCCTTCCCTTCCTTCCTTCCTTCCCTCCTTCCCTTCCTTCCTTCCTTCCCTCCTTCCTTCCCTGCCTCCCCTCCTTCCTTCCTTCCTTCCCTCCCCTCAATCCCTCCTTCCTTCCTTCCTTCCTTCCCTCCCTCCCCTCAATCCCTCCTTCCTTCCTTCCTTCCTTCCTTCCCTCCCTCCCTCCCTTCCTTCCTTCCTTCCTTCCTTCCTTCCTTCCTTCCTTCCTTCCCTCCCTTCTTCCCTCCCTCCCTGCCCCGTGCCTGTGTGATGGCGCCCTCTGCCGGCCACGCTCCCTCCCTGTCCCGTGCCGGTGTGATAGCGCCCTCTGCCGGCCACGCTCCCTCCCTGCCCCGTGCCTGTATACTGGCGCCCTCTGCCGGCCACGCTCCCTCCCTGTCCCGTGCCGGTGTGATAGCGCCCTCTGCCGGCCACGCTCCCTCCCTGTCCCGTGCCGGTGTGATAGCGCCCTCTGCCGGCCACGCTCCCTCCCTGTCCCGTGCCTGTGTGATGGCGCCCTCTGCCGGCCACGCTTCCTCCCTGTCCCGTGCCGGTGTGATGGCGCCCTCTGCCGGCCACGCTCCACGCCTCGTTGCCGTTGCAGGAAACGTCCAGAGGCGGCGCTGCTGCGGGACTCGCCTCCTCCTCCGCCCGCAGCAGCAGCAGCAGCAGACTGGCCCCTGCCCCGCTGCTCTCTAACAACTAGGAAGAAACTGCGCGCGTGCTATTTAACCGCACCACGGGCCTAAAGACGTGTTTAAAGACCGCCGCGAACGCCGTCCGTCCAAACCGAACCCGGAGCTGTTGGAAACGCCGCATCCCAAAGGTAAAACACGCTGATGCTGCGAACTGATTTTTGCCGTAGCTTTCTGCACGTACACGAGCTGAAATAGTACCCGCGCGGAGGGACACACGCCCCGCTTGAGCCCGAACGTGGAGACGGCGCGTTCAGGTGCGTCAAAAGCCCGGCAGTGATTCACCGAAGTCGGGCTCCCGGGCTCCACCGCCGCCGCGCGTCCACTTCCAGGCCCCGGGACAGCGATGCTAACAGGCTAACGCCACCCACACCGCCACACTATAAATAACGGTAAAGTTGTGACGAGCCCGTGCGGGGGTCGCGTGCGCCGGGGCAGGGTCCGGGCGTAAAGACGGTTCGGTTCGGTTCGTGCGCACGCGGGCATTTGGAAACGCCTGCTCTGGTTCTTGTTGTTGTTGTTGTTGTCATTATTCTTATTATTTGGCTGTGATTAAAACCCGGGGCCATGTTTGTATGGGTTTGTGGACGAATTCACGATTTTTTTCCAAATCTGCAGAAATGAAACGTGTAAATAAAGTGTGATATTCTGGTGTTTGCAGGCGGAGAATGGCCGTCATTGTTTTTAGTATTGCGCAAAGTTGGCACCATCACAAACTGCGAGGGGCGGCGCGCTCCAGCCTGTGGGGGTCAACTCCGCTCCTTCTAGGAATCAGACAGGAAATTAAAAACATCTAAAATAATGGGGGCTTATTTGATAGAAGTAACGTTGTGATTGGTGTCTGGGTGATTTAAAAACAAAACAAAAAAAACGGTATTAATAATTATGATTTTTTTTCTTCTTTAAAAAAAAAATCACGATCTGAAAATGTATATCCATTATTTTCCAGACTTGTATTATTTTTCATTATTTATTTCATTTTTATATAATAATAATTCATAAACGAAATAAAAATGCCTTTCAGTATCGATTTCAAGAACATCATGCCAGCTGGACACGATCTGTTCTCCAAAACAACAGAAGAAACCTGTATTTAGTGTTTTTTGTTGAAGTAAAATGGTCTAATCTTAGTTGCAGCTTTAAAGTCATAATTTTTCAAAAAAGTTTAAAATCTGATCCAAAACCACATCATTTTACAGATGGATTTTTTACAAAACCTAAACATGACAATGTGATTAATTGTGACCGTGGCTCTGAAGCGACTGATTATTAAAAGCTGCCTGTCTATTGGGCGATATTGAGAAAAAGAAAATGATTATCATTATTTTTTTAGAAACCCTCGACAAGACTGTCGATCCATCAAAAGTGACTTAATGCACGTCTTTAAATGTATTGGTTGAGGTTTAATGCGATTTTACACGCAAAAGTGCAGGAATATTACTCCATTTATATTTTTGATGCATTCTTTTTGAGAATTTTGTATTTATTTCATCATAAACAATATTAAAACTCTTCAACTTCCATACAGCTGTCACAATAATGAAAATGTTCTTTCACGCATTCGACTGACCCACATTTAGTTCCGGCTTTAGTTCCTGTGTAGTCCTGGTTTAGATCTACACCAAAAAGTCCTAAAAATACACCCGATATTGTTGATATTGTCTCAAAATGCAGCATCTTTTCCCCGCGTTCTGACAAAAGGAAACATGTTTGGACCGTGTTATTGACCCGTGTTGTGTAAAGCCACTCACTGCGTCCTAACCGTGTGGTTTTGAAGCTGCCATATGTGTTTGAACCTCTTACCTGCGTCACTCAAACTCAAACGGCCGCGCTGCCGGCTGGCCACGCTAACGAGCATTAGCCTGTGCGCGAAAAGACGGATTTAGCCACCTGGTCTCGCCGAGGTGTGTCTGCGTCTGACCCTGAAACGCTCCAAGAACCTGTGATGTGTGTCCTGTCTGTGCTGTTTGTCTCATGGGCAGAGTGAGTCACTTCTGTATTAAAAGGTTAGAAGACTTGTCTGTATGACAGTAAGAGCCTTGTGTAGAGCCGAGACTCCACAGTCAATTTATTTGTAATGAATGTTTTTGATGGAAGACAAAATTATGATGAAATGAAACTTGGAAGTTGAACCAAACTAAACCATGTGTAATCTAGGATTAAACCGAGTCTAGAGGGGTCTAGAGGGGTCTAAAGCGGGGTCTAAAGCGGGGTCTAAAGCGGGGTCTAAAGCGGGGTCTAAAGCGGGGACTAAAGCCGGGACTAAAGCCGGGACTAAAGCGGGGACTAAAGCGGGGACTAAAGCGGGGACTAAAGCGGGGACTAAAGCGGGGACTAAAGCGGGGACTAAAGCGGGGACTAAAGCGGGGACTAAAGCGGGGACTAAAGCGGGGACTAAAGCGGGGACTAAAGCGGGGACTAAAGCCGGGACTAAAGCCGGGACTAAAGCCGGGACTAAAGCCGGACTAAAGCCGGGACTAAAGCCGGGACTAAAGCCGGGACTAAAGCCGGGACTAAAGCCGGGACTAAAGCCGGGACTAAAGCCGGGACTAAAGCCGGGACAAATGCAACTAGGAGACTAAACACTAAAGCGTGACTAAAAATGAAATGTTTTACAGACATTGGAATCAAAATGTCAGAGAATATAAATATGTAATTTTCATCACTAATGCACTTTCTTTGTAAATGTTGTCTCTGTAGAAGCCTTCAGTCCCCATAGCTCAACCTTTATTTGGTCATAAATGTGTTAAAACGAGCTCAAAGTGCCAGTGGACCACTAAAACATCCCTCGGTCGCAGCCCTACTCCGCGCTCGCCCAGAAAGTCCTGCATTCTGGTTTTACTGGTCGGAGTCGAAGCGCGTCACTATCTCTCGCTATCTCTGACAAACTTTGCTCCCAGCCTCGCCCCACGTTGTGTATTTAAGGTGCTTGGGTGGGGCGCGCTGCAGATAAGGGGCTTTTGTGGAGGCGTCAGTGACGGAGCGAGATGCGGCCGAGTCGTAACCGGTCCTCCACCCGTCCCGATGTCACCGTGACGTCCTATCTTGGGATTAAAGGTTTTCCTGAAGGACTCTTGCCTCTGTAGGGTGAGTTTATTGACCTGAATCGAAGCGGTTGGGAAACACATCCTGGTTGTAAGCGCGCAGGGAGTAATAGTGCGCGTAGAGCGGTCGCGGAGGTCAAACGAGAGGCTGAGGCCGAGACCCCCGCTGAGTAAACGTGTAACTGTCGATCATTAACCTGACACACATGATGGTTAACGTGTTGTAACAAAGACGTTTCACGAGCTCTCATCACGGGCGGTCGACTTTTAAAACCAGAAGCGTTTGGAAATATTGGTCAATACTAAAAATATGCAAAATATTGATAACGTCGTGTCAGAGACGTGCGAAATTAGAATATTGAGTGGCTTGTTTGATTGTCAGTAATTAAAACTACTAAAAATTATGAAGAATCAAAGGCATGAAGTGATATTTCTGCCCTTTTTGTGCTTAATTCGATGGTCTATTCGCATTTTGTGCTAGATTTGAATCTCAAACAGACTTTTTTGCACGTTCCTGATGCAATGTGAAAATGTTTGATGGTTGAAATAAAATGAGTAGCATTTAAAGTAGCCATCTGCAATAAAAAAAAAACATAGCTAACGTCATCTAAACTACTAAAGCAAAATTAAGAGCTATTGGAATATTCATGTCTCATCAATTATTAAAATATTTATAATTGTATTAAAAACAAGTATTTAAGTGAGTTAATGTTTTAAGAAGACGCTGTTCCAAAACGCTGTTTCACACTGACCACAAAGATGTAGAATAAAATAAATAAAAATGTTTAATGTTTAATTGTGAACTGAACTGCGCAATTTATGTATTATTAATATTATTAACTTATGTAAAAATCTCGTCTCATCTCATGCAAACTCGTCTTATCCGGACCCTAAAAATGATACATTTTCTCTATTTGGGAACCATTTATACAAGTTCTATTTTTTATCAAATGTACAGTGACGTGGTTTTTAGTTTGAGGGGACTTACGGTAAGCGCGGTAACGTAAGCGTGACGTGTTTCGGCTGTTGTAAATCTTTAATACCGTCTGTAAAAAAGTGACACGTTTATGACCTCATGCTGCATAATCAGGTGTTTTTAGTCCGATTGTAACGATGTCGAAAAGGCTCAATGTGGTTTTAGATGCCCATAAAAACACTCTTTATTTTAAAACTATGGAATATGCAGCAATTTAAGATGAAAGAATAAGCTTTACAAGTGTTATCCTCACTAGTGTGTTCATTATGCTTAAAACATAAATGATGTAGTTGAGTTCATCTATTAATCTAATCTAATCTTGTTAAAAATCCCACCCAGAAACTATTAAATGCTAAACTTATAAAACTAGATGCTCATTTGAAGTATTGAGACTAACTCCCGACTAGTGATTGAACTTATTTTTAATTTTTTTTTTTTACAAGTTTCTTACAAGTATAACGTATAAAATAGAACTAGAAAAATAAAACACAAGATAAAATAAACGCAATAAAAAAGAGACCAGAGTGACAAAAATCTGAATCGTAGAAATGCAACAAAAATAAAGGAAATTTAAGGCATAAACGAAAGTCCCACAAATTTGTCCCATTTCAAATCGAATGTCTTTTTTTTGACGTCAAGTTACAATTTGTGTCCTCAATTTTTCCCATGAGGGCCCTTTTCGCCGCAGCCAGCAGAACGTTCTGGATGTAACCGTTTATTGTGTCCACGGCAGGAGTTTTGAGGCCCGAGTGCATGATCCTGAACTCTAGTGGGACGGTTATGTCTATTATTACCTGCAGTTGTGTGTTTGTTTGTGTGTGTTTGTTTGTTTCACTGTGGTTTCAAACTCGTTATCGAGCCGCTGAGTAGATAATCATGCTCAACTGAAACAAACTGTAATTCAATTGTCAATTGGCTCGCGACAGATGCCAAACTGGTATTGCTTCTGACTGACGTTACGCCCGGAGTGGTAAAACGTCCCGTGGTGTCACGAGTGCTCAGTGCGGTAACGGCGTGGCTCTGATCCTGGTCTGAGCAGCAGATGAAGCAATGTTTGTGTGCTCAAGATGTCACCCAAAACATGAAGCTGCAACACCAGAAAAGCTCTAGTTCAGTTCAGTGTTTAGTTTTTAGTTTAGTTTAGCTCAGTGTTTAATTTAATTTAGTTTAGTTCAGAGTTCAATTTAGTTCAGTTCAGTAGTTTAGTTTAGTCCAGTCCAGCTTAGCTTAGTTTAGCTTATCTTAGAGGTTGCTTTTACCTCCTAATGATTACATCTGTTGTACATTGTGACTTTTAAAAAAATTACGTTATCAACCAAATAAAGGTCTAGATCAAGAAGTTACAAATGAAGTGTATAGTTGATGAATTATACTCTTCTTTTAATCTTTTGGCTGAACAATACCACTGTCTTTGTTATCAAAAGTTAGTTGTGTTTCAGAGTCTGTTTAGTCCAGATAATGATTACAATTGCGTTTATTTTTTATGGTTGACTTTAACAATTGGTCGATTCATCTTTTCCTGTCCAGTACTTTTTTAATTATACATTTTTCTTTGCACAAAAACATCCGCATTGTGGGAAAGACTCATTTCCCCAACTCAACCTGAATCAGAACCGCAAAAGTCTAAAGTAACTGTAGCTGGAGAGGCAGAAGGTCACACGGTCTGATTTTCTGCAATCAGCGGCGCCACTGTTATTGTGCCCTTTAACTTATACGTGGTGGTTACACGGGCTGTAGGGTCGAGACTTGGTGGTTACACGGGCTGTAGGGTCGAGACGTGGTGGTTACACGGGCTGTAGGGTCGATACGTGGTGGTTACACGGGCTGTAGGGTCGAGACGTGGTGGTTACACGGGCTGTAGGGTCGAGACGTGGTGGTTACACGGGCTGTAGGGTCGATACGTGGTGGTTACACGGGCTGTAGGGTCGAGACGTGGTGGTTACACGGGCTGTAGGGTCGATACGTGGTGGTTACACGGGCTGTAGGGTCGAGACGTGGTGGTTACACGGGCTGTAGGGTCGATACGTGGTGGTTACACGGGCTGTAGGGTCGATACGTGGTGGTTACACGGGCTGTAGGGTCGATACGTGGTGGTTACACGGGCTGTAGGGTCGATACGTGGTGGTTACACGGGCTGTAGGGTCGATACGTGGTGGTTACACGGGCTGTAGGGTCGAGACGTGGTGGTTACACGGGCTGTAGGGTCGATACGTGGTGGTTACACGGGCTGTAGGGTCGATACGTGGTGGTTACACGGGCTGTAGGGTCGATACGTGGTGGTTACACGGGCTGTAGGGTCGAGACGTGGTGGTTACACGGGCTGTAGGGTCGAGACGTGGTGGTTACACGGGCTGTAGGGTCGAGACGTGGTGGTTACACGGGCTGTAGGGTCGATACGTGGTGGTTACACGGGCTGTAGGGTCGATACGTGGTGGTTACACGGGCTGTAGGGTCGATACGTGGTGGTTACACGGGCTGTAGGGTCGAGACGTGGTGGTTACACGGGCTGTAGGGTCGATACGTGGTGGTTACACGGGCTGTAGGGTCGAGACGTGGTGGTTACACGGGCTGTAGGGTCGATACGTGGTGGTTACACGGGCTGTAGGGTCGAGACGTGGTGGTTACACGGGCTGTAGGGTCGATACGTGGTGGTTACACGGGCTGTAGGGTTGATACGTGGTGGTTACACGGGCTGTAGGGTCGATACGTGGTGGTTACACGGGCTGTAGGGTCGAGACGTGGTGGTTACACGGGCTGTAGGGTCGAGACGTGGTGGTTACACGGGCTGTAGGGTCGAGACGTGGTGGTTACACGGGCTGTAGGGTCGAGACGTGGTGGTTACACGGGCTGTAGGGTCGATACGTGGTGGTTACACGGGCTGTAGGGTCGAGACGTGGTGGTTACACGGACTGTAGGGTCGAGACGTGGTGGTTACACGGGCTGTAGGGTCGAGACGTGGTGGTTACACGGGCTGTAGGGTCGATACGTGGTGGTTACACGGGCTGTAGGGTCGATACGTGGTGGTTACACGGGCTGTAGGGTCGATACGTGGTGGTTACACGGGCTGTAGGGTCGATACGTGGTGGTTACACGGGCTGTAGGGTCGAGACGTGGTGGTTACACGGGCTGTAGGGTCGAGACGTGGTGGTTACACGGGCTGTAGGGTCGATACGTGGTGGTTACACGGGCTGTAGGGTTGATACGTGGTGGTTACACGGGCTGTAGGGTCGAGACGTGGTGGTTACACGGGCTGTAGGGTCGATACGTGGTGGTTACACGGGCTGTAGGGTCGAGACGTGGTGGTTACACGGGCTGTAGGGTCGATACGTGGTGGTTACACGGGCTGTAGGGTCGATACGTGGTGGTTACACGGGCTGTAGGGTCGAGACGTGGTGGTTACACGGGCTGTAGGGTCGAGACGTGGTGGTTACACGGGCTGTAGGGTCGAGACGTGGTGGTTACACGGGCTGTAGGGTCGAGACGTGGTGGTTACACGGGCTGTAGGGTCGATACGTGGTGGTTACACGGGCTGTAGGGTCGAGACGTGGTGGTTACACGGGCTGTAGGGTCGAGACGTGGTGGTTACACGGGCTGTAGGGTCGAGACGTGGTGGTTACACGGGCTGTAGGGTCGATACGTGGTGGTTACACGGGCTGTAGGGTCGATACGTGGTGGTTACACGGGCTGTAGGGTCGATACGTGGTGGTTACACGGGCTGTAGGGTCGATACGTGGTGGTTACACGGGCTGTAGGGTCGAGACGTGGTGGTTACACGGGCTGTAGGGTCGATACGTGGTGGTTACACGGGCTGTAGGGTCGAGACGTGGTGGTTACACGGGCTGTAGGGTCGATACGTGGTGGTTACACGGGCTGTAGGGTCGATACGTGGTGGTTACACGGGCTGTAGGGTCGAGACGTGGTGGTTACACGGACTGTAGGGTCGAGACGTGGTGGTTACACGGGCTGTAGGGTCGAGACGTGGTGGTTACACGGGCTGTAGGGTCGATACGTGGTGGTTACACGGGCTGTAGGGTCGATACGTGGTGGTTACACGGGCTGTAGGGTCGATACGTGGTGGTTACACGGGCTGTAGGGTCGATACGTGGTGGTTACACGGGCTGTAGGGTCGATACGTGGTGGTTACACGGGCTGTAGGGTCGATACGTGGTGGTTACACGGGCTGTAGGGTCGAGACGTGGTGGTTACACGGGCTGTAGGGTCGATACGTGGTGGTTACACGGGCTGTAGGGTCGAGACGTGGTGGTTACACGGGCTGTAGGGTCGATACGTGGTGGTTACACGGGCTGTAGGGTCGATACGTGGTGGTTACACGGGCTGTAGGGTCGATACGTGGTGGTTACACGGGCTGTAGGGTCGAGACGTGGTGGTTACACGGGCTGTAGGGTCGAGACGTGGTGGTTACACGGGCTGTAGGGTCGAGACGTGGTGGTTACACGGGCTGTAGGGTCGAGACGTGGTGGTTACACGGGCTGTAGGGTCGATACGTGGTGGTTACACGGGCTGTAGGGTCGATACGTGGACAAATAAATAGTGCATTTGATTTTGAATGTTGAGAAGTGGGGGGAAAAAAAATGGGAAAAGGAAATGCTTAAATAACTTGCAATGACCCAAACATATTTAAACGAGGCAATAGTGAGAGCTCAACGTTCTTGATTTTGTCGGTGTAATCCCTCATTCGTCCAGGCGTGTTCCATAGTAGAAAAAGCTTCAGTTGTAGTCATCTGGACTCAGTTTGAAAAATTAGACGTTTCGACTCTCATCCAAGAGTCATTGTCAATAAAAGAATTTAGATCGAGAACTCCGATATTAATACTGTTCTGTGGTAAGACCCGCCCATTGGGAGGAGCCTTCCTGAAGTAGAAAGAGTTGTTTGTTTCAACAGAAACTCCCCCCTTGTATCTACCGAGCCTATTCAGAATCTTAATGGGCTATTAGAAACCTCTTTGTCTTTGTGAGACCCTGGCTCAACCACCCTGAGTACCTGATTAGCATCTGAATGTCCTTTACCTTTCCAGGGGTTCAGAATCCAAGAAAAAGTTCTTGATTTTGTGAAGATTTTTATTTTATATTATTTTTATTTATTTTTTATTTTTATTTTCATCTTGCAGCACTGTCAAATAAGAAGCTACAGAAATAGGGCCAAAAAAAAAACCACGGTCATTTATTGTTGATTGATAAAGTGCCTATTAAAGCTAAAAACTATTCAGATAATTGTTAACTAATTTTGTCATTGTTTTGTCCGAGTCATAAAATTCAATCATTAAATCAAAATGACATGTGCATTCAGCATTTGTTGATGAAAAAACAATTGTCTGTAAATGTCCTCCATCCAAACATTCATTCATTCTTGTCCCGGCAGGTGGACTGGCTGCTGCCCGGTTGTCGCGGTAACGCTTCACCTTCACCATGCCGTTCCCCTTCGGCAAATCGCACAAGTCCCCGGTCGACATCGTGAAGAACCTGAAGGACAGCATGACGATCCTGGAGAAGCACGACATCTCCGACAAGAAGGCGGAGAAGGTGAACAGAAGCTTTCCCTAGGGGGCGCCAGAGATATCAAGGGCCCCCAAGAGCTTTGTATGGTCACTAAAGTAATAAACTGTGCATAGAAATGAATGGAAAATAGGCACTGGAACACAAACAACACAATTACAGTGTATTTGTCTAAAATAAATGCTTGTTGGTGATCATTTTTATTACGTCTATTACTTTTACCATGGCTGCGGTTTTGGACTAGGGGCCCGGCAAGGAAAAGTTTGGGATGCCCAGATTTAGGAGTCGCGATGTCCTCTGCAGGCGACTAAATTAAACGGTTAATGTTCCTTAAATGCTTAGTGGAGTGAAATTCTTTTGCAGACGACACATTTCCCCGATTTTACTACACAGCGCATCAAATACTCTTAAATCCATCCCTTTATTCTGTGTTTTTCTTCGTTTTCTCAAATGCATCACTGTGGAACTTTCCGGTCAAAGCAAGAGACAGAAATGTAGGAGACAGAAGTGCTGAAGCGTGCACCACGTGGCAGTCGGTCAATCGTAGCCAGTTCTCATGTTTTTCTATGTGTTTCTACCTGCTTCTGTGTCCCAGGCGACAGACGACGTGTCCAAAAGCCTGGTGGCGATGAAGGAGATCCTGTACGGGACGAATGAGAAGGAGCCGCAGACCGAGGCCGTGGCACAGCTGGCACAGGAGCTCTACAACAGCGGCCTCCTCAGCACGCTCATCGCAGACCTCCAGCTCATTGACTTTGAGGTGAGGGAACGTGTTTGACCGGAGTTTTAGACCAGAATGTTCAACGCTCAAGGGAATGTGCTGTTTCTGGAACACTCTTTTAAAACTGCTTGGGTAAAGCAACATCTCGAAGCCTAATTACAATTTTGTCACAATACGCACTCTTAGTATCCTTTATATTGCCTTGAAGAGGAAACTTAAGCACTCATCTGCCTCTTCAGAAAGTAATTACTCTAAAAGGAACTTAACTTAAATAACACACACAATTGAAATAAAGAGTAATAATAATAACCCACCTTTCATTTGATCCCACGTGTCCTGTTCCGCTGTAAGGTTCACACCCTTAATTAAATTCTAAATCATACCTGAATTATACTTTTTTTTCACTAGTCTTTAATTCCCATATTTTATTTATTTTATTTATTTCCATCCATCCATTTTCTGCCGCTTTATCCGGGGCCGGGTCGTGGGGGCAGCAGTCTGAGCAGGGACTCCCAGACTTCCTCCTCCCCAGACACTTCCTCTAACTCCTCCGGGGGGATCCCGAGGCGTTCCCAGGCCAGCCGAGAGACATAGTCTCTCCAGCGTGTCCTGGGTCTTCCCCGGGGCCTCTTCCCGGTGGGACATGCCTGAAACACCTCCCGAGAGAGGCGCCCAGGAGGCATCCGGAACAGATGCCCGAGCCACCTCAGCTGGCTCCTCTCGACGTGGAGGAGCAGCGGCTCTACTCCGAGCTCCCCCCGTGTGGTCGAGCTCCTCACCTTATCTCTAAGGGAGCGCCCAGCCACCCGGCGGAGGAAACTCATTTCGACCGCTTGTATCCGCGATCTTGTTCTTTCGGTCACTACCCAAAGCTCATGACCATAGGTGAGGTCAGAACGTAGACCGACCGGTAAATCGAGAGCTTTGCCTTTCGGCTCAGCTCCTTCTTTACCACAACGGTCCGATGCAGCGACTGCATCACTGCAGCCGCTGCACCGATCCGCCTGTCGATCTCACGCTCCATCCTTCCCTCACTCGTGAACAAGACCCTACTTGAACTCCTCCACTTGGGGCAAGGACACCCCACCCACCTGAAGAGGGCAAGCCACCTTTTTCCGGTCGAGAACCATGGCCTCGGATTTGGAGGTGCTGATTCTCATCCCAGCCGCTTCACACTCGGCTGCAAACCGTCCCAGTGCATGTTGCAGGTCCGGGTTTGATGGAGCCATCAGGACAACATCGTCTGCAAACAGCAGAGATGAGATCCTGTGGTCCCCAAACCGGACACCCTCCGACCCCTGACTGCGCCTAGAAATTCTGTCCATAAAAATTATGAACAGAACCGGTGACAAAGGGCAGCCCTGGCGGAGTCCAACATGCACTGGGAACAGGTCTGACTTACTGCCGGCAATGCGAACACAGCTCCTGCTCCGGTCATACAGGGACCGGACAGCCCTGAGCAAAGGGCCCCGGACCCCGTACTCCCGGAGCACCCCCCAAAGGACACCCCGAGGGACACGGTCGAAAGCCTTCTCCAGATCCACAAAGCACATGTGGACTGGTTGGGCAAACTCCCATGAGCCCTCGAGCACCCGATGGAGGGTATAGAGCTGGTCCAGTGTTCCACGACCGGGACGAAAACCACTCTGCTCCTCCTGAATCCGAGGTTATTTATTTAATTTATTTTAATTTATTTTATTTAATATGCATTTCTTTTTTTATTCAAAAAAAACACAATTCTGTACAGACAATTTTATTTAATTTTTTTGTCGAATGGAGCCTTAAAAACTGCAGAAAGCCTTGTCTTTCCACTCTGAATAAACTGACGTTTGTCTTGTGCACTTTTTTCCTGACCATTTTTGTATTCATTTTCCTGTGATTTTGTGTCAGATTGTTTTTTAAAAAATTTACACAAACTGTATCCAATGTGCTGCTCGAGATGGAACAGAAAAGCAACACTGTCAAAGAGGAAGCTACAGAAATAAGGACAAAAAACAACATTTAGACATTTAGTAATTCCTGTGAGACGTGGTTTATCGGGAGCTTTTCCTACATTTATTTCACCTCTTTGCACCCCTACACTGTTTTAATGTCTCTTTATTTAATCATTGGGTTTGGAAATATCGTACTTTGGGTCTTGGCACGATAAACAGGAAACGGCTGATGCCCGCGTGCGCTCTGTGACGTGTAACGTTATCGTCGCTAGACATGCCACAGTTTATCTCGTTTATCAAGTCTGCTATTATCTGTTTATCTGATCTTTGTCATCTTGTTTCCACCTACGGCTGCGTTCTCTCTCGTCCAGTCATCTCGCTCGAGAGCGTTTCATTGGCCAAAGTGAGTCAGGCCACATCGATCCACTCCAAAGCTGACCAGTGGAAATGTAGCTTATATTTAATAAATCATACCATGGATACCTACATTTAATACAGAACTTTCAGCATTAACATATTTTAAATGACTTTAAAGGGCCTCTGTTATTGAACTAAAATGCAGTTAAGATGAATATATTTGGAATTTTGCTTAACAATATAAAAGTCTTATCACAGTATAGCACATTTTTTTGGTTTATAATTCCACTTTCTGGTTGTCATTGATGACATCACACTAGGAAACTACCCAGCAAACACTGGGCAAAATCTCATCAAATGTAACTTTTTAAAAATGTATTTGACAAATAAAGATATATGAGCGCAACTTTATTTATAAAATGAAATTTAGAGGGTCAAAAAGTTGTTTGATTTGTGGAAATTATGCATCAACTTTGACATGGAATGAGTGTCCTTGGTGTGATGTCACTTCCTGTCATTTTCTTCAGATTTTTTAACTTTCTCCACAAATACCTGTTATATTGGCGTAAAACTATAATTTACATGTACAACAGGTATAAATGCACCAAGTAAAGTCAAAATCAGAACATCGTAAAAACTTGTCACACGTCACTTTAAGTTACTTGGCTCGAGTATTAGAAAACGGGATTGAACACAAACTCATGGAGCGATCCGTTTGAGTGGCATTCACAACGACACTAGGCCAGTGTGTGTGTGTGTGTGTGTGTGTGTGTGTGTGCGCGTAAGGCGTGCGTGTGCGTGTGTGTGCGTGTGTGTGCATGGTGCGTGCGCGAGGTGTGGATGTCATGTGGACAAACTGGTCTCGTCCTTGGCGAGCGCGGTGACTCACGGTCGTGTGTTTGAGGCGAGACCGTCGTCTGACACATGAACGACGAGACCAGGGAGTTTTGTGATTATTAATGACACCTATCGAGTATGTATTTGTGAAAACAATGAAAAATCTATGGAAAATGACAGGACTGCGGAATTTACAGAAACTTTTTGACCCTTTAAACATTAATTGAACAAACTAAAGTCACTCTCATATATTTTTAATTGTCAAATAAAAAACTTGTGACATTAGATGGTCATTTCCTACGGGAAGTGAAAATTATAAACCTAAAAATGATGCTATTCTGTGATGACATTTTTATAATTTCGAGCTAAATTTTAAATATATCCATTTTAAATGCATTTTAGTTCAATGAGTCGTCCAAAGGGTGCACTTTAAGTAAGCGTAATAAGCATAATACTGTAATAATATCTGGATGGGACATTGATGGTGGCGACAGCCTCGTTCACACAAATGTCTGTGACTCAAGCGCTTTTTTGGATCTGATTTGAAGCACTTTTGCTCTCGCCGCTGACTGAGCGAGGGCCCGAGGGCTCTCAGCCTGGAGTCAATGAGCACCGCCCGCCTGCGCAGAGAGAGTGACTCACATTTTAAAGGATATTGTAAAACCGTTAGAGGGAACAGTGTCGGATTTAAAATAAAATGTAAACTATATTTGCACAAATGTTTCACAGCGCTTGGAAACGCACAGAAACATTCTATCAAACAGCTCAATGACAAATGAGTGAAGAGTTAAAGTGCCTATGACAGGCTTTTTACAATGTTCTAATTTTGACTTTATCTGGTGTAGTTATAGCTTTTGTACATAGAAATTATAGTATTACACCAATCGAGCTGGTATTTGTGGAGAAAACGTTGAAAAATCTGTAGAATATGACAGGAATTTGACTCATTCCAGTCAAAGTTTATGCAGAATTTACACAAGGAAACAACTTTTTGGACCCTTTTAAACATTAATTCAACAAAATCAATTACAAAGAGGAAGTGAAATTGCAAAAGTTTTTCTTTTTTTAGTAAAATTTAAAATATATTTCTCTTAACTGTATTTTAGTTCATTGAGTCGTCCGACCTGTAGGGGGCACTTTAACTGTGATTGCAGCAGGACGTTAGACACAGTAACTGCATAAATGATATGATGGTTGTTAGGAATGGCATCCGGTGTAAACGTTGACCTGATATTTTACACTTTTACCACTGTAATGTTTTATATTGTCTAACTTAAACAGACTGTAATATGTCAAGTCAGAGAGTCAACGCAAACTCGACGAAACAAATGGGAAAGATTGTGTGTATTATCACAAGGAAATATTACCGTAGCAACCCTAGAAACATGCAGCCAAAGGTTAGCGACAAAACTAAACGGCGTGTCGGGCAAACGCTGATTTTGCGCTTGATAAGCAGCATTATTTTTAGATTGTGTCCTCGCCGCAATCTGAAAAGGGCATCAGCGTTTAATGTTGGACAAGGAAGTTGTGAAGCAGCGTTTTTGTTGTCTACGCGTGTTAACCCCGCCGTGTACGTACAGTAACCCCGCCGTGTACGTACAGTAACCCCGCCGTGTACGTACAGTAACCCCGCCGTGTACGTACAGTAACCCCGCCGTGTACGTACAGTAACCCCGCCGTGTACGTACAGTAACCCCGCCGTGTACGTACAGTAACCCCGCCGTGTAATGAATGCTGTGTGTTTCTTCTCGTCTCCAGGGGAAGAAAGACGTGGCGCAGATTTTCAACAACATCCTGCGGCGTCAGATCGGCACGCGCACGCCCACAGTGGAGTATCTCTGCACACAACAGAACATCCTCTTCATGCTGCTCAAAGGGTACGTGTCACACCAGGGGCTTTAATCGGCGAATCGCACAACGGCCGCGGTTATTTCCCTGTTTATTTATCGTACTTTTGCAAGTTTGGGAAGAAAAGGTGAAA
This sequence comes from Eucyclogobius newberryi, assembly GCF_026437365.1. Taxonomy (NCBI): domain Eukaryota; kingdom Metazoa; phylum Chordata; class Actinopteri; order Gobiiformes; family Gobiidae; genus Eucyclogobius; species Eucyclogobius newberryi. The sequence continues at coordinate 18,754,194 of NW_027315724.1, forward strand.
AATGTGAAAAATAAATACAATTAAATATCTGCATTTTAGTCCAAAGTTGATCAAATCTTTCAGGCATAAAATGTTAATTCTTAACCCATTTTTATTAAGAATGATTCAAGCTTTGTAACTACTTAAGTATTTGTTCATTATTTGCTCTTCTTCATGCTTTATTAAGGCTAATTAAGATGTAATTAATAAAGTGCTTCCAGGGATTCTTGTTCATTAGTTTACCAGTTCATATCTCAGTTTTATCTCAAACATTTCTGCCCCGGGACGTTTATGTCACGTGAACTCAAACCAAATCACAAATGTGCCGTTTCTGTCCGGCGCAGGTACGAGTCCCCGGAGATCGCCCTGAACTGCGGCATCATGCTGCGCGAGTGCATCCGGCACGAGCCCCTGGCCAAAATCACACTGTTGTCGGAGCAGTTCTACGACTTCTTCAGATACGTCGAGATGTCCACGTTCGACATCGCCTCCGACGCGTTCGCCACGTTCAAAGTGAGTCGGGTTAATACGACACGTTTGACAGTGCTCCCCCTTCAGCCCACGTGAGAGTATTACAGTACAAAACACTGGAGAGAATATATAAAGTACACGTTTTACTGCAAGCAACTGATTCTCCTGCAAAAATGTTGATTCATCATTTATTTTTTATCAGATTCTTGTCGTTTACATGTCATTTGCACGTTTATTTAATTTCAGACATTTTCAAGGCAAAGATGAGGTTCTTTAAAAGTAGGAGGACTTTCAATGCATTTAAATGTAACACATATCGGTATCGGATCGATATAGCGATACTTTTTACGTGGTATTTCTGATTTTGTGCTGCCATATTGTTCCATTTACATTTTGATTAGTTAAGAAATAATATTGTAAGAACGAATAGCGCTCATGGTGGTGGATTCGGGCTCTAATTGAAAATGTGTTTGTTTGTTGTAGGACCTCCTCACGAGACACAAACTGCTGAGCGCGGAGTTTCTGGAGCAGCACTACGACAGGGTGAGAACAGCTCCTTTTCTGTTTGCTGTAGGGATTAAAAATGAACCTGTAAATGACTGTCACGCATAACACAACAACAACAGTCTGAAATATGGAAAATCATATTCAGCACGTTACGGTTCTGATACCGCTGTGCGTTGTCAAAAATCACATATTTATCAGAATAGGAATGTCAAGAGTATTCAGGGCACAATATAATTGGAAATGATATTTGTGACGATTATAGAAGTAAAATGATGTTTTGTTTAGTTCAATCTGTGGTCCATGAAATAGACTTAAATGTAAATAAAGTTGTTTATCGGGCCGTTTTAGCCATATTTTACTTTATTTTGCCTTTCTGTAAGTCTAACAGGGACATGTCAGACCACGGGAAAGACAGTTAAAGATTTCACTGTTTGGTCACAGTCGCCATAATCTCAACAATCAAATAATGAATGAAAAGGAGCAAAAGGAAGAGCAATCCTTAATCCAGAAAAATCTAATGAACACCTATTTTTTTATATATTTTTCTTTTATCTTATTTAATTTAATTTTATCCTATTTTTTATTTTTCTTAATTATTATTATTAATTCATTTAAAAAAAAAATTTTACATGTTGTTTTTATTTTATTCATAACATTTAAAATACATTATCATTGACATACAGTTAAACAAATAATGAATGAAAAGGAGCAAAAAGAAGAGCGATCTTATGTTATCTGTCTTTTTTTGCCACTTGTACTTGACACTGATATTTTAAAACACATTAAAATTGTTAATTTTAATGTGTTAAGACATTAACACATTGTTAAGACATTGTGACGTCCCAGTATCAGAATAGCAATATTTTGAGGCCACATTTTGGACATTTGTATCAGTGCTTCTCATAAAGTGCAGCTCTTCCCGATCGGCAGTGACAAAAGTGTCTCTCTAAAGTTGCGCAGGCTGCATATTAAGTCTTCTGTTCATTTTATTACATCTAATCACAGTTAATTAAACAACGGCGCCTCCAAATCCCTGAGTGTCTGCCCTCTGCGTTTATTATTCAGACGTTTGTTTTGGCTCGTGACACGATGATAATACGGTGTGGGTTTGTTTGACTGGCGAGCTCGTCCTCTTTCATAACACGCTGTATTGTGCAATCCGTGGATATAATGCACGGCCGCGGCTCGACAGCGAGACGAGTGCGAAGGCTAACGTCGCTGTAATAAGCTAACGTCGCTGTAATAAGCTAACGTCGCTGTAATAAGCAAGCTAACGTCGCTGTAATAAGCTAACGTCGCTGTAATAAGCTAACGTCGCTGTAATAAGCTAACGTCGCTGTAATAAGCTAACGTCGCTGTAATAAGCTAACGTCGCTGTAATAAGCTAACGTCGCTGTAATAACGTGAGGAAAGCCGAAAAGTGTGGGAAAAAATGTGTAAATTGAAACAAGAAGTCGATTTCATGTTGTTTACAGCAGACCAAAGTGCTTCGCTGAATAATAAATGGTGAAACCTGCAAATGCAGTGCAGGAGCGTTAAGACAAATACAAACGCAATGGGTCAAAATACAGCTCAACTTGTGTTAAAAGCCAAAGGGAAGAAATGTGTCTTAAAAGCAGATTTAAAAGACTCTGACGCTCTGATATGCAAGGCCCATCACCTCGAACACCTATTTTATATTATTTCATTTTAATTTATCTTATTTTTAATAAATTATATATTTTTTCTTATTATTATTATTATTATTATTATAATTTAATTTTACATGTTATTTTTACTTTTATTTTATATTTTTTATTTCATTCATTCATTTTTTTTATTTAATTAAATTTTACATTCAATTTTATTTTTTTCATAACATTTAACATACATTATCAGTGACAAACAAATAATGAGGAAAAGGAGCAAAGAGAAGAGCGATCTCATCTGCCCTTTGTTCCACTTGTACTTTACACTGATGCTTTAAAACACATTCAAATAAACATTTGCAGTACAAAATTACACTGCAAACATATTTCCAGTCTTTTCTCTCAACAGCCTAATTTTCTTTTTCATACTTATTACGATGTTGTCTTTCTTAAATGCAGTTATTGTCTGTTCCTTTTAGATTATAGTACTTTGAATGTTTACGATACATTTTTGAGATTACTTCGGTCAGCAATAAACATTTAGTACTTTAATTACATTTTCTACTGTCTAGAAAAAGCTCTCTGGTCTCAGCCTCCAAAATAACCAAGAAAACGACAAAATCAAAGCTTCAAAACGTTACAATTCAGATTTTATGACCTTATTTTGAAATGCCTTGTTCCGACTTCACAAACTATAAAGATATAATGTACTTTTTTGCAAATTATACCATTAAATCTTATTTTAGGAACCCGCATTGATTTAAATCTAAAATCCGTCTCATTTTAATTGTTGTAATTTCCTTGCTCCATGACATCAGAAGCACATTTACGAGGTTTATTAGAATTATGACTGTTTGAATAATTTCAATCCAAAACTAGTGCTTTTAAAAGAATCAAGTTTATATTAAGTCATTTATAATCCAAATTAATTGCTTTTTAATAATGTTTCTATGTTTTTCTCTGTTGACAGTTTTTCAGCGACTACGAGAAGTTGCTCCACTCTGAAAACTACGTGACGAAAAGGCAGTCTCTGAAGGTAAGGAGCTATTTAAAGACCGGGTCTGTGGAGGGTCGCGTTGCACCCGAGCCCCCACCGCCACGTCACCGCCCTCTAGTGGCGCCAGCGAGAACGTCACCGATGACTCATGCTAAAGTGTGTGCGCACCATCGCTTTTAAATGACGCACACAACGCAATAGACGCACAAAACCGCAAAAATTTCAATGTGAGTGCGATGTATGCTAAGACGAGCCAGGCCGGGTTACAGGTCAGATCTGCGGAGCGGCGAGCCTGCCCACAGTAAGAATTTTTGTTTTTTGAGGTGTTTTTTGGACAATAAAGCACCTGTAATTGAATAAACGCCAGCAATTTTGACGTCCCCATGAGGAAAAGCAGGAGCGAAACGTGTTCTCAAATGCAGTATGTGATTTATGTTAAAGTGAAGACTCCTGAATGTGAATGAATTGCTTCATTTAAGTGCAATTAGCAGAACAAACGAACAATGACGTGCGCAAACGGCTCCGTCTTTTTGGGTGCAAATGAGTGGCATTATGTGAATGTTACTCTTTTGTTTGAGCACCTGTTTCTGTTCATCTTTATGTTTTGGACCCAGCTCACTTCATCCTCTTTAGTTCTTAACCGTTCCTTTGACATTAACCCGTTACGTTTAGGGACGGTTGTTCCTGAAACGCCGGATGAAAAAATGAACCCAATTCAAGCTGTTCCTGAACTCTTTAGAGCACAAACAAAGGTCTGGACTCTTTGTGAAGCTGAGACTCTGTAGTTTTGTGTCCTGATGTCGGATTTACTCCGATCATGAGTAGAAACGAGCTCTGCACCGAGGAAAATCAGATTTACAATTCCGTCTTGATTTTCTATGTTAAATAAATGAATGAGTGAAGCTGGAGTCTGGAGGATGGTCTGATTCACGCTCGTTTGAGCTTTTGTTGGGTTTTGACAATTCTCTTTTAATTGTTGAAGGTAAATTGACTAAAAATGAGTTGAAAAATGTCCAGGCGGAATCCATATAACAGTCCTATTCATTTTTATTAGTTTTATTTGACCCTGATTCTTCCCAGAATGATAGATTTGACTGGAAATAAGTGAGTTACAGCTTTATTTATAAGATAGTGGGAAAGGTCTCAGGGTTAATGAGGATTTGAACATTACCATGGGTTTATTCTGCGTCAGACGGCTGATAATCTACAATAGAACTCTCAATAAACCAGGCAGAGGCGCTCGATGTAAACCTGTGTCAAACGTAAACCGTACAGTTCGTCCATGAAGCTGAAACTCGACCCACTGCTGCCGTTCTCCCCCGTTTCACATGTGTGTTTTCCTGTCTGTCGTGTCCAGTTGCTGGGCGAGCTGCTCCTCGACCGACACAACTTCACCATCATGACCAAGTACATCAGCAAATCCGACAACCTCAAGCTTATGATGAACCTGCTGCGGGACAAGAGCCGCAACATCCAGTTCGAGGCGTTCCACGTTTTTAAGGTGCGGCTCCGGCTCCCCGAACGTTTCCTTTTCTTTTATATTAAACGCATTATTCAAAATGTATTCGTGAGGCAAAAGGTATAAACGCAAAGAAGAACGAGATAAAATGTCTGCAGATCTGCACTCACGTGGGTTTGAATACCAAATGTCTCTATTAGAGGTGGTAAGATGATTGAAATACAGATATTTTTAATGTTGTTATTGAATATTAAGTGTAGTTTATGATTGGAGGAAGAAATACTGTAAAAACAAAAGGTGATTAATAATGAAAAAGTGTGTTGTGGACATCCAAATAAGAGAATTACTGTATTGTCCGCATTATAAGTCGCACCAGCCAAAAAATGCATAATAGAGAAGAAAAAAGTCGCACTGGAGGATAAGTCACATTTTTTTGATACATATTTTTGATCAAATCCAAGACCAAGAACCGACATTTTATCTTGAAATGCAATTTAAAATAATAACAGATGAGAGAACATGGTGAATAGGTGTATGTATGCTAACGCTAACACCTTCAGCTACATGACGCACAGACAGAACTGTGGTAAGTGTCTGGTATGTTAACGTAACATATTAACAGTTATTCAGATAACTATAGCATAAAGAACATGCTAACAAGTTTACCAAAGCATCAGTTTTACCCCAAATCACTAAATCCAATGAATTCTTCTTCCTCTGAGTCACTTCTAAACAAGAGCGCCCTCTTAAAATTTGTGTTAAAATTGTGAATAATATCACATAAGTCGCTCTGGAGTATAAGTCGCACCCCGGCCAAACTATGAAAAAAGTGATATTGCAGCCACTTTTATAGGTCTTTATAAATTCTTTTTACACTTTACACTGATATTTGAACCTGAACAAATACATTTCAAGACATGTTTAACCACATTTATATCTGAAAATGAATACATTTTTGCCCACTCCGAGTCGCTACCTTCAAACAAAGCTCTCGGGCCAGAAAATCTTTATTTAAAAAAAGGAAGAAAATTAACATCCAAGACTTGATAATCAAGAATAAACGTGAGTCTAAATGTGGGCCGAGCAGAGAATGAACCAACGTCTACAATTCTGCTAAAACTGATTTTATTCTCATTGTTTTGCGGAAAAACTAAGTAATGAAGCGAGTACAGTATATTAACAAAATATACAGAATTGTGACCAGTTTTCTTGTCGGTTTTAGGTGTTTGTGGCCAACCCCAACAAGACGCAGCCGATCCTGGACATCCTGCTGAAGAACCAGACGAAGCTGATCGAGTTCCTGTCCAAATTTCAGAACGACCGAACGGAAGACGAGCAATTCAACGACGAAAAGACTTACCTGGTCAAACAGATCCGGGACCTCAAACGGCCTCCGCCCCAAGAGACTTGAGCCTGGACCCGGACCGGGGACGGCCAGGGACTACACGGACCCTAAAGCGCCTCGTCCTGGCTTTCGGGCTTCGTCCCGGCTAAAACTATAGCGACAAAACCTCCCCCGACTCCACCATTTTGGAAACGCCAGCTCCGCCACTCTGTTCTGGATCCTTATTTTACCGTTGTGCAACTGTTTGAAACCTTTAAAATAGATGATGATGCTGCTGCTGCTTACTCGTACACCCCGAAACACGCCGGGTGAACCGGAACACGCCGGAACAACGTCAGGTCAAGGGTTTGCCAATTAAAAGAGTAAAAAACAAGTTTACACCAGACATCCAGGGCCGTGTCAAAGTCTTACATCACACAAGAGGCTATGAATGAATACAAATGTAAAGGCATAAAGAGGGAATTGAAACAGCTAAAAATGCACCTCTGCACACACTGTTGGTAAGTAAAAATTGGGGCCAAAACTAAAAAGAATCAAAGGTAAAAAGTCCAAAAAACTGAATATTTGAAGTTGTGACTGAAGGTTACAATCACCGTCAATATCACACAATGTTAGACTTATTTTAAACGAATAAAGGTGATCTGGATCCCACTGAAGCCCATTTTTGTGTTCATAGCCTCTTTCAGGACACATTTTATGCAAGTTTTATTTCTTATTTCGTTGAAGGTTGTCTTCTCTGAGCCTCACACAAACGCTGTTCAAAATGTCCCAGATTTGTGAACTCGACACACGAATGTCAAGTCCATTCATCCACGCTCTTTCTGTCATCAAATCGCGTTCGTTACAACCGCGTGCTTTAACTCGCATGTCTTGGAAACACTGAATCCTGACGGGGGAAACGCCTTACGATGCGTTCATTTTAGTTCTTTAAAAGGAGATTCCAAAATGAATGTTTGAAAGCTAATAACGGTACAAATAATGCATAAAATGTGTCCTTTTACCCACTTACACAAAGCAGCAGTTGACGCAGCGCTGCATGAACGCGCGTGCACAAATTGTCGGGTAAAACGTGGCGTTGAGAAGTGAATAATTAGTGTGTTGGTGGCATGTTGAGAATGGCCTTTGCTGCAGCGAAATGTCCACCAAGGCCTTCACCTGCTGCGCGTCTTTGGGCCGGTCGAAGTGATTTATGGGGGGAAATCTCTCACCTGCGCGGTCAGAGAAAATGAGCATTTTGCGACTAACGATTGTGTAAAAAAAAAGCCAGAGGTTTGAGAAGGCCAAAGCTAAAGATGCGCCGTGTAAATGTTTCGGTGGATGTTGTTTCCTCGCCTAGAATGTTCCACAATATGAAATTAAACTTGTCTTATCGCCATGGAGACGAGCGATTGACGTCACAGGGTGTCGGCCTCGCCACCAGAAAAGTTACACGGTGCATCTTTAAGTCTAAACCATGAAAACCCAACGGTAAAAAATGTAATTAGGATTTAAATCTGGCAAATTTTGGGGGCTGACGCTTTATTTTTCCCATACTTTTTTATTTAGTTTTTCTTAATAAAATAGTCTTATTTTTCATTTCGTAAACATAAACAAGATGACGTACCTTTAAGTCTTAACTCTAACCCCAGGAATTGACTTTGAAAAATCTTATTTCATTCCTCCAAAGTCTGAATTCTTCTCCAAAAAGGTGCAAATCAACTGGACCGCTCGATCAAAAACACCCAGCATCATCATCATTATCATTATTATTACAATTTTCTCTTTTTGAACTTGCCAGAATTAGTTTTTTTAAATAGTCATTTTGGGACAGGGTTAACGTGTACATATGCCTTTTCTGCTTGATTTTACATTGACTTCTTATTATTACCACCACCTGCATCACATTTTTGGTTTATTTTTGTTCATTGTTCATTTTGTTCACACTTTTTAGCCGCAAAGATGTTAATTTTATTGTTCATATTCTGCTGAAAAAGGTTACTGGCTGGTGGCGTTGTTTCTTGTACATAACTTAAAAGGGGCATAAGAGGCCGGCGCACATTTAGCTATAACTATTAACAATTGTACAGCAAAGGAATGTCCTGCGATTAGCTCTGAACCGGTTAATCCTAATTTGACTGATTTTTCTTCTTTCTTTTTTTTCTGGTGACTTTTTGAGTGTGAAGTTGGGGACTTGAGACGAAACTAAAGCATTTATAGAATTCCAGTGCAATTACAAGTGCAATGCTTTGTGGGCGGCTGAGTTCCAAATGCACGTCCTAGTGTCACATCTGGGACTCTTTGGTGAGACTGGTGCTGATGCTGCGACCCTCGTCCGTCTGCTCTGCATGAGGCTGCACTGACGACCTTGTAATGGAAGAGTTTCTTTTGCTCCAGTATTTGATTATATTTACATGACTGATGTCTAACCGTGTGGCCTGATGCGAAGGCTTCAGCACAGAGCAGAGTGTGATGCTTTCTGAAGTGTCAAAGGTCTGGGCCCTGCAATTCAAAGAAATAAAAACATTTGGAATAATACCACGTGTGTTGTCTGTCTCGCTCGGGTGCAGATGGTGTTTTAAAGGTTCTCAGATGAATAAAGGGGCTTTGTTCTGAAGCCCCATGTGCAGTTGGTGTGATCCTGTTGGTGTGATCCTCTGGTGCTTGGCAGAAGGGCACGTGAGTGGGCAGACGCCTCCACAGCGCCCCCGCAGACCGCACTGCAGACGGGTCCTTTAAAGGCTGAAAAAAAGGAAAAACTGCACACTTCCGGTGTGAAAGATAAAAACAGACAGAAGAGCGTCCCAGCGGAGAGAAGAGCGCAGCGCTTCCACGCAGAGGACGTTTGTTCCAAAAGGTGCTCGTTTAACTCAAGTAGTCGCGGCTGCATCAGTGCGCGCGCGTCATGGTGAAGATCAGCTTCCAGACTGTCGCGGGACAGAAGGAGAAGGAGGCCGATGGCGACAAAACTGAAATACTTATCCCACATCCAATGGTGAGTAGCGCACATTATGCTCTGTCTTTTTAGTGTTAGATTTCCATCATTGACTTCAATGTCACTTACATAATAAGGTGCTGCGCCCTGCGCGGGTCTCAGGGGCCCATCCTGCACCTGCGCAGCTCCAGCAGCGGCTCCAGCAGCGGCTCCAGCAGCAGCGGGGGGTTTGACAGGCTCCATCGCCATTTGGCTCCAAACAAAAACATGTCAGTGCTGAGACCCTCTGCGCCAGTGCGCCACGCACTGCTCACGCAGGAGCAGGTCCTGTGCGTGTCTTAATTAGACTCTTATTCCTCATTATCACATGCATGTGCCACAGCGCGTGTGCCCGCATCACAGAGAACACAGCTTTGCTCAGCTGCAAAATGGCAGAGGTGTTGTATTGCACCGGGTCATTCTGCAGCTCTAAGAGCAGGAGCAGGAGCAGGAGCAGGGGCAGGGGCAGGGGCAGGAGCAGGAGCAGGAGCAGGAGCAGGAGCAGGAGCAGGAGCAGGAGCAGGAGCAGGAGCAGGGGCAGGGGCAGGGGCAGGGGCAGGAGCAGGAGCAGGAGCAGGAGCAGGAGCAGGAGCAGGAGCAGGAGCAGGAGCAGGAGCAGGAGCAGGGGCAGGGGCAGGATGACCTCAGATACAGATCGTTTGCACAGTGAGTTCGGTGCAAAGTTACAGGCGCAGATTGTCAGACTTGTGCAAGTCCAAATGTGCGTGAGAGACAGAGACAGAGACAGAGACAGAGACAGAGACAGAGACAGGCCGGTGCGTGTCGCGCGCTCAGCTGGTGCGCGAGCCTCGTGAGGGGCCAAGAACACAAAGAACCGAGTTTGACAGAAGCGTTGGCGCTTTCACAGTTGTCCTTATGCGCCCTCCAAATGTCACCGCGCTGTGCAGACACGAGCCTCCAGGACAAACACTCTGAGATCTATCACAGACCCTTATTATTCTGAACAGGCCTGCTTTCAATCTCTGTTTTTAACCCAGATGCCCTGTAACACACTCTTATAAAAGGTGATGAAGTGTCTTGCCCAGGGACAGATGCAGGATAGTTCCACTTTGTCCCTTTATTTCAAATATAACAATAATACATTCACTCATCCAAATTATTGCATGACTGAATGTTTGACTTAAAGGTGCACTGTCAGTCTCCATGGAGATGTCATGGATTTGTCTGGAATCGTCCACAGTGTAGCATTAAACGTATCTCCATGGAGACAAGCAACTGTTTGCCAAGTTACTGTTCATTTTTTAAATTTTATCTTATTTCATACCTGTCAATAAATATTAAGTCAAAGCAATACAATCTTTAAAAAGAACATCCACCTTTAAAAAGAACATCCACCTTTAAAAAGAACATCCACCTTTAAAAAGAACATCCACCTTTTAAAAAGAACATCCACCTTTAAAAAGAACATCCACCTTTTAAAAAGAACATCCACCTTTAAAAAGAACATCCACCTTTAAAAAGAACATCCACCTTTAAAAAGAACATCCACCTTTAAAAAGAACATCCACCTTTAAAAAGAACATCCACCTTTAAAAAGAACATCCACCTTTAAAAAGAACATCCACCTTTTAAAAAGAACATCCACCTTTAAAAAGAACATCCACCTTTTAAAAAGAACATCCACCTTTTAAAAAGAACATCCACCTTTAAAAAGAACATCCACCTTTAAAAAGAACATCCACCTTTAAAAAGAACATCCACCTTTAAAAAGAACATCCACTTTCTCATGGTCCAGTCAGAGTTCTATTTCCTCAATACTTTTAGTTGAATTTTAGTGTAAAATAAAAAAGGATGAAAACAACACGTTTGTTGCAAAGTTTATTATGTATTTATCCATCTTTCACTGACTATCATCCATCATATATATCTATCCTCCACCCGCTCCTCCACCCGCTCCTCCACCCCCTCCTCCCCCACCCCCTCCTCCCCCACCCGCTCCTCCACCCGCTCCTCCTCCACCCGCTCCTCCACCCCCTCCTCCCCCACCCGCTCCTCCACCCCCTCCTCCTCCACCCCCTCCTCCTCCACCCGCTCCTCCACCCGCTCCTCCGCTCCCTCCCTCCCCCACCCGCTCCTCCACCCGCTCCTCCACCCGCTCCTCCGCTCCCTCCCTCCCCCACCCGCTCCTCCTCCCGCTCCTCCACCCGCTCCTCCTCCACCCGCTCCTCCTCCCCCTCCTCCTCCACCCGCTCCTCCTCCCCCTCCTCCTCCACCCGCTCCTCCTCCACCCGCCCCTCCTCCTCCTCCTCCTCCTCCCGCGCCGGTGCCGAGTGTTTACTACAGAGCGCTCGGTGCCACTGCCAGCGCAGATGGGTTGTGAGACCGGAGGCGTACGGGAGGATTACTCATCGTCTCGGTGCAGTTTCACTTCCACCGTCTGACAGCTCGTCCTCTGTCCCGCGTGAGCGATCAATGAGCCGACAGCGGCTCACGAGTCTCATAGAGGAGAGTTAAAAACACTGCGGCGGTGAAGTGAGGAGGAGGTGAGAAGTGAGTGGAAGTAAGTAGGAAGCAAGTGGGCAAGAGTAACGCTCAAACTTCCTGTAAACATTTGTAGAGTTTTAGTTGTTCCTCAAATACTTTTTTATGTCGAGAAAAACCTGGAGCAGGACTGGACCATGTGATGAAAACATGTGTCACCTTTTCACATTATGTCCCTTTTCACATTGATAGTTATAGTAGAGTAGTTATAATAGGAATAGTAGTTATAGCAATAGTAGTAATAACACAATCAAAGACACTTCACATAACATAACAGTAATAAAAGCAGACTATTAAAAAACAAACAAACTAAACAACAGTTGTAGTGGAGGATTAGTAGTAGCAATAGTAATAATAATTGTAATAGTAGTAATAACAGTAATAGTAACAATAGTAATAACACAATCAAAGACTCTTCACAAAACATAACGGCAATAAAAGTAGACAATACAAAATACAAGACAAAACATTATCAACAATTAATGTAAAAAGATCAAAACGGTAAATAATTGTGAGCATTGAGTATAGTCAAATGAACCACATGCTTTTACTGACATGTGATTGTCTGCTGATCTTTCTATTATAAAGACCCACGCTGTTGACAATTAGAAAGAACTGAATTCAAATTAAAACACTATGAATTGCACAGTTCTAACACATGTTGTTTCTCGTTTGGACTTTCTCACTCGCCGTACCTCAAAACACCTGAAATACAGCGCTAACGTTTGTACACGCCGTGTTTTGTCCAGGAGGAGGAGGAGCTGGTTCTGCCGCTGCGGCCCAAAAAGTCTCCTCTGAACGGGCTGTGCTGCCTGACCTTTGGCCTGGTGGTTTTCATGGCCGGTCTGGTCCTGGCCTCCATCTACGTTTACCGCTACTACTTCATCCCTCACGTAAGATGGACCGTGATATGGCCACTGCAAAATCCCTTTCAGTTTCACAGATTTGTGCTGGAGGAATAAAAGCTTTGACACTATTCACTGCATCTGTCATTGAGAAACAAAATTGGAAACAGCAGGAAACCAGGAAATGACTCAAGAATATGTTGTTTTGCTGAAATACTGTAAATTGCTCTGTGATGATAGTAAGAGGGAACTTGATATTATTGTTCTATATTCTTGGTTAAAGCAGAACTAAGTAACATTTTCACTTTATTGAAAGTCTTTGTAAGTTCCTGTAATGGTTAAATGTATTTTTGGGGAGTTTGCAGTGCCTGTCGTCGCCCCCTGCTGTCTATGGGCGGAAAACCAGCCTGACATCGACCCGAAGACAACTCTCCTGAGAAACCCTGGCTCTTTTTCATTATTTGGCAACGTTAAATGCTCTGACAGTGTATTTTTACAAGGGACCTGCAAGTGGAGCTCTATCGTGGAGTTACTTAGTTCTGCTTTAAAGTTAAAACACGCAGTTTTCAGATCACATTTTGTCTATAATCCTGAATAAGCATATTTTAAAGTGTCATACAATCTTGAGGTCTTTAAAATGTAACAAGAATAGAGCCAAAATGAAGCCTTCAAACATGTATATGCCTGCGCTCATGGTTGTTTACGCACAGTCCGGGGTTTTCCCTTCCGTCTTATCAGATCCCGGAGGAGAACCTGTTCCACTGCCGGGTGCTGTACGAGGACTCGGTCTACGCCCCTCTGCGCGGGCGTCAGGAGCTGGAGGAAAACGTCGGGATCTACCTGGGCGACAACTACGAGAAGATCTCTGTCCCCGTCCCGCATTTCGGGGGAAGCGACCCGGCCGACATCATCCACGACTTCCACAGGGTAAAAAACTCTTTTGAGCCACAGTGATGAGGTTTATATGTAGAAACGAGTCCAAAACAGAACCGATATAACAATACATTTTCTTTTCTTTTTTTTCTTCTTTTTTGGGGGGTGTGAAGCGGCACAATCGCAGTAGCTTTATGTAATATTTCTTTTTTTTGTCTTCTTTTTAAAAACATTTTATTTTTTTTAATTAATACAACAATGAATTTTCATTTTTTCTTCTTTTTTCAATAAGAAAAGTGGAATTCTATAAAATCAGAAATTATAGAACACGATAAAAAACAAACACTTTGAGCTAAAACAGATATACATTTTAAAAACACTAAGGTGGATAAAAGCTTTATGTAATATTTCTTTCTATTTTTTCTATTTTTCTATTTTTTTTATTTTTTTAAACTGATACAATTAATTTTTCTTTTTTCTTCTTTTTCTTGTTCTGTTCCTCAGATATCACAGTGAAGCAGTAGTATAGTTTTATCAATATTTTGGCATACATCGTTTCTTGCATGCAACCGCTTTCAATATTATTTTTATGCTGCTTCTAAAAACCTTACTGCCCCCCTGAAAAATCATAAATATTCATACAATTAATTGGTTCTTACAGTAAAACATAATGTGTCAATTTGATTATTCTTACAAACAAATTGTAGCTTAAGTTTTTCATCATCAAATCTTTGTCATGACAGAGCGAGTAAGCGGGGAAAGATTACGCACGTTCAACAATTTCTTCATTTTCACACATTTGCAAATTCTGCTCTGTTCATCCGATCAAACGAATGCTAAGGCTAACAGAAATGCTAACAAAACGAATGTGTCGTCTCCAGGGACTGACCGCCTACCATGACATCGCGTTGGACAAGTGCTACGTCATCGACCTCAACACCACCATCGTGATGCCTCCTCGAAACCTCTGGGAACTTCTCATCAACGTCAAAGTCATTATTCTTCTTTTTGAAACTAGCCACGCCTCTAAATGTGGGCAGCCGGTGTGAAATCCTCTGTCCTCTCCTGCAGAAGGGGACGTACCTGCCTCAGACCTACATCATCCACGAGGAGATGGTGGTGACGGGGAAAGTGCACAACATGCGTCAGCTGGGCCCCTTCATCTATCGACTGTGCAACGGAAAAGAGACGTACCGCCTGAGCCGCCGCGTCACCCACAGACGTGAGGAAACCAGATCAGATCAGATAAATGTCACGCCGTACATAGCCTTACATGCTCCTGCAGTATAAAGTGTTAAGGTGATGTGGCAAAATAATGATCATGAGGATACTTCATTATTTAATTTTTCAAAAACACAAGAAAAAATAGCTTTCAGTATGAATTTCCTGATCATTTGTGCCATTTAAGACAAAATATAAACCAGTTTCTTCCTCCAGAGTTTGAAACCAAACCACATGCTCTCACAGAGGACTTCTCTACTCAATCTTATTCTAAGAGGTCTTGAAAAATAAGGCCTTAGTTGCCATGAAACATGAGTCTGCTAAACAGGGGCAACAAAAGCATTTGGATTCAGCTGAACAGTCCAGTCGAGGCAAGTTTAAACATTTGTACAGTAATGAATAACCCAGGAAACTGTAACTGATCGTGGCTTGAACCGGTAACTCTTTGTAAAGTGGGTGTGTCGTGGGACTCACACTTCACGTCCAAGACAAACTGTGACAAGTTTAAACAAAAAACAATCTCCACAAAACGTGGATCTGAGTAATTTACCACTGCTAAATCTGAAAATAATCTTATTTAACATGTTTAAGACGTTCAGATAATGTTCTTCAGCCCATGGATTAGTCTGATCCAAAGTGTTGACACAACAGGAACGCTCTGATGCTGTGGCAATAATCCACCTGCAGCTGTCACCATATGATACCAATGCAAAATCCTTTATTTTCAACAATTTTAATGCCACAATGACAATTAAAAATGCTCTTTTTGGTTCAATGTTAATAAATAAAAGTACTTTAAAACACTGTGGTCTTAAACTAGTTCTGATAAAGCTCAAGATCACACTTTAAAACGCTCCTTAAAAGGTCAAATTCATTCTTTTCTTCAGAATCAGAATTAGAATAGGTTTATTGCCCTGGTCAATGAACAAAATTCACAAACATAGGAACTTGTCTTGGTGATTCTTGATAATGTGATTTCTTTTGTCCTGATACTTGTTCAAATGAGTTTATAGTATCGATATTGGTTTAATCATCTGATTTTGATACCTTTGTCGACCCTCGTCACTACGTCGAGACTGATTTCAGACCGGGCACTCCCGCTCGGCCTGAAAGTCTCCCGCTCGGCCAGGACGTCTCCCGCTCGGCCTGAACGTCTCCCGCTCGGCCCGGACGTCTCCCGCTCGGCCTGAACCTCTCCCGCTCGGCCCGGACTTCTCCCGCTCGGCCCGAACGACTCACGCTTGTTTGTGTTTTCAGGCCTGAACAAGCGCGACGCCAAAGACTGCCACCACATCCGCCATTTCGAGAACACGTTCGTGGTGGAGACCGTCATCTGCGAAGAACCGTAGAGACGCCGCTCCCCAACCGCCACCAGTCACTTCCCGAGCCACTGTAGCACCCCCTAGTGGAACGCGTCTGAGTTGCACTTTACTCGTCATCTTAAGCGATATAACCTTTTAACCGTTTCGTAATGATTATTTCCACTGATAATATTTCACATGTAACGCAATACTTGACATACGGTTCTGTCACGGGGTTTTCTTTCCATGTAGCAAAGTCTAGAGGCAAATAATGCTCTTCGATGCGACGACGTCTCCAGAGGGATTTCGTGAACGGTTTCTCGCGTTGGCGTCGCTCAGGTGACCGTGTTGTTTTGTACGTTTTATTTCTCTTGAGACTTCTCGCCGTTTCTCATCGCTACCGCTCAGCTCTCTGCAAGGCACGCCGCTCTGCTCGACAAGGCAAACATGCGCGTTTTATGCATATTATTGTACGGTATCAGGCAGCGGTTGTCAAACTGTTTAGCGCGCCGAATGTGACGTCTGGGCAGAAGTAGCTAGAAATCTTGATTATCTCTGTGTCCGTGCAGGGCTTTGTAATGGACTTAAACTGATTTTAGCTGAGCCCGTTGGAAATCCAAATGAACAAATCCAGATTAAACCAGATTTAAATCACCAACTTAAATCAAGACGGTGATTTCAAAACCAGAGCTGGGTGAAACGGATTAGTATTTAAAACGTGTACTTCTGCGCTAAGAGGTCATTTTGTGTCCTCGTGAACTACTTCTGCTTAACACTAACCGGTCAATATTTGAAAATTACCAGCCGTTTATCACTGTATTTAAAATAAAATCAAATGAATACAGAAGAAAATGCGTCAAAATGAAAAAGCCAAAGGACGAAGTCAGTGAACAGAGGGTTAAATCAGACCTCTCAGATTTAAATGGTAAAAACATATTGAACTTTCAAATTTGTACCAAACGAACGCGCCACGAGCAGTTCACGCCCCACAGTTTGAGAACCGCAGCTGTCATACTTTTTAAATCGACATTTTGCTTGGCTTGCTTTATGCTTTATGCTTTTGCTTGGCTTTTCCGCTCTTCTCTTTTTATACGATTTCTATTAAGTTGAACCGGGTTAAGTCGAAGTTATTGAGCACATTTTGTACATTTAAACATTGAAAATAAATAACTGTAAGTCTAATTTAGCTCTTGATTTTAGACGCATACTTGTAAATGATAATGCACTGGTGACTGAGTTCAAAGCCCTCATTTCTTGCATGGTGTTTGTCCATAAGAGGAAGCAGCTCTTTCAGGCTGGTTTGTAAAAAGAAGCTTAAGCCTTAGTCCCGAGTCCGGACTAAAGTCAATACTTCTGAACGGGCTAGTTAATATTGTACCACCTTAGTTACAATTCTACTCTGACCTGTATATTTTGTCTGCCATTGGAAGTTGTCTGTGAATAAAGTAGTAATAAAGATTGTGTCTTTGAGAGTCTTTAGTGCCAGTCCCGACGGTAAATACATGCATGTAAATACATGTAAATACATGTAAATACATACATGTAAATACATGCATGTAAATACATGCAAATACATACATGTAAATACATGCATGTAAATACATGTAAATACATGTAAATACATTCATGTAAATACATTCATGTAAATACATACATGTAAATACATGTCAATACATGTAAATACATGTAAATACATGTAAATACATACATGTAAATACATTCATGTAAATACATTCATGTAAATACATACATGTAAATACATACATGTAAATACATGCATGTAAATACATGTAACATACGCACCTGTGACGTCACCACAGCGCGACAGCCGAGTGCCTCGTTGAGAGAAAGCAGAATTTGGTTCGTATATTGTGAATCTTTCTTTAAAATGAGCTTTTAGTACAAAAATAATCTTTGATATCGTTAGACAATGCTTTAAACTGCATCATATTTTAAGATTATTCTCCTCTAATTTTGTAGAGAACAAGGATCGATGTAGATCGACTACTAGCCCTGTGAAGCATGTTACTACTGACGTAAGGGTAGTTTGAAACAGCGTGACGGCGTGAGTTGCAATATTGATTGATTGTCATGTTTATTAATGTTTAATATTGTGTTTTTGGTTGTTGACCAAGTTTGTATTTGTGGTTAATGCAGAGGGGAGACAGTACTGCTCGTGGTCCTTCTGTGCTGAGTGTGGTCCGAGCAGTCTGTTTGCTTTTTTTCAAGTGAGTTAAGGTTCATTGTCATACTGTGGGATTCTAATGTAATTTTATTTTCATTGTATGCACAGTCGAATAGACGAGACGCCTGTTAACCAGCCATACAGACGGATCCCACCAAATCAGTACAAAGAGGTGAGGGATCACATTTCAGAACTGTTAAGAAAGGGTGTTATCAAAGAAAGTTCAAGCTCATATGCGTCACCAATAGTCTTGGTCCGTAAGCCCGATGGTAGTCTGAGACTATGCGTAGACTACAGGAAGTTGAACTTAAAGACTAGGCGTGATGCATTTCCGCTACCACGTATTGATGAAAGTCTAGATGCTTTAAGTGGTGCAGAATTCTTCTCAAGCATTGACCTTGCCAGCGGGTACCATCAAGTTGCAGTCCATGAAAAAGACAGGCACAAAACGGCCTTTACAACACCTTTCGGCCTATATGAATATCTACGCATGCCGTTTGGATTATGCAACGCGCCTGCAACGTTTCAGAGATTAATGCAAGCAACAATGAGTGACCTTGCCTTCCAGATTGTTCTCGTTTACTTGGACGACCTGCTTGTGTATTCCAAAACCTTTGAAGAACATCTTGAGAGACTTGAAACTGTCCTCCAGAGGCTGAAAGAAACAGGTCTAAAAGTTAAAGTTGAAAAATGTCGACTTCTTCAATCTGAGGTCAAGTTCTTAGGTCATCAAGTTTCCGCTCAGGGTGTAGGCACTGATCCTGAGAAGATAAGTGCTGTGAAAACCTGGCCTCAGCCAAGCTCAGTTAAAGATCTCCGGTCCTTTCTGGGTTTCTGTAGTTATTATAGGCGGTTTATTGAGGGGTTTTCATAGGTTGCAGGGCCACTTCACGACGTTGTAAATGGCTGTATCAAGGAGAGTAGTCCTGCTAAGGCCAAACAATTGTTCCAGTTGAACTGGACTCCAGCATGCTCTGTGGCGTTTGAAGTTCTAAAAGCCAAGTTGACAGATGCGCCTATGCTAGGTTATGCAGACTTTCATTTACCATTTATCCCAGACAGATGCTAGCAACCTTGGTTTAGGTGCAGTTCTGTATCAGGTTCAGGGTGGGAAGAAAAAGGACATAGCTTATGCGAGTCGCAGGCTTAGAGGGGCTGAGAGGAACGACAGGAACTACAGTAGTATGAAGCTGGAGCTTCTTGCGTAGAAATGGGCGGTAACGGAAAAGTTTCGCAGCTACCTCCTTGGGTCCAGGTTCACAGTCCTAACTGACAATAACCCACTTTGTCACCTGTCTACAGCCAAGTTGGGGGCTATCCAACAGCGTTGGGTAGCACAGTTAGCAGTGTTTGACTTTGATGTTAAGTACCGGCCCGGTCACTGTAACTCAGCAGCCGATGCCCTTTCCAGACAGCCGGCTTTAACAGAGTTGGATCCAGATTCAGAGGATGCAGAGTTTGACGGTTGTGTAGCTATATGCAACGTTGTTAGGGTAGGCACTGCTTTGGGTTCTGAGTTAACTGCTGCAGGGGTTGAGCACTGCAGAGTGAGACAGCTAAGTGTTTTACACATGGACAGTGAGGAGATAGATTCAGTGCAGAGCAACACACCAACTCTTCCCAGTTACACAAAGGCTGAGCTCCAGACATTCCACGCTTCGGATCCAACACTTAAGGTTTTGAAAGAGCTCTGGGATAGGAGACAAAAACCTTCTATACAGGAAAGACAAACTCTGCCCATCCCAGTACGGTCCCTACTGAAACAATGGCACCGTCTCAGAGTAAAAGATGGACTCTTGTATCGTGAGATTGAAGATGTAAATCTTAGAAAATGCTACCAGCTGTTATTGCCTTCCTGCCTTAAAGAAAAAGTCCTCACCAGTGTGCACAATCAGATGGGACACCAAGGGATAGAACGAACTCTTGGGCTGTTGAGACAGAGGTGTTTTTGGGGAGGAATGCATGAGGATGTAAAAAAATGGATCAAAAACTGTCAACGGTGCGTGTTAACAAAGATGCCACAACCCAAAGTTCGTGCACCCCAAACTCCATTTCTAGCTACCCGTCCTCTTGAAGTTGTTGCAGCTGACTACACTATACTTGACCGAGCAAGTGATGGGTGTGAAAATGTTCTTGTGCTCACCGATGTTTTCACAAAGTTCAGCCAAGCCTTCCCCACTAGAAACCAGAGGGCAGACACAACTGCTAAGGTCATATTGAAAGAGTGGTTCTTGAAATATGGGGTGCCTGAGCGCTTGCACTCAGATCAGGGCAGAAATTTCGAGAGTGCTGTGATTGCAGAATTATGCAGTTTGTATGGGGTGAAGAAGAGCCGCACCACACCTCATCACCCGCAGGGAAACCCCCAGTGTGAGAGGTTTAATAGAACTTTACATGACCTTCTGAAGACACTTCCCCCTGAGAAAAAGCGCCGCTGGCCTGAACATCTAGCTGAACTTGTGTACGCTTATAATGTGACTCCACAATCCTCGACTGGGTACTCTCCTTACTACATGTTGTTTGGAGTACACCCTCATCTACCTGTTGAGGCTCTGCTTGGGCAGGAGACAACCAAAGATGAGAACACAGACTGGCTCAGGGCACACAGAGAACGTCTTCAGAATGCACATGAGAGAGCCAGAGAGTTTTCTGAAAGAAAAGCGGCAGAAAGAATGGCTCGTCAGAATGCTAAAGCTTATTGTCCAGCTGTGGAAATAGGGCAGTACGTGTACCTTCGCCATCGTCCTATTGGCAGAAATGAGATTCAAGATTCATGGTCATCAAAAGTGCATAAAGTCATTGATGTCCAGGGGACAACACACACAGTAGTCCCAGTGAATGGTGGTCCACTAAAAAGAGTGCATAGGTCTAATCTTCGTCTTTGTGTAGGGCCTTTGCCACCTCCAAGTCAGGAAGATCAAATGATTCCCCTTGTTCGTGAGCCTGAAGCTGATATAGACTCAGAAACTGAATCCACAGCCTCAGAACCTGACTACCTGCTAGTGGAACAAGTTGATGAACCCATTGGTCCAAGGTTGGAAGACCTAGAAAGTAATTCTGAGGGCGAAAGCAGGAGTAAAACTGGAAGTGACCAACTGTTGGATGTTGACATGATGGATGAGCCCGGTGAAGATTCTCCTCACTCAGGATCAGTTGTGGGAAGTCCGGGTTTGTCTAAAGAAAGACCAGTACCTGCTCCGCGGCGGAGGGCGGCACCATCCAAGATAGTCACGCCTATGCCACCCCCACGCAAAAGTGCAAGGGCAACCTGGTCAAAACAGAAACCCATTTAACTTACCTGTGAGTGCCTGCAATAATGCAGTATCTTTCACACCAGATGTTAGCTGGTATGGTCCTTTACACATCAAAAGCTATGGCTGATGGTTAGGAAGTCACCGAGACGTTGACTTCTGGCAGGGGAGAATGTAGCCGGGTCATATAATAGTTTAAAAGCTAGTTGCAAGTCTCCGTTTAGCCAGCAGATGTCACTGTGGTCAAATGTGAGCACAGTCACACTTGCGCACCTGTGACGTCACCACAGCGCGACAGCCGAGTGCCTCGTTGAGAGAAAGCAGAATTTGGTTCGTATATTGTGAATCTTTCTTTAAAATGAGCTTTTAGTACAAAAATAATCTTTGATATCGTTAGACAATGCTTTAAACTGCATCATATTTTAAGATTATTCTCCTCTAATTTTGTAGAGAACAAGGATCGATGTAGATCGACTACTAGCCCTGTGAAGCGTGTTACTACTGACGTAAGGGTAGTTTGAAACAGCGTGACGGCGTGAGTTGCAATATTGATTGATTGTCATGTTTATTAATGTTTAATATTGTGTTTTTGGTTGTTGACCAAGTTTGTATTTGTGGTTAATGCAGAGGGGAGACAGTACTGCTCGTGGTCCTTCTGTGCTGAGTGTGGTCCGAGCAGTCTGTTTGCTTTTTTTCAAGTGAGTTAAGGTTCATTGTCATACTGTGGGATTCTAATGTAATTTTATTTTCATTGTATCCACAGTCGAATGTATAAAGTAAGATGTATTTATTCTTTGCGTTTTCATAGGACTTTAAGCCCACTACTGTTGTCTTTTTTTGTTGATTTTTATTGTGTTCCTGACACAGATATTAAAGTGTAAAGTATATTTTTTGAGTAAGCCAAATCAAACCAAAATTAATGCTGTTCTCCTCCTGAGGACAGTCGGGAAATAAAAGACCCACATTATTTTTTGGAGCTGCTGGTGTCTGTGTCCATCATTTTACCACCTGGCCACACATGTAAATACATACATGGAGTTTTTATTTATTTTTAGGAGATCTTCTACTGAAAGTGTTTTTCAGACTTCCTATAAGTGATCTGTTCTTCTGTATCTACCTCTGTATCTACCTGCGTTGCACCAATGAAATTTCCCCATGTGGGACAATAAAGGAATATCTTATCTTATCTTATACATGTAAATACATACATGTAAATACATGTAAATACATTTAAACACATACATGTAAATACAGGTAAATACATACATGTAAATACATACATTAAATACATGTAAATACAGGTAAATACATACATGTAAATACAGGTAAATACATACATGTAAACACATACATTGAATACATGTAAATACATTCATGTAAATACATGTAAATACATGTAAATACATTTAAACACATACATGTAAATACATGTAAATACATTTAAATACATACATGTAAATACATGTAAATACATTTAAATACATACATATAAATACATTTAAACACATACATGTAAATACATACATGTAAATACAGGTAAATACATACATGTAAATACATGTAAATACATACATGTAAATACAGGTAAATACATACATGTAAATACATACATTGAATACATGTAAATACATACAAATACATACATGTAAATACATGTAAATACATACATGTAAATATATTCACAGCCAGAACCACATGAGGTGATCTGGTTTTCAGACCATCACAACCAGAGCTGGATTTCATCAGGTCTAAATCATGGACTAGACTAAACCTGGGCTAAAATGGAACCGAATCTGGTCCAAAATGAGACTAAACCTGGTCCAAAATGAGACTAAACCTGGTCCAAAATGAGACTAAACCTGGTCCAAAATGGAACTGAACCTGGTCCAAAATGAGACTAAACAAGGACTAAAATTAGACTAAACCTGGTCCAAAATGAGTCTAAACCTGGTCCAAAATGAGACTAAACCTGGTCCAAAATGAGACTTAACCTGGTCCAAAATGAGACTAAACCTGGTCCAAAATGAGACTAAACCTGGTCCAAAATGGAACTGAACCTGGTCCAAAATGAGACTAAACAAGGACTAAAATTAGACTAAACCTGGTCCAAAATGAGTCTAAACCTGGTCCAAAATGAGACTAAACCTGGTCCAAAATGAGACTTAACCTGGTCCAAAATGAGACTAAACCTGGTCCAAAATGCGACTTAACCTGGTCCAAAATGAGACTAAACCTGGTCCAAAATGAGACTAAACCTGGTCCAAAATGAGACTAAACCTGGTCCAAAATGAGACTAAACCTGGTCCAAAATGAGACTAAACCTGGTCCAAAATGAGACTAAACTGTGGATAATGTATTTCTAAATAATGATCCAAAGGCTGACAAAAAACATTGCCTAAAGGGTCCGCCATCTGATTATCTCCATGGAAATCTTTGCCTAGAATGTTCCACAGTATGACATTAAACATATCAGCTTTTTTAAGATATAATATTTAGTTTCAAATTGTTAATCGCTATGGCAACGGATCTCATTTTTCATCATTCTGAAACCCATGGACACAGGTGGTTCAATTATAAAAATAAAAAAACACTCAATGACTTTTTTTTTTTACAGAGAATAAAGGTGAGTGTCATTAGATATGGCGGAAACGTTGTGGTCTCATTTTCATAAATATATTTGAACTGGGGCAAAACAGATTTGACTTCATTACATGCAAAACAACACCTTGTACAGGTTCTTTAATGATGCACTGTTGAACACTCCTGCACAACACAACAGGTAATACACTGCGGTTACTAAACTAATGTGGATATGTCGTTTTTAATCTTTGCCCGTTTTTGGGATGAGAGCGGCCCGTTAATTGCTGTCATGTCGCTTATGTGACTCTGTCCCACTTACGGCGTCGTTATCTCCATCTGCAGAAAACACTCACGCAGATTGTCCCGTTACATCAATCCGGCAAAACATTATGACACCGCTACATCAATCGGGCAAAACATTATGACACCGCTACATTAATCGGGCAAAACATTATGACACCGCTACATTAATCGGGCAAAACATTATGACACCGCTACATTAATCGGGCAAAACATTATGACACCGCTACATCAATCGAGCAAAACATTATGACACCGCTACATCAATCGGGCAAAACATTATGACACCGCTACATCAATCGGGCAAAACATTATGACACCGTTACATCAATCGAGCAAAACATTATGACACCGCTACATCAATCGGGCAAAACATTATGACACCGCTACATTAATCGGGCAAAACATTATGACACCGCTACATTAATCGGGCAAAACATTATGACACCGCTACATTAATCGGGCAAAACATTATGACACCGCTACATTAATCGGGCAAAACATTATGACACCGCTACATTAATCGGGCAAAACATTATGACACCGTTACATCAATCGGGGCAAAACATTATGACACCGCTACATTAATCGGGCAAAACATTATGACACCGCTACATTAATCGGGCAAAACATTATGACACCGCTACATCAATCGGGCAAAACATTATGACACCGCTACATTAATCGGGCAAAACATTATGACACCGCTACATTAATCGGGCAAAACATTATGACACCGCTACATTAATCGGGCAAAACTTTATGACACCGCTACATTAATCGGGCAAAACATTATGACACCGCTACATCAATCTGGCAAAACATTATGACACCGCTACATTAATCGGGCAAAACATTATGACACCGCTACATTAATCGGGCAAAACATTATGACACCGCTACATCAATCGGGCAAAACATTATGACACCGCTACATTAATCGGGCAAAACATTATGACACCGCTACATCAATCGGGCAAAACATTATGACACCGCTACATTAATCGGGCAAAACTTTATGACACCGCTACATTAATCGGGCAAAACATTATGACACCGCTACATCAATCTGGCAAAACATTATGACACCGCTACATTAATCGGGCAAAACATTATGACACCGCTACATTAATCGGGCAAAACATTATGACACCGCTACATCAATCGGGCAAAACATTATGACACCGCTACATCAATCGGGCAAAACATTATGACACCGCTACATCAATCGGGCAAAACATTATGACACCGCTACATTAATCGGGCAAAACATTATGACACCGCTACATCAATCGGGCAAAACATTATGACACCGCTACATCAATTGGGCAAAACATTATGACACCGCTACATTAATCGGGCAAAACATTATGACACCGCTACATTAATCGGGCAAAACATTATGACACCGCTACATTAATCGGGCAAAACATTATGACACCGCTACATCAATCGGGCAAAACATTATGACACCGCTACATCAATCGGGCAAAACATTATGACACCGCTACATTAATCGGGCAAAACATTATGACACCGCTACATTAATCGGGCAAAACATTATGACACCGCTACATTAATCGGGCAAAACATTATGACACCGCTACATTAATCGGGCAAAACATTATGACACCGCTACATCAATCGGGCAAAACATTATGACACCGCTACATTAATCGGGCAAAACATTATGACACCGCTACATTAATCGGGCAAAACATTATGACACCGCTACATCAATCGGGCAAAACATTATGACACCGCTACATTAATCGGGCAAAACATTATGACACCGCTACATTAATCGGGCAAAACATTATGACACCGCTACATCAATCGGGCAAAACATTATGACACCGCTACATCAATCGGGCAAAACATTATGACACCGCTACATCAATCGGGCAAAACATTATGACACCGCTACATCAATCGGGCAAAACTTTATGACACCGCTACATTAATCGGGCAAAACATTATGACACCGCATACCCAGTTTACTGCATCACAAACAAACAAACAAACTCACAAACACACATAAAATCATACGTGTAAAATAGACAGAGAGATGCAGAAAAGGATGGACGGATAAATAAACATTTTAAAAAGAGTTGCCTTTGTTTAAATACCTAAAACGAAATGAGATGATCCATAAAAAAAAAAAAAAAACGAAATGTTCTAATTTAAGAAAAGGGGACGTATAATGTTTATTCAGGCAAGATTTTACATGAAAAAATAAGAAACTTGAAAAACTGTAAAATGTCTTACACTTCAGAGTTCAACCTGGTTTTTGCTTGTGTAATCCATTTTTTACAACGTTAATTATGTTGTTTTAAGTCGTTTAAATCTTGTTACTGGAAGATTCCGGCTTGTTTCAAACGTATTTCTTTCATGTCATTTATTTGCGTCTGACCCTGAATAAATCTAATGGGATCATCTGTCAGATAACTTGGCTTGAGCGGAAGAAAACATCGATAACTGAAATGTAAAACTAGCACAAACCAAAAATATAGGCCGTTTGTGGTGTCAGCTTCCATAGATTATATACTTTATAATAAATACACTTTTTATATACACTTTATAATAAATACACTTTTTATATACACGTACAATACATAATAAAGCAAAAACAATCTTAATACCTTTAATTAACCAGGGCTATTCAACATAAGGCCCGGGGGCCAAATCAGGCCCTCCAAGTGATTGATCGGCCCATGACCCATCCCCCAAATATTACAAATAATAAATCTTGTTTATTGGTTTAATTCTGGGTTAGCACTAGTTAAGACCTGGTTTGGTCTTGGTTAAGTACATGTTTAATTCTGCTTTAGACCTGTTTTGACTCTGGGTTAGTCCTGGTTCAGACTTGTCTGGTACTAGTCTAGTCCTGGTTTAATTCTGGTTAAGTTCTGGATGAGCAATTTTCCAAAGCAATTTTGGTAAAGCATTTTGTATGTTATTTCTCACAAAAATCTAATCTATCAGCATTATTTTATTGTTTTAACTGAATTTATTGAAAGAATTTACTTAAAAATTAAATGAAAGAATTTACTTAAAAATGTATTGAAAAAAAAGGATATTTTGTTAAAACAGGTCTTGGCCCTTCAAAAAATCTGGCCTTCTGGAAAATTAAGTTAAACTCTGCCCTAAACCCTTAATTAAATAGTTGTTCATGAGTTTTAAGGCTAATTAAAGTGCGGTTATCGTTGAATAGATGCGATAATGTTGTTTCCATCACTCTGAAACAAGACACATTCCCTTTTGGCAGTGTTTTCCCTTTGCCTGTTGGTGGTCGTAATGTTATGGCCGATGTGTGTCATTTGCTTCAGCAGAAACGGGACAAATCCGGGAGTTGTGCGTGTTTCCAGATCCACGTTTACTGGTGGATCATCAGGATCTTTCTAGAGCCTTTCACCGTCTGCTCTGGGCTTATACCCGTCTGCTCCGTCTGCTCAAGAATAGCTCCGTGTAACCATCGCCCACCGGGGGGCGATTTACAGGAACACTCGAGCTGTTGTTATCAGGACAGCAGAACTTATCAAATGTGCGTTTGAGATGGAGCGCTTCGTTACATTAACCTTGTAAAGAAATTATAGTTTTTGGAAGCTTTCTGTTGACAACATTAAATGATTTGGCCATTTGTGTTTCTTCAGATATGATTTATTGTTTCAAATTTTTGTGATTTATCTGTTGCAAGTACCAGATTATGTGCATCGGTTTTCAAGGTTTTGTCAAAATCACCTTCAACATTACAAATCTGATATCACTCTTCTTTGAGTTGTTTCCCCAAATACTCTGTGACTCGTACTTAAGTAGAATTTTAGTCTGATAAAAAAAATAAAATAATGGTGTGCTTCTCAATTTACAAATAAAACAGGCCGAGTCTCATACAAAAATTAAAGAATATTTACTGTAAATGTAAAAAAACACAAACATAAAACCTATAAATGAACATAACAAATAGTAAATCAAAAGTTAAAATGTGAAGACACATTTTCACATCATGATTTTAAATGGTATGTATGTATTTATTTATTCATTCATTCATTCATTCCAGGGACAGTGCATATTAATAAACTAATAAACATTTCAGTAAATATGCCAGTATTACATAACATCTGTAGTCCCATGACAGCAGGTACGCTCAGCAAAACAGGGAATTAAAAAAAAAAAAAGAAGAAAGTATTTTACACAAAGTTATAAATATATACACTATTGACATTATAAGACACATCAATCACCCTGGTAGACAACAGACATATTTGAGTCTGTCCTTTTCTTCTTTCTTCTTCCAGAACGTGTCCATGGAGAAGCAGTAGAGCACCGGGTCGAGGCAGCAGTTCAAGGCTCCCAAACATCTCAGGTTAGAGTTTTTCCTCGTGATAAAAAACGACACGGTCTCTGGCACGAAACACACGGCGAACATCACCAGGCTCATTGCGAACAGCAGCATCACATTGACCCTGACGTTGACCTTCGACACGTCTTTCACGTTCCTCCAGAGAGTCAGCGACACCAATGACGTGGACACGACGTTGACGATCAGAAGAGTCAGCACCAGAACGCACTGGAAAGTCCCCGTGGCTTCTCTGAAGGTCACGTCCAGGTTCGAACAGTGAAAGCAAACGGACGCGTTCAACTCATTCAAATGCTTCGCGAACATCACAGTCGGAGGGACGGCGGAGACGAGCACGAAAAGCCAAGCCACCGCGGCGGCCTTCGCGGCGTTGCAGGCGGTTCTCACGTGTCGGGACCTCAGCGGGTAGACAATGGCCAAGAGTCTGTCCACGCCGATGAAGGTGATGAAGATCGAGCTGCAGCGGACGTTGACGGTGAAAAGGGCCTCTGCCAAAGTGCAACTGACGTGCGTGAGGGGCCAAGTGCCCGTGGCGAAAAAGTAGACCCTCAGCGGGAGGGAGGCGGCGAGGAGCAGGTCCGAGACGGCGAGGTTGACCATGAAGACCACGTTCGGGGACTTGAGGCCGTGGTGACGCAGCAAGACCCAGAGGGCGACGGCGTTGAGCGGGAAGCCGACGGATATTATGGCTCCGAAGGCGACGGCGTGGGGCAGCTGGGCCTCCGGGCGGCTCGCCACGCTCGAGTTCATGGTTCATTAAATGTGAAAAATAATCATAATGCAACATTTCGCTTTAAGTGCGTGGGTGCAAACTCAGAGTGGTTTCCTGTTTGTGTGGTTTCTGCGAGAGATGAACTTGATAAAACAAAGAGCTTTAGGATGGCTAAACATGATCAGAACACTTTTTATACACACATGTTTATTTTTGTTGTTTAAGACATGGGTTAATAAACTGTTATAGTTATTATCCCATGTCTTAATATATAGTTTATAATCGGCATTAGATTTGTCTTTTTTGACTCTGAAACGACTTCATAAAACAAACAGGATTGTTGACTTTGCGGCTGATGCAGATCACGTTGGCAAGTAGGCTAGCTTTATTTGATTTCATGGTCTTTTTTTTTAATTGAAATTGGTAAAGCGAGGACATCCGGAGCAACGCTGTCTTCATGGAGGAGAATAAAGATGACTCGTGGGTAAATTAGAAGGGAAACAATTATATCGTGGTTAAAAGCCAGTTAAAGTATGTTTTCCATCACCGCAGTATCTCAGTAAATACTTTGCTGTAATAAGTTTTAGGTATCACACATCATAATCATAATAGTGTGTGGAAAAATATGTGTGAGTGTTTTTCGTGACAAGATAAAATCGAGAGTTACATCCTTCCTCCTTCTCCATCTGATTAAAAAGTGACAGCTCAATAAAACATCAACAACATTTTTGTGATGCATTTATTCACACGTTATGCAAATATTTGATCAGAGTGTTTTTTTAAATAGAAAAAAAGGGTGCTCATGTCGGTTACATTTTTAGTCTTTTATATTCCTCGGTTTCAGACAAATAATTCCTTTCTGATTTGAAGGTTGACATGAATTGTGCCAAATTGCCATGACGACGGAGGACTGTGGCCATAACTGTGCTCAATGTTCTAAAACCACACATATATATATATATTTTACAAGAACACGCGTTTTAAGTGAGGAAAAGCTTGAAAAGTGCGTTCACGACAAAGCGTTTTGACCAGCAGGGGGCAGCGGACTCTCCTCCCAGAAATGCTACACAGTGCAACTTTCAATCTAAAGCTTGATGTTCGAGGTGGAAAAGCCGTTAGAATGCAGATATTTCCTGACAAAGCCGACGCTCTTTTCTGCTGAGCTCTTGAACTATCAGATGTCATCACTGTGGCTGGAATCACGTCTCATTTACTTCCAGAGGATTTAAATGTCGGGACGAGCGGCGAGCGGGCGTTTCTCTGCTTTCGCTTCACCGCAGGACGATGCTCGTGTCTTAGTGCGGCGCTGCTGCTGCTCTTCGGTGTGACCGGAGCAGGTGAGTTCAGGTGAAGGAAAGGAACCGCACTCCGCACTGCCGCACTGAAACGTCAGGCCAGGAATCTGTCTCGTTCCAGCTTCTGTCTCGTTCCAGCTTCTGTCTCGTTCCGGCTTCTGTCTCGTTCCAGCTTCTGTCTCATTCCAGCTTCTGTCTCATTCCAGCTTCTGTCTCGTTCCAGCTTCTGTCTCGTTCCAGCTTCTGTCTCGTTCCAGCTTCTGTCTCGTTCCAGCTTCTGTCTCGTTCCAGCTTCTGTCTCGTTCCAGCTTCTGTCTCGTTCCAGCTTCTGTCTCGTTCCAGCTTCTGTCTCGTTCCAGCTTCTGTCTCGTTCCAGCTTCTGTCTCGTTCCAGCTTCTGTCTCGTTCCAGCTTCTGTCTCATTCCAGCTTCTGTCTCGTTCCAGCTTCTGTCTCGTTCCAGCTTCTGTCTCATTCCAGCTTCTGTCTCGTTCCAGCTTCTGTCTCGTTCCAGCTTCTGTCTCATTCCAGCTTCTGTCTCGTTCCAGCTTCTGTCTCGTTCCAGCTTCTGTCTCGTTCCAGCTTCTGTCTCATTTCAGCTTCTGTCTCGTTCCAGCTTCTGTCTCATTTCAGCTTCTGTCTCGTTCCAGCTTCTGTCTCATTCCAGCTTCTGTCTCGTTCTGGCTTCTGTCTCGTTCCAGCTTCTGTCTCGTTCCAGCTTCTGTCTCGTTCCAGCTTCTGTCTCGTTCCAGCTTCTGTCTCATTCCAGCTTCTGTCTCGTTCCAGCTTCTGTCTCGTTCCAGCTTCTGTCTCGTTCCAGCTTCTGTCTCATTTCAGCTTCTGTCTCGTTCCAGCTTCTGTCTCATTTCAGCTTCTGTCTCGTTCCAGCTTCTGTCTCATTCCAGCTTCTGTCTCGTTCTGGCTTCTGTCTCGTTCCAGCTTCTGTCTCGTTCCAGCTTCTGTCTCATTCCAGCTTCTGTCTCGTTCCAGCTTCTGTCTCGTTCCAGCTTCTGTCTCGTTCCAGCTTCTGTCTCATTCCAGCTTCTGTCTCATTCCAGCTTCTGTCTCGTTCCAGCTTCTGTCTCGTTCCAGCTTCTGTCTCGTTCCAGCTTCTGTCTCGTTCCAGCTTCTGTCTCGTTCCAGCTTCTGTCTCGTTTCAGCTTCTGTCTCGTTCCAGCTTCTGTCTCGTTCCAGCTTCTGTCTCATTTCAGCTTCTGTCTCGTTCCAGCTTCTGTCTCATTTCAGCTTCTGTCTCGTTCCGGCTTCTGTCTCGTTCCAGCTTCTGTCTCGTTCCAGCTTCTGTCTCGTTCCAGCTTCTGTCTCGTTCCAGCTTCTGTCTCGTTCCAGCTTCTGTCTCGTTCCAGCTTCTGTCTCGTTTCAGCTTCTGTCTCGTTCCAGCTTCTGTCTCGTTCCAGCTTCTGTCTCGTTCCAGCTTCTGTCTCGTTCCGGCTTCTGTCTCGTTCCAGCTTCTGTCTCATTCCAGCTTCTGTCTCGTTCCAGCTTCTGTCTCGTTCCAGCTTCTGTCTCGTTCCAGCTTCTGTCTCGTTCCAGCTTCTGTCTCATTCCAGCTTCTGTCTCGTTCCAGCTTCTGTCTCGTTCCAGCTTCTGTCTCGTTCCAGCTTCTGTCTCGTTCCAGCTTCTGTCTCGTTCCAGCTTCTGTCTCGTTCCAGCTTCTGTCTCGTTCCAGCTTCTGTCTCATTTCAGCTTCTGTCTCGTTCCAGCTTCTGTCTCATTTCAGCTTCTGTCAGCACAGGTTTTGTTGTTTTCATCTTATTCCAGGAATAAAGACACACAAAATATTATAATTTAACTAATTTGGATTTTCAAACTGTTCAATACTTTCACGTAAGAACTGAGTGATAGTATCATTTGGAGTAGAGTCGTGGCTTTGTCTGGAATATTCCACAGTATGGCATTCCGCACGTCTCTCCCCTTTAGCGGCGGTGGAAAGTAACAGAGTCCAAAAGTAAAGATGCATGTTAAAAAGTACATGTTTGGATGTAGCACAGGCAACGTCTCCCTACTACTCTACTCCTCCTGCCTTGAATACCCCCGGGGGACACGGTCAAAAGCAATAGGTGTCCTATGGGGGGTGCTCCGGGAGTACGGGGTCTGGGGCCCTTTGCTCGGGGCTGTCCGGTCCCTGTCTGACCGGAGCAGGAGCTGTGTTCACGTTGCTTGCAGGAAGTCAGACCTGTTCCCAGTGCGTGCTGGACTCCTCAGGGCTGCACTTTGTCACCGGTTCTCCAGAAAGTTACATACTGTGCCTTTAAGTATCTTCAGTCATGTGATACGTTTGCTTGGGTACTTTTATGCTCCTTATCTGTACTTTTACTCAAGAGACAAACTCGAGGAACCCACTCACAGAAAGATTATGTTCTACAACAACAACAAAAACAACAACAACAACAACAACAACAAATGCAGAACAGTTTCATGTCGGACGGTGGAAATTAAAGTGCCTATGACAGGTTTTTACGATTTTCTAATTTTTACTTTATTTGGTGAATTTATACCTGTCGTACATATAAATTATAGTTTTACACCAATCGAGCAGGTATTCATGGGGAAAATGTTGAAAAGTCTGTAAAAAATGACAGGAAGTGACATCACACTAGGGACATTAATTCAACAAAATTAAGTCGCTCTCATAAATTTTCGTTTAACAAATAAAAAAGGGGGACATTAGATGAGTTTTTGTCCAGTGTTTGCTGGGTAATTTCCCAGTGTGATGTCATCAATTACAAACAGGAAGTGAAATTATGAACCTAAAAAATGTGCTATTCTGTGATACATTTTTTATATTTTTAAGCAAATTTCAAAATATATCTATCTTAACTGCATTTTAGTTCAGTGAGTCGTCCGACCTGTAGGGGGCGCTTTAACGTCGACGCTGTTTGATATTCCTCCACAGCAGAAGGCCGGCTGTTGTGGAAGATGAAGGAGCGCGTTCGTAAAGTGCAGATTCAAACGCTCAAACTCCAGACGAGCAGTGCAGCGCTGCTCTCACACGTTACCGAGGGAACCATCCAACAGAACCTGGACCACTTCAACAGGCAGGACCCCCGGACGTTCACACAGGTACCACCCACACCTGCGCAATATCACAATCTGTACGGCGGTCATTATGTTAATGTACTCTGTAAAAATGAAAACTTAACAGACCAAACTGAGGCTAAATCCGGGATAATTTAGACTGAATAAGAAAAATCATGAATAAAATCAGCCTTTTTCCCCCAATTTTAAAATAAATAAATAAAATAAATAAAATAAATAAAATAAATAAAATAAATAAAATAAATAAAATAAATAAAATAAATAAAATAATATATATATATATATATATATATATATATATATAATGAAATATATTTAGTTAGTTGCCTTAAAAGATTTTTAAAGATGCTTTTGTGTTATATTTTGTTCTGTGCAGTCCTGTTATTACACTGAAAAACTACATTTGTTTGATTTGAGGACAAAAAACACACTTTTCCTTATTATATTACACACTCCTCCTGTTAAAGAATGGTAATCTGGGTTCTGGTCCAATTGATTTATAGAAACTGTCAAGTATACAAAAAAAACAACAAACTCTGGTCTGGAAAAAAACAAAAACGTTAAAAATAAATTAGACTTTGTTCGATTGAGTTTTTTGTTTAAAAATCATTGTATTTATTTTGAGATTTTTAGAAATGATTGTAATTATATGGAGTTTTTTTTAGAAATCTCATTGTATTTATTTGGAGGTTTTTATTATATAGGTTTCATTTGGAGCAACTGACCAGACTGTAAATCATATGCAGAATATTTCAGTCTACAATAAAATGTAGAATTGTTCCAAACACCTAACCCCAAACCACCAAATCAAGTCTCAATAACAACAACAGTCATTTAATCAAGCCACAGCCTGACCCCACTTTAACAGAAGTTTAGTAATACTGTACAAACAACGAATACACACTTACTAATACTTTTGTGCAGAGATTCCTGGCGAATGAGAAGTTCTGGCGGCGCCCTGAGGGTCCCGTGTTTTTGTTCATCGGAGGAGAAGGACCCATCTCGCTCTACGACGTCGTTGCAGGTATCGCAATAATACACGCAACAACTGCAGAAAACATGCACCTTAAGCATCATTTGCAGCCTTTTGTACGTCTTTATTATGGCTGTTTCATATTTCCAAAACTGCTATTGCAATAATAAGCGTTTTATCCGTCTCCTTCTAGTCCAGGGCAGGTGTGGCTGTAAAAATATATACATTAACACCACAGAATGTATGTATAGAATTGTAAAGCGTGTTTGAGTGTCTAGAAATGTTAATAAATAGATAAAAATACAAAGTCGCATTTGATTGGTCGGTAGGTTGATGTATGTTTAGGTAATTCTCCATGTGTTTGAAGCTTGAGCGCTCCTGAAACCACCTGCCCCCTATCTCCGCCCACTACTCTGTTTAGAATGTGATTAAAGAAAAGAGAAATCCAGATGACATAGGGTTTTAAAAGGTCACTCAGCTTTTTTCTTTTTTTTTTAAATTTTTATTATGAACAAATTGTTTATTAAGAATGATTCCTGCTTTATTAAGGCAAATTATTTTTTTAAATAATTGTTTTTAAATCTATATGTATTTCTTCCCTCACATAAAACATCACAACACGACCAGAAAGCAAAAAACACAACAAAAACACAAAAAGACTTCAAAACAGACCTCAACAGAAATGAGGTCTAAATGAATAAAACAAATAAAACAAATAAAATAAAATAAATAAAATAAATAAAATAAATAAAATAAATAAAATAAATAAAATAAATAAAATAAATAAAATAAATAAAATAAATAAAATAAATAAATCACGGCACATTCGAAATAAAGTAGAAGTCCCATTTAGTCTGTCGAATTTGTCCTTTTCCAAATTTCTGTTGCTTTTTTCAACTAAATGTAACAATGAGGAGGCGGAGCTTCTCAATTATTGTCTGTTATTGCCGTTTTTGATCAATATTGCGATTTACAATGAGCAAAATGACAACATTGAGTACAAAATACCCTCCAAAAAGCATGACATGTCCTCTCGGACACGGTTTCTCATTTCAGACTGCGCGCTGAAGTGTATTTCAGTTCTTGTGTTGAAAACACAGTAAACCTTTAGAATACTCTCTTTACTGCTGCGACAGATCTAACGTAATAATGTCACAAAAGCGTCAGAATCCAGCACCACAAACGCTGATCGTTTGTGTCACTCGTGTCCCTCCCTGAGCAGGTCACCACGTCGACTTGGCAAAGGACCACGAGGCGCTCGTGTTGGCTCTGGAGCACCGTTACTATGGCGACAGCGCGACCCCAGATGCCCTGCAACGCGAGAGCCTGGTTCACCTCAGCAGTCAGCAGGCGTAAGACCCTCAGACCTGCTTTTTATCTCTGAAGTGACTCATGCGTGGGTTTATCGGAAAGGATTCTATGACCAAGCAATAGAAGAAGTCACAGCTAACAGAATACAACATGATAAACATGTTAAACTTATGTTTTCAAAAGGGTTTGGCTTTAGTGACAAATTAAATCCTTAATGCCATTCAGTCAATGATTTTTGCTGGCTTTAAACACCAATAACGGAGTAAAATGATGTAAACCATAATACAATTTGAATGTATAAGTGAGATCAGATCTAGATACTAACGGTTTGAAGGCTTCATAACAAAATAAGCAAATATTTTGAATTTCCATAATTGAAATGTCAATTATTCCAGTCTTAAAACGAGAAAAGTACAAAAAGTAAATTTTCTGCAGATAACAAATGAATAAATAATATATTGTGGGGTCAAGTATTGGTCCGGTAAAATCTAGTAAATAGTGCAAAACCGTTGATTATTCATATTTTGTGATATTCAGAGGTTAATCCCAGTTTCTCCGTTAATTAATTCACATTTTATTTCCACTTCATTGATCAAAATGTATTACACACTTTTACAATGGTCCATAGAAACTTGGTGTTGAGCTTAATCGTAATTAGAGAAACAACCACAAGAGGGCACTACTGCATCATCTAATGTGTAATATATTCACCTGTCATTTCAAAAATGGCCAAAAATTATAATTTACGTCGTATCAATCAGATGAAAGATGTTTTTCTTTCTTTCTTCTTCTCAGCTTGTCAGATTTGGCCGTTTTCCACCAGTTCATGAGCAGCAAATACAACCTGAGTCGCACCAACACATGGGTCAGTTTCGGAGGCTCGTACTCCGGGGCTTTGTCGGCCTGGTTCAGGGGAAAGGTGGGAAACTGCTTTTTATGACAATTATACGTTTAAATATTGTTTTAAATATGGTGAACTGGAATATGCTGTTGTTGTTTTTGCAGTTTCCTCACCTTGTGTCCGGGGCTGTGGCGTCTTCAGCTCCGGTCAGGGCCAAACTGGACTTCTCTGAGTACAATCAAGTAAAAGGAACATTTATTTTTTTCTTTTTTTATATATATATTGTTTTTGAAACACACAGCAACAAAAAAAAACATAATACAAAATGTCCTATTTACAGATTTAGGGAAGAAAAATAAATAAGGAGAGAAAATTTTATTAAAAAATGTATATAATATTAAAAATAATAATAATAATGAATAAAAATAAGGATAGGGCTGAGTAGGACCGTAGGGAACTCAAAATATGTAAAGGATAAGGATTAGCAGATAGTGAACTAGCATCTAATGGAAAAAAGGGGGTTAAAGCATCTTATGGCAGGAAGTATGAGTGCCATTTTGTCCGTTGCTTGTTGAATTTGTCCATTTCCAGGTTGAGTCTGGCGGTTATTTTTTTCATGTTGCGTATGTCAGTTACGATGTCCGTCCAGTCCTTAACCGTCGGGGCAGAGTTTTGAGACCTAGATAAATTGTTCCACATTTGAGTGGGATGGCGCTGTCAAAAATAGTCTGTATGGCTTTGTTAATTTGTGTCCAGTATTTCTGTATAACAGGACAGTCCCAAAACACATGGTAATGATCTGTCTCCCGGCAACCACAGTCTCTCCAGCATTCGGCCCCTCCCTGTGAATAATGTGCACTCTGACATGCTGTTATGAAAAAAGGGTCACATTTTTCCAACAAATTCCCTCCAAACATGGGACTTTGTGCTCCTCCACTGTGATCTACATATTTCTTCCCATTCCTCATTCGTCAAAACAAAATTACCTTCCTTTTCCCATTTACTTTTAATATATATTTAGTGGATTGGCTGTCCATGTCATTGATACATCCATATACTTTAGATATGATTCCCCTTGAAAGTTCCAATTTATATGCTTTGATAAAGATTTTAGTAAGAGTATTGTAATTATTGGTGCTTTGTATAATTTATTGATTATAATAGCTCTTTAGAAGTCCTGTTTTTCCAGGCCAAAGGATTTTTTCAACATATCGCAGCTTTCCATTTGATTATTCTTTACAATCAGGTAAAAAAACTTTTATGCCTTTTGTTATCCAAATCTTGAATCTTAGATCGGTGCAGTTTGGCTTAAAGCTTTGATCATAAGCCAACCAGTGTAGTGTTTTAATGTCTTTGTTCATTTTAATGTTCCATGTCATAAGCTCAGATTTTACCCATGGATTCTCAACTTCCTCCAGGTTATTCAGCCGTTCGTCATCTGCCAATAAGGCCTGCACAGGAACCCTGTGCAGCATTGAATGCACAGCATTGCATTCAATATTTTTCCATTGAGATAAAGTCATTTTTCAGACATGGTAGGCCCCAACCAGCTTTTTCTAGTAGAGTTTATCGGATACGGGGTCTTTTACCATGCCATATAAGTCTGGAAATTGCTAGGAATTGGCAGGATCTGGAATAGGTAGAGAAATCTGGGTAAGACATTAATTTTGATTGATTTGATCCTTTGGCGTAGACTGAAATATGTCTTATTTTTTATAGAGGAGAAGAGGGGAGTATAATTTTGTCTTTACGGAGGGTTACACCTAAATATTTGAGGGATTCTGTTTGTCCTTTGAACGGGTAAGTCATTTGAAATGTCAATGGGGGTTGCCAGTAGGATAACATTTACATTTTTTGTATGTTCAGTTTGAATCCAGACATTGGGCCAATATCATCAAAAAGTTGCATCACTTCAGGTTTAGAGATCTCTGGTTTGGTCAAAAATAGTAAAATATCATCTGCATAGGAGGCAATTTTATGTTCCATCCCGTAAATTGTTACACCGTGAATTGTTTCTGACTAATATATTGTGCCAATGGTTCTAAACACAAAGCAAACAGGAAAGCAAACTCTTTCCAAAGTCAGTGGGTCCGTCAAGAAGCCATTCATTTTTATTCTTGACGTTGGACTATCGCAAAGAGCCTTAATGATTTTTATGTTTTGATCATCTATTTGAAATTTGCGCAAAACTTTAAATAAGTAAATCCAGCTTACGGAGTCAAACGCTTTATCAGCCTCTAAATTCATTATTGGTTTGTTGAGTTTGTATACTTATATAGTTCATTATGTGTAGAGATCTTTGTATATTATCTTGTGTTTGTCGCTTGTAAATAAATCCTGTTTGATCATTATGAATTCGATTTGGGAGTATTTGTTCCATTCTTTTGGAGATGATTGAGGCATATATATACGATAGTCCACATTTAGAATTGAAATAGGTCTGTATGAGGCACAGTCAAGTCGGTCTTTCTCTTCTTTAACTTGTCTAATCTGAGCTTTTTTAAGGGCCCAGTTAAAAGTTGGGGGGCAGAGAACTTATTATGCAACTTCCACACAGCCCCATCATCTGCAAACAGAGACGTCCCATACCCTGCTCCTACATTTATAAAAATATAATTGACCATCACATTAAACAGAACTGGACTCATGACACTCCCTTGGGGCGTACCATTATCAAGACTCACTACTTGAGATAAAGTGCTGCCTACTCTGACTGGAATACTACGGTCTTGTAAAAATGCCCTGATCCAATTGAAAGTGCGACCTGGAATGCCTGCGTCATACAGTTTAATGGGTAAGCTCTGGCTAAAAGATCAGACTTCTGCCTATTGTTGACTGCTACAACTCCATCATTTTCTAACAGTGGAACAGATCTCAAGCGTTTAATCCCTGACATTGGTCTTACAGCTGACCATATTTCATGAACAGAGGTTTCCACACCCAGCTTACCACAGTATTTCCTCCAACATGCTTTCTTTGCACTCTTAATGACTCTCCTTGCAAGAACTCTTAGCCTCTTATATTCTACTGCATTATGCTCAATTGGCTGCCTCCTTAGTCTCTTATATGCTTTATTCCTATTTCTAAGGCAAGGCAAGTTTATTTGTCGAGCACATTTCATACACAAGGCAATTCAACAGGAAAAATACATTAAAATCACAAAGAAATTACAGACCATATACATAGCATTCCAGACACTCTTTCCCATATTTATTTGACATTGCAGCATGACAGGCGTCTTCGGGATGGACACATCACTTTTACATTGATTCTTTCCCATATCAACGTATCTGCAAACTGCACACGTCTGTGCTGAGCGTATGTATCTTTTACAACAACTCTCTCGTCGACGCCTCCACCTGATGTGTGGCGCTTTGTATCTTTAACGACGGACCCAGTCTCATCTGCCCCGCCCTAGATTTAGCTTTAGCTAAACTAATTGTCCCAGACCAAAGCTTTCAGTATTAAAACTAGCAATTGGTCAGTGGGTACGTGTGCCAACCTAACCAGCGAGTGTTCTAACTCACTCCCCAGGCTCCTGCTCTGCTGCTGCGCTTGGACACCAGCACAATGGGCTTTTGTGTCTAGCAGAAGTATTTACATGTTCAATTTGAATTGTGTTCAAATAGTAATGAATTTAAAGGTGCTATTTTTAGGATAACATTTAAATGTGCAGGGTACTACCTCAAAATAGTCCCTGACCCGTATTTTAGTGTTTAAAATGTTAAAAATAGGTCACACAATCGTCTGTCAGCCAGTTAACAATTACATCACAAAAAGGTTTAAAAAATAAAAGAGAAGAGTGAACATGCACAGCTAAACAAAACTGTTTTATCTTAGATTTGAACGTTGTGAGAGTAAAATCTGTCTCACATCTTCAGGAAGAATGTTCCAGATTTTAGCTCCATAAAACTGAAATACAGATTCCCCATGTTAAGTCCTGACTCTGGCACCAGCAGGAGGCCGGTCCATGTTTAGTCCTGACTCTGGCACCAGCAGGAGGCCGGTCCATGTTTAGTCCTGACTCTGGCACCAGCAGGAGGCCGGTCCATGTTTAGTCCTGACTCTGGCACCAGCAGGAGGCCGGTCCATGTTTAGTCCTGACTCTGGCACCAGCAGGAGGCCGGTCCATGTTTAGTCCTGACTCTGGCACCAGCAGGAGGCCGGTCCATGTTTAGTCCTGACTCTGGCACCAGCAGGAGGCCGGTCCATGTTTAGTCCTGACTCTGGCACCAGCAGGAGGCCGGTCCATGTTTAGTCCTGACTCTGGCACCAGCAGGAGGCCGGTCCATGTTTAGTCCTGACTCTGGCACCAGCAGGAGGCCGGTCCATGTTTAGTCCTGACTCTTGCACCAGCAGGAGGCCGGTCCATGTTTAGTCCTGACTCTGGCACCAACAGGAGGCCGGTCCATGTTTAGTCCTGACTCTTGCACCAGCAGGAGGCCGGTCCATGTTTAGTCCTGACTCTGGCACCAGCAGGAGGCCGGTCCATGTTTAGTCCTGACTCTGGCACCAGCAGGAGGCCGGTCCATGTTTAGTCCTGACTCTAGGCACCAGCAGGAGGCCGGTCCATGTTTAGTCCTGACTCTGGCACCAGCAGGAGGCTGGTCCATGTTTAGTCCTGACTCTGGCACCAGCAGGAGGCCGGTCCATGTTTAGTCCTGACTCTGGGCACCAGCAGGAGGCCGGTCCATGTTTAGTCATGACTCTGGGCACCAGCAGGAGGCCGGTCCATGTTTAGTCCTGACTCTGGCACCAGCAGGAGGCCGGTCCATGTTTAGTCCTGACTCTGGCACCAGCAGGAGGCCGGTCCCTGAGGTCCTCAGAGTCCGAGATGGTTCATATGGCACTAACATGGTAGAGATGTACTTTGGTGCTAGGCCATGGAGAGACTTGTACGCAAGCAGAGCTGCTTTAAAGTCTATTCTCTGAGCCACAGGAGCCAGTGCAGAGACCTGAGAACAGGACTAATGTGATGGTACTTCCTGGTTCTAGTCAGGACTAATGTGATCATACTTCCTGGTTCTAGTCAGGACCCGAGCAGCAGCGTTCTGGATGTACTGCAGCTGTTTTACAACTCGTTTGGAGAGACCAGTGAGCAGGCCATTACAGTCTAATCTACTTACTTACTTTTTTTTGGCAATGTTTTTTAGATGGTAAAAAGCTGCTGATGTTATTGATTTGATGTGGTTGTTAAAGTTCAAGTCTGAGTCCATTTTTACCCCCAGATTTCTAATTTGGTTTGTAGGTTTTAGAGCGAGACTCTGGAGGTGACGCTAACACTTCCTCTTTGTTTCTGTGACAAAGATGATTATTTCAGTCTTGTCTGAGTTCAGCTGGAGAAAATTGTTTTTCATCCACAAACTGATCTGTTGGATGCAGTGACAGAGTGAATCCACTGGTCCATATTCACCTGCCGACAGTGAAACATAGATTTGAGTGTCGTCTGCATCATTGTGATAGGGCAGTTGATACACAG
Organism: Eucyclogobius newberryi; assembly: GCF_026437365.1. Lineage (NCBI taxonomy): Eukaryota > Metazoa > Chordata > Actinopteri > Gobiiformes > Gobiidae > Eucyclogobius > Eucyclogobius newberryi. The sequence continues at coordinate 18,796,611 of NW_027315724.1, forward strand.
TGAAAATGTGAACAGAAGGGGACCCAGGACTCACACTTGGAGCACCCCACAGCGGCATGTGGTCTGACACACAAAGTACTTCCTGTCTTCCAGTTAAGGACCTTAACCCAGTCCTCTAGTCTCTATAAGAGGATCCCATGACCGACAGTGTCAAAAGCAGCGCTCAGATCTAACAGAATTAAGACTGAGGCTTTGCCCGTGTCGGTGTTCAGGCAGATGTCATTTGTCACCTTGACAACAGCAGTCTGTTGTCAAGGTGACAAATGACTAAAATCATCAAATTAGATGATTAAGAGGAAGTCAGTGAGCTGTTGGTCAACAACCTTTTCAAGGACTTAAATGTCAGATTAGAGATGGGCGTGGCTACACTCCTTGTTCCACCATGGCACACATAGCTTTTCTTTTGGGCCTTTCCTTTCTGGAATACATAACTGAACATTACACGCAATCATTTCACTCCACTCATCTACTGTACCTTCATTAACCTTATCTAGGTCTTTGCAACATGCTTCTGCAAATTCATCCCACTTTGCTCAACTAAAATCTAAATGCTTATGTGGTGTTCCGAGGGTCGTTTAGCTTAGCCCTTCCGTCTATAGTGGCTAAACCAGACTAAACCATCTCATGTTTTATAAAAGCCAACAACGCCACCTGGGAGTTGGCCCAGGACCAGCTAAATATCAGGCACGTAGGTTCGTCGTGATAGGCAGAGACTTGAGGTTAGCAAAAATAAATGTTTATTCGTACATGGTGGATAAGTTAATTGGACATTACAGTTTGAATAAATTACGCATGGTTCATTGTTCAGATACAAGCAGGAAAGACACAACTGTAAGGCAAGAAGGCAACAAGCAGGCAAGAAGACAAGACAAGGCAGTAAGGCAAGGTTCAGATCTGCAGCTGGATAAATGCGACGGAGGACTGCACAGATTATAAATCGCACACAGAGCGCGCGGGCCCATGGCAGCAAGCACTGAGAGTGGCGTGCGCGGCGCAAACACCGGGAACCTGGAAGCAAGAGCGCGAGGTCAGAGGGCGCATGTTAAGCACGGAAGCGCTTTTGAGAGTGGTTGACGTCACCGTCAGCCAATAGAAAGTCTTTCTATTATCGTATATTATTATACTCATCCTTCCCTGGCTTCCCCAAACATTCACAGCCACACATTCTAACTCAGTGTCTAAAACCAGACTTTCATATTGCACACCAGCTTTAAGAAATATTGCACAACCCCCTCTAGACCCGTTATCACAATCTTTCCGTACACCCTCATACACCAGGAATAACAAAATCCAGACAAGATTTCAGCCAAGTCTCCTGAACGCACATCAACTCTGGTTTATAGCTATCTTTAAACTGACCTACAAATCTTTTGAACTCTTGACCGTTGGCTAAGAGGCTGAGGGCATTCCACTGCAAAATATGAAACATTAGATGAGATCGAGTGAGCTTTCTTCTCCCTCAGCCACATAAGAAGCACTCTGCACACACTTGGTAAATTAGGGTGTTCTGGGGAAACAGACAAACCCAGGAATTGACCTGCCTCCTTTAGCTTTAATTGCAGACGGTGTACTGACCTGACGGACAGCCCACAATATTTCACTTTATCATTAATACATTCAGATCGGTCATGATCCCTCTGCACTTCCCACACCTCCTGGAGCCTCTGCACACGGCTGCTAAGTGGCCAAAACGTTGACTCTTAGAACACCGTAACGGGGGCACACATAATGTTTGACCTGATAAACAATGTATCCCAAACTCACTTTTTGAGGCAAAACCTCACTTTAAAGGACTCCAGCACCAGCTCTCCTTCTCTCACCATCACACATAGTTTTAAACCTCCTCACCCCACTCACTCCTGCTCCTTTTACATTTTTGGCGAAGTCGTCCTCAGTGATTTCCGTATCCACATAGATCACGCCTTGCACACCCTGATATAACTTTCTACTGCTCTGTCATTTCAATGCTTCAAGACCAGTGCCTTGCTCCTCTGGGCTACAGTTTTACTGAAAACCAAGATACTCCCAGTGGACAGAACTTTTGCGTGGAGGATGTCACCTCTCTTGTCTTTAATAGTCGAGGAAAGTTTCAGAGGCTTTAAACTTCATGATTTCTTTAAACTCTACATCAACTCGCCTGGTCATTTTGGGGCCCCCCTCCTCACCCTCACCCCCACGACTAAACCTCGGCCTCTCTCTCTTCTTCCCACCCTGAGGGCTTTCCCCCCTCCTCCCCATACACCCAAATCACCCAACCCAGGAAAACAACGGTCCGCAGTGCACAGAGATGAGAAACAAGTGCAATATTTAGAGATGGTTCAACAATAGCTTCACCAACAAACGCCTATACCTAGATTTTCTGTTAAATACAAATCAGAGTAAAGCTGGTGTTGGAGGATGGTCTGAGTGACACTAGTTTGAGCATTTGTTGGCTTTTCACAATATTTTTTAAAAGTCACTGAAATATATAGATGTACTTTTAATATGCTGATTAGTTTTAGGATATTATTTTTTCTGTGGGTTTTGAGAACAAACTGACTTTCCAGAATGATTGATTTAACTGGAAATAAGTGGGTGACAGCTTTCTTTTCAAGTACAACATATCTAGCAGCTTGAGAAATCCCTTTTATCACATGTGGACAAAATTGAATAAATAAAGTAGGCTGAATAAATCAGCAGCTGTCCACAGGGGTGATGTTTTGTCAGGGGCCCAAGTATATATATGCCTACCACTAAAGTCATACAGAAATGAACATGTGAAAGTTTATAAACTAAGAGCTTTAATGTATTAAGTATTCAAGAAATGTGTGCATCTCTTATTGCAGTCGTCACATCTTGTTGGGAAGTTGGAGGAGCTTGTATATGATGTGACTAACTGAACTCCAATGACATGTGTAAATCCATTTACACATGTGTGAAAACAGAATCAGAAAACCTTTTATTGCCATTGTCAGTGAACAAAAATCACAGACTAGGAACTTGCATTGGTGAGTGAATGGGTGACAAAACCTAAAAGTAATTGAAGATTATTTTTTTTGGTCAAAATATTTTTAATATTAAAAATGTATAATGAATATTCAGAAAGATTTAATTCCCAAACCCGATCCTAATCATTAATTGGAACAATTTTGGAATAGTTTGTGGTGAATGGGGTGTAGGGTATTCTTACTGGTTTCTTGCTCACACATTTACACCAAGATGTAATGTATCTTCTCTGGGACTCGCCATTACATTGTGGACAACATGTGTAGGATTTTAGGTAGTTAATGTTCATATTTATATTTAAAAGGGGGCACCATCTGAAGCTTGTTCAGCAAAGCATTAATACCTACTCAGTCTCATTCTCTGAAGGGGAGAACACGATTCATTGACCAACAATCATAATTCTATTAAGATCAATACAAAGGCTCCGTAAACCAGGATGATTTTGTGTGGTTTAATAAACAAAGATATAAAAGCAATTAATTGACACATTTGGTTACACTGGCTGAGCCTGGGCTCAACTTAGTTAAAAGAAATGCTGGTATTAAGAATTAAGTTGTGATTGATTCTTGAAGAATAATTCAAGGAAACTTGACTTTAAGGCCACTCTGTAAATATCAGCCAGTCTCAGGTCTTACATGTCTCTTGTCTCTTTGGGTCCTTAGAGCTCTTTGGGTCCTTAGAGCAGTGGTGCTGGCCCTTGTACAGGTTTAGCGTTTGAAGAGTTTGATGAGTCTAAGGTCCGTTGACTTGTGCATTCTTTGATGAAGATGTTCGCTTCAGCCTTTGCTGAAAGCCGAGTTTTACAGACAATGGAGCCTCCCTGTTGGGGGAGGGGCCCCGGGGTCCACGACCTGGTGTGTCCTGGCAGCAGTTCATATCAAGAGCCATAAGGGGAGAGCGAGAAGCGCAGGCTTGTATGCTCTTTTATCTGACCTCGGAGGAGTGGCCTAGAGTGGGAGTGACGGTGGCTGCCCACGAGTCCGAAGGTTTACTGGTCCGAAGGTTCACGAGTCCGAAAATTCCGAAATTTTAAGGTCCACATGTCCGAAGGTTCATTAGTCCGAAGGTTCACGAGTCCGAAATTTCACCAAAATTTAAAAAAATGTCACCGAAATTTTAAAAATGTCACCGAAATTTTAAAAAATTCACCGAAATTTTAAAAATTTCACCAAAATTTAAAAAATGTTACAGAAATTTTAAGGTTTACAAGTCCAAAGGTTCATTAGTCCGAAGGTTCACGAGTCCGAAGGTGTGAGTCTGCGCAGCGGGCTCTCCTCGCCTCCCTTTGCCCCACACACTGCTTTTTGGACTTTTCTAGTGTTGATGCACTTTTTATGATTAACTCACGTATTTTCCATAACCGACTTGTTTCTGTGCATAGCCTGAGCTCCTTATCGTATTATTAATGAATGAATTAACTCAAATAGCCCAGCAGTTTCGGCCGCGCGCCGCGGCTCTGTAGACACTCCCGTCTTGGCCAGCTGAATTTTCTTTTTGACTACCAATCTTACGGTGATCGGATCACGCGTTTCTATATATACATATATCATTTCTATACTTTGATCAAATGAAGGCATAGAGTGGAGGATTCTGTTCACGCATTTTTCTTATGATCAAATGAGGGCATAAAGCAGAGGATTTGATATGTTCCCTTGTTATTTTCACATACACAGTACAACATGGTGCCTCCTGTGAGCAGCTGGTGCACTAAACGTGACGAGCCCCAGTGCATGTCTTCGTGCTTCATGTGCATTTTACAGACTGACTACATCCCGATGCCGTCTGCACCTTCACTTTAGCCTATGAGGAACTTTCGGACTAGCGAACCTTCAGACCAGTGAACCTTTGGACCAGTGAACCTTTGGACCAGTAAACCTTTGGACCAGTGAACCTTCGGACCAGTGAACCTTCGGACCAGTGAACCTTCGGACCAGTGAACCTTCGGACTAGCGAAATTTCGGACCAGTGAACCTTCGGACTAGTGAACCTTTAAAACCTTCGGACTTGTGAACCTTCGGCCTAGCGAACCTTTGGTCTCGTGGGGGGTAACCGGGAGTGACTAACTCTTGGTCAAACTTATCTTCAGTTTGGAAAAATGTAACAAACCAGCAAAAATGACATGAAACCATAACAAAAGTCTGCAACATTGTCAATGAACACACATCATTAGCAGGTAATGAGGACGTACGTTAAAGGTTGAATGGACGATTTTTTTGGCCCAAATCTGAGTCTTATTTCCTCGTGGCGTGGACTGTCGATTAGTCCTGCCACGTATCAATCATAAAACGCACCTACCGCTCACCTGCAGCCGGGTGCAGCTCATCCTCACGTTTCCGCGTGTCTAAGCACATTGATCTATCATAATATAGTTCCCTCAGTGTACGGGGCAAGATGAAGACGGAAATCCACGGGAGACGAGAGATGCGATGCGATCCGTCGCGCTAATAAACAAACGCACGTGTGTGTTGTATCAGTCCGCACGGGGGAGTGCGCATGCGCACTTCCGCCTGCGTTCTCAAATCGCCGAAAAATCGTCCATTGCGCCTTCAAGTATGACATGAACACATTTCAAACACAGTTCTTAAGGCAAACTAAACTAAAACATGATTTTAGGGCTTAATCAGAAGGTTTCCATTTTTTCCACTGAGGATTTGGGTCAAAGGACCTGAGGGGGGGGAGACAGTGTTGTTGGTCCATCTTCACACATCCAACATTTTGCTTTGCTTTCTGCAACAGTGTCTTGAATTATGAAAAGATAATGTCTTTAAAGGTCTCTTTGGACACATGTCCTACAGAGGCAATTTTGTTCAGAAAGAGAATCCCTCTTTGAACAGAAATGGAAGTTTAAGGTTCAACATACCTCGTATGCCGTATACAATAGTGTCTTGAAGCCAAAGTCAGCTAACAAATGGGTTTTGATAGCTCTTTACAGTTAGGATACAAAGCGGAGTAATCTCACCCTTCATCAGTAGGTGCCGCCTGGTGGGCGGGGCATACTCATTCTGCATTCTCAAACTAGATCTGCAGATTGAGAATGACTCTTGGATGAGTCGAAACGTCCTGATTTTCTAAAAGCAGTGTCCAGATGACAAGCTCATTTATCGTAAAACATGAACATTAGCAGGTGTTTTGATATTAAAATATAAGGCTAAGGCTTTTCAACAGTGTGGACTCTCATGTTTTCGAAAGCTGCCTGACTGAGAAAATGCCTTCTCACAAACATTCCAGCTGTAAGGTTTCTCCCCAGTGTGGATTCTGGTGTGACTTTTGAGATTATTTGCGGTAGAAAAACTGTTTCCACACTGGTCACACTCATATGGTTTCTCTCCAGGGTGGATTTGCATGTGTGATATTAAGCTGCATGACTTTGAATATACCTTCTCACAAACATCACAGCTGTAAGGTTTCTCTCCAGTGTGGATTCTGGTGTGGATCTTGAGAGTACGTGCTTCAGAAAAACTGTTTCCACACTGGTCACACTCATATGGTTTCTCTCATGTGTGGGTTCTCATGTGTGATATTAAGTGGCTTGAGTCTGAGAATGCCTTCTTACAAACATCACAGTTCTAAGGTTTCTTCTTCTCACCAGTGTGACCTCTCATATGTCTTTCGAGAGCACTTGCTGTAGATAAACTGTTTCCACACTGGTCACACACATATGGTTTCTCTCCAGTGTGAACTCTCATGTGTGCTATTAAGCTGCTTGAGACTGAAAATGCCTTCTCACAAACATCACAGCTGTAAGGTTTCTCTCCAGTGTGAACTCTCATGTGTGCTATTAAGCTGCTTGAGACTGAAAATGCCTTCTCACAAACATCACAGCTGTAAGGTTTCTCTCCAGTGTGGATTCTGGTGTGGATCTTGAGAGTACGTGCTGTAGAGAAACTGTGTCCACACTGGTCACACTCATATGGTTTCTCTCCAGTGTGAACTCTCATGTGTCTTTTGAGATAATCTGCTGTAGAAAAACTGTTTCCACACTGGTCACATTCATATGGTTTCTCTCCTGTGTGGGTTCTCGTGTGTCTTTTGAGATAATCTGCTGTAGAAAAACTGTTTCCACACTGGTCACATTCATATGGTTTCTCTCCTGTGTGGGTTCTCATGTGTAATATTAAGTGGCTTGATAATGAGAACGCCTTCTCACAAACATCACAGCTGTAAGGTTTCTTCTCACCAGTGTGAACTCTCATATGTTTTTTGAGAGCACTTGCTGTAGAAAAACTGTTTCCACACTGGTCACACACATATGGTTTCTCTCCTGTGTGGGTTCTCATGTGTGATATTAAGTGGCTTGAGTTTGTAAATACCTTTTCACAAACATTACAGCTGTAAGGTTTCTCTCCAGTGTGGATTCTGGTGTGGATCTTGAGAGTACTTGCATCAGAAAAACAGTTTCCACACTGGTCACACTCATATGGTTTTTCTCCTGTGTGGGTTCTCATGTGTGATTTTAAGCTGCTTGAGCAGAAAAATGCCTTCTCACAAACATCACAGCTGTAAGGTTTCTTCTCACCAGTGTGAACTATCTTATGTTTTTTGAGAGCACTTGCTGTAGAAAAACTGTTTCCACACTGGTCACACACATATGGTTTCTCTCCTGTGTGGGTTCTCATGTGTGATACTAAGTGGCTTGAGTTTGTAAATACCTTTTCACAAACATTACAGCTGTAAGGTTTCTCTCCAGTGTGGATTCTCATGTGTTTTATCATGTTGCGCAAGTCTGAAAATGCCTTCTCACACACAACACAGCTGTAAGGTTTCTCTCCAGTGTGGATTCTGGTGTGGATCTTGAGAGCACGTGCTTCGGAAAAACTCTTTACACACTGGTCACACTGGTGTGGCTTTTCTCCAGTGTGGATTCTGGTGTGGGTCTTGAGAGCACCTGCTGTAGAAAAACTGTTTCCACACTGGTCACACTCGTATGGATTTTCTCCTGTGTGAGTTCGGTAGTGAAGCGAGAACTCATATGATGTTCTAAAAGCCTTTTCACACTGGTCACACTTAAAAGGTTTCTCTCCAGTGTGGATTCTGGAGTGGATCTTGAGAGCACATGCTTCAGAAAAACTGTTTCCACACTGGTCACACTCGTATGGCTTTTCTCCTGTGTGAGTTCTGGTGTGTTTCTTGAGTGCAGAAGGAGACCTCAATGTCTTTCCACACTGGTCACAGGTGAACCCCATTCTTCTGATGGACTTTAAGATCTGCCATGAACACAGAAGACATTTATAATAATAGTGTTGGATAAAAAACTTATACTTTTGTCAATTCCGTATCACCGTTGAGAGTGGTGTTGTTACTGAAAAAATAAGAGTCCAAGGTTTTCACAAGCTTCAGTGAGTTATGAAATGAACAGGACTGTTTCAATAAGAATGTGGACAGTGTAACAGGCTCTGGCTTTGGGTGAGGACCGACAGCATCAAACCAGTCTGTCTAAAATTAGGTTGTACATGTTCAACTTCTCTCTGTAAATTTCTTTTTTTTTAACCTGGAGCTTTGACTTGCTCCATTTCCGTTCGGCCCTGCGGCACTCCCTTTTCTGTGCGCTGACCGAATCATCATTTCTCCATGGTGCCTTCTGCTTATTCTTAACCATTTCAGGGTTCAGAATAAGCGGTATCGCATCGCAAAATGAGACACAATTTCCCTCAAATGCGATGCATTCGTCAGAAAAAAAGTAGCTTTTGCAATACAAAAAATCAAAGCTCCTAAAAAAGCACTGATCACTCATCAATCGATCGTCAACAACGGCATGACACACTTGATGAGGTCCCGCTGCTGTCACAGATCGCACGTGTGAAAACTGCTGAGCGGAAGGAGCCACCGGGAGCGCGTGCGGAGAGCGATGAGGGGCTTTGACGAGCGCCGTATCGCGCTAATCTCGCATAGTTATGTGTTACACATAGTTATTGTGTAACACATAGTTATTGTTGTGAGATTAGTGGAACGCGGCGCTCGTCAAAGCCCCTCATGGCTCATTTTCAAAAATCATAATTTCCATAAACAGTCAAACATCATTTATGTGTCTCCTCTGAACAACTGCAGGACCAGCCGGTGGTTTGAGAAAAACAGACATATCAAAGAAGACACAGACAAAAGCAGCATCGACATTTGAAAATATTGAACTCATCAAAGAGAAGCTGAACATGTACAACCTAATAACCAAGATATTTTTCTGAAATGATTGGAAGCTGCATTAAGTGGCGTGTCCTGTTTGCCACAGTAACAGATGAACAAACCCTCCAGCTCAGCTGCCGTAAGAACTCATTTCCACATCCAAGTGTAATGAGTTTGCATTATTCTTTAATGACAAAGTTCAGAGCATTAAAAATTAGGGCTGCAGCTATCGATTATTTTGGCAATCGATTAATCTATTGATTTTTTCTTTGATTAATCGATGAATCGGTTAATTTTTTTGTACAATCCGTAAACCATTTAAAAGCATATTAAATCGTTTTTTAAATAAACGTCATAGTTCATTGTAATAAACAAATAACAAATTGAGTTTCTGCCTAAAAAAAAACACATTTTATTCTTAATTTCACATAAGTTTGTCCCCAAAACAGCAACATTTCACTTCACCAGTCCAAGTGTTCTGTTTGAACATAAAGAATATATAAAGAAAATATATAAAGGGCTAATTAACTTGTCACCAGACTGTTTGTAACAGTTACAGTTTGAATTCATTTGCGTTTCTGTCACATAACTTAAAATAAGACATTAGTTTGTAAAACATTGTGTGGGACAGTGATGCTGGTGTTTGGAGCGGTGGCTCTATATTTGGCATTTTGTCATTTTACGGCGTTGGCTCCGCGTCATCGCGGACTTTCTGTTTCACATCAGATTATTATAATGGCCGTGCTCCTCCTGCTGTTTCCATAGATGTGTTGACCGCCGGGTTGACCGTTTCAAGGCGCCGCAGAGGAGCGTGTGGCATGTTTGAAACGTACGAGTGTGACTGGGAAGCAGAGTGTGGAGCGAGTGTGGAGCGAGTGTGGAGCGAGTGTGGAGCGAGTGTGGAGCGAGTGTGGAGCGGGGTCCGCGGTGGCGCGGTGAGACGCGGGTGCTGGGGCGCGCGGAACTAGTGGTGGTTGCTCGTGGCACCGAGCTCTTTTACACAACAAAACTCTTCCCGGTCGCACCTATAATAGATCCACGAGTCGCAATCGTGAGTTTAAAACACGCCGCTCTCTCTGTTGTGCTTCAGGAAGAAGCTCCGTGGGAAACAAAAGCGCCAAAAGTCGTTCCGTGCGCTCCGCGCGCCACAGATTCACGTGTTTTAATAAAAAAAAAAAAAATATATATATATATATATATATATTGTTGTTGTTGTTGTTGTTTTATGGCGGTTGGCATCCGAGTGTTGCATTACCGCCAGACTTTATTCCTTAGACTGCGTCGTAGTCCTAACAGTTCTACTTCCAGTGCTTTCAACTTATTGATTCGATACTTTGTTTAATTTACATATTATGTAAATTAAACGAAGCATCGAATCAATAAATAATAATCAAAGCTTTTTTGTAATCGAATTATTCGATTAACTCGAATAATCGTTGCAGCCCTATTAAAAATACTATAAATCCCCAAAGCAAAAAATGACCCTAAAACCACCTAGACACTTAGAGCTAACCCCGGGGGGCCGACTCTGTGGAAAGGTGTGTCCATGCTCGTACAAAAAAATCGCGGAAAAGGGGGGTTTTCCGGCCGTTTCCCGCGGATCCGCGCAAATCTGTGATTAGGGGTCCTTTTTTTTTTTTTTACCTTTTTCTGCAAATAGGGGTACTTTGTCAGAAATGTTTAGCCTGTTACTAGCTGGGAGCGCACATGGATCAAGTGTCACGGGCTCCAGGTCACGTCGTGTGCCGCGGATCGCGTATCGACGACGTCCTCAGTCAAACATGCTTTAGCTTTCATTGCACGTGGCGGGGGATGAAGTCGGGGAGACGGGTCGTTTGGACCGGGAACATTAAAGCCTAACCGAGCGTCGCTCCTCCGCCCTCAGCCCGCTGGAAGAAGCTGAAAGAACTGTAACTTGTAAACGAGTCGATGTGACGTCGTTATGGATCTCTGGGCAAATAAAGTCAATAGAGATATGATTGAGAATGAGCGATGTCCGCAGCCTACGTGTCTGCGCGCGCCCCAAACTTTTCCCCCTTTTCACGTGGATACGACGCTGCGTGTTCTCCACCGCTGTGACAATTGTCTTTGAAATATTATCAGCAGGTCATTAAAAAAATGACAAATACAAACACATATACCAGCAGCGTCAATTGTTGAATATTATAGGCTCTGAGCGACTTTAACCCGGCGCGTAACGATGGAATAACACTTTAAACACAGAACAGTTAACCCGCTTTAACCTTTTTAAGCGTAAATAACCCGCTGGAGGTAAAGGTGAGGTGACGCTGCTCACGTCGGCCGTACTATGGTAATATGTTTCAGTGCATTTTTCTAACTTTTAAAGTGAAAAAGGGTATATTTTCAGGCTTTGCCAATGAAAAGGGGTACTTTTTTAGGCATGGTCAGTGAAAAGGGGTACTTTTTCAGGGGTAAGGAGGTCAGTGATTATTAGTGGTTTTGCAAACCTGTGTATGAGCATGGGCACTATATAAAAGCTATAGAGTCGCCCCCCGGGGAGCTAACTCACTTTGCACCGGTAACTAACAAAACTGTCCATGAGATCATCATCAGTCTGAGTTCATCTACATGCTGCCTCCATGTGTTACCCTCCAGATTTCTAAAGTCTGTGCTGAACAGTTTGTTAGCACCATTCACGCACATAGTTAACATGTCGCTTCAATCTAGAACATTCCCAATGTCTTTGAAAACTGCGGTCCAAAAGAAGAGCAGTCTTGATGCCGCAGTCCTGAGTCATTACCGGCCCATCTCTAATCTGACATTTTGGGGCAAAGTCCTTGAAAAGGTTGTTTACAACAGCTCACAGATTTCCTCTTAATAAACTAATTTGATCTTTTTCAGTCAGGTTTTAGACCTCATCACAGCACTGAGACTAGGGATGCAGACCTAAACCCACGTTCAGGTTCAAGTCCGGATTTGAATCCAGAGGTTCAGGTTCAGGTCCGGACCTAATGAGTCCGGCTGAACTCATGTCATTTTTGCATAATGTTATAACAGCATAACACAAGCTACTTGGCTCAATTAAGTTGAAGACACTTGAACAAGGACGACTATCAAACACAAGGCTTAACTGCAGAGAGAAATAAACTCAATTTATCTGGTTTATTCACTGTTTATTAACAGAAGTTACAACCTACAAATCACAAGCTGCTAACACACATTCATGTGTTTTACTAGAGGAACAACTTCAGAAACAAGAGCAAGTTGAGTATTGGTATTGGAGCAGCTGTTTCTGCTGATACTATGTTTGTCAAGTGTGTTACTGGTTTGACTGGGCGGTTCCCACACTTGAAGTTTAATGCCTTTAGATATATTTCCACTCTTTAATTTTGCAGATCCATTGGCATCAAAGTCATGTAAAAACCTTCAAAAACTATCATAACAGTCGACTAGAACCACTATAAATCAATCAACTTAGCCGTATCAAAAATAGAATATGAAAATATTTTACACTACACACAATACATCATATTAACAGCAACATGTATAAATATGTATATTGCACATTAACCCACCTAAATAAATGCTACATCACACCACAACATAACAGTTATTTTATCCATATTGTAGCGACCCTCGTCTCTAGTGCGTGAGGTCTCTGGGGCGGAGCTAAGAGCGGGCTCAGGAGACAAGGTGGTTTTTGATGTTCCTGTTCCATCACCATGGTTACGGCCAACAGTAACCAACTCTGTTCAAGAAATAAAGTGACAACTTCGGTCTCTTGCGTCTTCAAACTCATTGCGCCGGCTTCAATTTCTGCCGCGGGGAAGACGTGTACGTAGCTGATGCTCCGGGCGCCATTGACAGCGATGTCAGTGTTTACGTCTTTTCCAGCGCGAATTTCGCAATCTATGGAAGGTTTAGGATGGTTTAGATTCCAGAACGTAAAGGATATAGAATGTGAGTGGTAGATTTTTAATGAGTCCAGAACTGAATCACCGGGGTTCCGTTTTTTTTGGACCTGAACCGAAACGTTTTTACAAGTCCAGATCCGGTCCTGCGGAGCGGTACGCATCCCTAACTGAGACTGCTGTTGTCAAGGTGACAAATGACATCCGCCTGAACATTGACACGGGCAAAGCCTCAGTCTTAATTCTGTTAGATCTGAGCTTTTGACACTGTCAATCATGGGATCCTCTTACAGAGACTAGAGGACTGGGTGGGCATCACTGGCACTGCCCTAAACTGGTTAAGGTCCTTCTGAAAGACAGGAAGTCTTCCAGAAAAACAATTTTCTCCAGCTGAACTCAGACAAGACTGAAATAATCGTTTTTGGCCCACAGAAACAAAGAGAAAGTGTTAGCGGTCACCTCCAGAGTCTCGCTCTAAAACCTACAAACCAAATTAGAAATCTGGGGGTAATAATGGACTCAGACTTGAACTTTAATAGCCACGTCAAATCAATAACATCAGCAGCTTTTTACCATCTAAAAAACATTGCCAAAATCAAAAATATAGTGTCAAAACCAGATTTAGAGAGACTTATCCATGCGTTTGTCTCCAGTAGATTAGACTACTGTAACGGCCTGCTCACTGGTCTCTCCAAACGAGCTGTAAAACAGCTGCAGTACATCCAGAACGCTGCTGCTCGGGTCCTGACTAGAACCAGGAAGTATGATCACATTAGTCCTGACTAGAACCAGGAAGTACTATCACATTAGTCCTGTTCTCAGGTCTCTGCACTGGCTCCTGTGGCTCAGAGAAGAGACTTTAAAGCAGCTCTGCTTGCGTACAAGTCTCTCCTTGGCCTAGCACCAAAGTACATCTCTACCATGTTAGTGCCATATGAACCATCTCGGACTCTGAGGACCTCAGGGACCGACCTCCTGCTGGTGCCCAGAGTCAGGACTAAACATGGACCGGCCTCCTGCTGGTGCCAGAGTCAGGACTAAACATGGACCGGCCTCCTGCTGGTGCCAGAGTCAGGACTAAACATGGACCGGCCTCCTGCTGGTGCCAGAGTCAGGACTAAACATGGACCGGCCTCCTGCTGGTGCCAGAGTCAGGACTAAACATGGACCGGCCTCCTGCTGGTGCCAGAGTCAGGACTAAACATGAACCGGCCTCCTGCTGGTGCCAGAGTCAGGACTAAACATGGACCGGCCTCCTGCTGGTGTCCAGAGTCAGGACTAAACATGGACCAGCCTCCTGCTGGTGCCAGAGTCAGGACTAAACATGAACCGGCCTCCTGCTGGTGCCAGAGTCAGGACTAAACATGGACCGGCCTCCTGCTGGTGCCAGAGTCAGGACTAAACATGGACCGGCCTCCTGCTGGTGCCAGAGTCAGGACTAAACATGGACCGGCCTCCTGCTGGTGCCAGTCAGGACTAAACATGGACCGGCCTCCTGCTGGTGCCAGAGTCAGGACTAAACATGGACCGGCCTCCTGCTGGTGCCAGAGTCAGGACTAAACATGGACCGGCCTCCTGCTGGTGCCAGAGTCAGGACTAAACATGGACCGGCCTCCTGCTGGTGCCAGAGTCAGGACTAAACATGAACCGGCCTCCTGCTGGTGCCAGAGTCAGGACTAAACATGGACCGGCCTCCTGCTGGTGTCCAGAGTCAGGACTAAACATGGACCAGCCTCCTGCTGGTGCCAGAGTCAGGACTAAACATGAACCGGCCTCCTGCTGGTGCCAGAGTCAGGACTAAACATGGACCGGCCTCCTGCTGGTGCCAGAGTCAGGACTAAACATGGACCGGCCTCCTGCTGGTGCCAGAGTCAGGACTAAACATGGACCGGCCTCCTGCTGGTGCCAGTCAGGACTAAACATGGACCGGCCTCCTGCTGGTGCCAGAGTCAGGACTAAACATGGACCGGCCTCCTGCTGGTGCCAGAGTCAGGACTAAACATGGACCGGCCTCCTGCTGGTGCCAGAGTCAGGACTAAACATGGACCGGCCTCCTGCTGGTGCCAGAGTCAGGACTAAACATGGACCGGCCTCCTGCTGGTGCCAGAGTCAGGACTAAACATGGACCGGCCTCCTGCTGGTGCCAGAGTCAGGACTAAA
>NW_027315724.1:18819244-19179244 GCF_026437365.1 Eucyclogobius newberryi
GAATACCTTGAAAAACGTGCATTCTTACGGCAAGTGGGGACGCCTCTGCGCAGACCCGAACTCTGACTTGACCTGATGGCGTCGCCATGGAGATAGATGCATTTGATGTCATGGCGCGGACCAACAATCATAAGAGCTCATTATAAGTGTCGTCTCGTAGTTTACTCTTTGGATCGCAATGTTTTCAAAGGCCAAATGTATTTTCGCATCCCTTCTTCACAGTTTCATTGATAATATCTGTACAAGATGGTAACGAGCAGTTTCGATGAGGCTAAAATCAATAGCTTCAAACCTGTGAGGCAAAAGGAGCAATGATATGATAAGAACAAGTAGATTTAACTGGGCGTTATATATTCACTTGTGTTTTTGTCTCCCTGGTGTTGCAGTCACGTAAATGTTCACGTTCTTCTGTCCAGATCGAGCTGGTTCAGAGCTTGGCGGACATCGTCATGGGGCAGTGCAGTACAACGAGGAAGGAGTCCTGATGTCCGTGAGAGACGTGTGTGACCTCATGACTGACTCGAGTGACAAAAGCGGCTACAACAGGCTCGTCAAACTCGCTCAGGTGCATTTTATATTTAGGAATGGTGCGTGTTGTCGAATGTGTGGTTTGTTTACTGGTTTAAGGTCATTTTGGCTCAGAAACACCCTTCCCACTTCTGTATTTTGAACTCGGGTACTATGGAATTGCCGTATTTTCTAGATTATAAATTGCACCAGCCAGAAAATGCAGAAGGAGAAAAAAAACATATATAAGTTGCATTTTTGGGGAAAATGTATAAAATCCAAGACCAAGAACAGAAATTTCATCTTGAAATGCAATTTAAAATAACAGATTATAGAACGTGGTGAATAAGTGTACGTATGCTAACGCTAACACCTTCAGCTACATGACGCACAGACAGAACTGTGGTAAGTGTCTGGTATGTTAACGTAACATATTAACAGTTATTCAGATAACTATAGCATAAAGAACATGTAACAAGTTTACCAAAGCATCAGTTTTACCCCAAATCCCTAAATCCATTGAATTCTTCTTCCTCTGTGTCACTTCTAAACAACTCCACAAACTCCGGAGGAAGAGGAAGAGCAGATTCTTCTTCTGCGTCGCTTAGAGCCTAGAGCGCCCTCTTGTGGTTGTCAGTCAACAATAACGAACAAAATTATATAAATGTGTTAATAATATCACATAAGTCGCTTCGGAGTACAAGCCAAACTATGTAAAAAGGTGTGACTTATGGTCTGGAAAAAACTACTCTTATTCTGAATGATTTTGAATGATGCTCTTTTTTCATTCATCTTGACGTTGATAATAATAAAGCGTATTCTCATTTTTGCAGATTTGTTGCCCTGGTTCATGGTTCATATATCTGTCTTCTTAAAACAGCACAAAGTTTGATGTCTCCTCTGTCCGCACGAATAGACCATAAAAGAAAGAAAATATTTAGTTACAACAGATTCAGAAAGTCAATATTCAACATCAAAGACGTGACTGTTGTCAGCTGAAAGGACTTTCAATCTTTGCCATGTTTCTCTTAAACAAGTACTTTGGGTTCATTAAATTCACTTTTTATACAGCACATGAATGCCTCTGTCAGCTCATAAATATAGTATTATTTGACCAGTCGTGCCCGTGCTTTGGCCACTAGACGTCGCCATTGAGCTTCATCTCGTCTGTTCCGTCTCCGTGCAGGTTCACTCGTCCAGCTCCAGGGGGCGCTGTCTGCACGTGTCCCACGAGGCCGCGGTGAGGGAGCTGAGGGACACTTCTGAGGGACCCACGGGGCAGAGGCAGTGGCTGTACCAGACCTGCACCGAGTTTGGCTTCTGTACGTCTTCATCACGTGTTCACCGTGGTCTTCACACGCACTAGACTCAGATTTATGAATGAGTCTGTTATAGTGAGACAAGAGAACATGGACAGAAATGCACAGAGCTGAGTGGCTTCTGTGGAAATAAATAAAATAAATAAAATAAATAAAATAAATAAAATAAATAAAATAAATAAAATAAATAAAATAAATAAAATAAATAAAATAAATAAAATAAATAAAATAAAATAAAATAAAATAAAATAAATACAATTAATAAAATTCAAATAAATTAACTAAGATAAAAATAAATTAACTAACTTATCTAAGAGTAAAAGGTATTTTGTGCAGATTTTTTAGAACAATTAAAGAGTTTTATCAATTTCATGATGTTTCTATGAATAGTAAATCTGACTTGAACTCAAAACCTTTGTCACTATACACGTCAATATAAACCCGTCGAACCATACAGAAAGTACTTTTTACTTTTCATTCCAGTACTCCAAATTGACGCAAATGCTAAAAAGAATCTACTGTAAAATGTACTCAAGTAAAGTACAGATGCCTCAACATGCTGCTCACAGTTCACTTTTGTGCTTATACTTTCTGCGATTTTAATTCACGGCTCGTTAAATATATTTGTTAAACTCCAACCCTCAATTAAGGTAGAAGTAAATGTTGAAAGTGGAGCCTTGATTCTGTCTTTCTTTAGATCACAATGTAGACGGACTAAAGCTATTTTCCAAAACATAATATATATAATAATAAAAATAAACATCTGTGTGAGCTTCTGTAGCATATTAGCGTGCATTACTATTTAAATAACTGTGTGTGTTTCTGCAGACCAAACCTGTGAGGACTGCAGCTGCCCGTTCTCAGGGATGCTGACTCTGGACTTTTACACCAGACTCTGCTCAGAGCTGTTTGGGATTTCCCAGAATGCCGCGCTCCATCACGTTGCCTTCACCAATGCGTATCACGGAGCACGGAGGATTTGTTGAAATTTAATTCAAAGCCTGAAATTTTAAGCAACATTTTAATTAATACTATGATTTTCAGTTAAATGTTTTTTAAATAAGATATCCAAAACAAAACGGGAAAATTCAACATGCCTCTGTTCGTTTTCCCTAAGGATACGTCCCAAATATGGACAATTTTGGCTATTAAAAGTTGGATATTTCTTTTATATTTATGTGCGTAAACTATAGAAGATGTTTCAAATTGATATTTCTAAATTTAAGATATTTTCACCCTAAAAAATATTGATTTCTCAATTTTTGCATCAACTAACAATTATTTTGGCGATGGATTAGTCTAGCAATGATTCTGTCATCAATACAAACAGGAAGTGAAATTATAAACCTAAAGAATGTGCTATTCTGTGATAACATTTTAGCCAAATTCAAAATATATTTCTTTTCACTACATTTTGGTTCGATGAGTCATCCGACCTGTAGGGGGCACTTTAACTTCACTATTTCTATCACCTGACCCACATTTGACCTGTGCTGGTGCTGTGTGTGTTTGTCCCAGGTGGAGTGGACCCTTGGCGGGCTCTGTCCGTGGTCCGGGACGCGCCTCAGGAAAGAGCACAGACTGTTTACATTAGAGACGCTGCTCACTGCGCCGACATGTTGAACCCACGAGCCACAGACAGCACAGCACTCCAAGAGGCCCGGCAGGTAAGTACATCCACTTTAGAACAACCACACCTTCATTAGCCTCAAGCAAGAACAAAGACTTCAATTATAGTGAACAAATAGTTTATGGGGATGATAATTAAGAGATTTACGGTCTGACAGTCACTCTGACAGTTACTCTTACAGTTACTCTTACTTGAACTCTTGACAGTCACTCTTACAGTTACTCTTACTTGAACTCTTGACAGTCACTCTTACAGTTACTCTTACTTGAACTCTGACAGTTACTCTGACAGTTACTCTGACAGTTACTCTTACAGTTACTCTTACTTGAACTCTGACAGTTACTCTGACAGTTACTCTTACAGTTACTCTTACTTGAACTCTGACAGTTACTCTTACAGTTACTCTTACAGTTACTCTGACAGTTACTCTTACAGTTACTCTTACAGTTACTCTTACTTGAACTCTGACAGTCACTCTGACAGTTACTCTGACAGTTACTCTTACAGTTACTCTTACTTGAACTCTGACAGTTACTCTTACAGTTACTCTTACTTGAACTCTGACAGTTACTCTGACAGTTACTCTGACAGTTACTCTTACAGTTACTCTTACTTGAACTCTGACAGTTACTCTGACAGTTACTCTTACTTGAACTCTGACAGTTACTCTGACAGTTACTCTTACAGTTACTCTTACTTGAACTCTGACAGTCACTCTGACAGTTACTCTTACAGTTACTCTTACTTTAACTCTGACAGTTACTCTTACAGTTACTCTGACAGTTACTCTGACAGTTACTCTTACAGTTACTCTTACTTGAACTCTGACAGTTACTCTGACAGTTACTCTTACTTGAACTCTGACAGTTACTCTTACAGTTACTCTGACAGTTACTCTTACTTGAACTCTGACAGTTACTCTGACAGTTACTCTTACTTGAACTCTGACAGTTACTCTGACAGTTACTCTTACAGTTACTCTTACTTGAACTCTGACAGTTACTCTTACAGTTACTCTTACTTGAACTCTGACAGTTACTCTTACAGTTACTCTTACAGTTACTCTTACTTGAACTCTGACAGTTACTCTGACAGTTACTCTGACATTTACTCTTACAGTTACTCTTACAGTTACTCTTACTTGAACTCTTGACAGTCACTCTTACAGTTACTCTGACAGTTACTCTTACAGTTACTCTCACAGTTACTCTTACTTGAACTCTGACAGTTACTCTGACAGTTACTCTGACAGTTACTCTTACAGTTACTCTTACTTGAACTCTGACAGTTACTCTTACAGTTACTCTGACAGTTACTCTGACAGTTACTCTTACAGTTACTCTTACTTGAACTCTGACAGTTACTCTTACAGTTACTCTTACTTGAACTCTGACAGTTACTCTTACAGTTACTCTGACAGTTACTCTGACAGTTACTCTTACAGTTACTCTTACTTGAACTCTGACAGTTACTCTTACAGTTACTCTTACTTGAACTCTGACTGTTACTCTTACAGTTACTCTTACTTGAACTCTGACAGTTACTCTGACAGTTACTCTTACTTGAACTCTGACAGTTACTCTTACAGTTACTCTTACTTGAACTCTGACAGTTACTCTTACAGTTACTCTTACTTGAACTCTGACAGTTACTCTGACAGTTACTCTTACTTGAACTCTGACAGTTACTCTGACAGTTACTCTTACAGTTACTCTTACAGTTACTCTTACAGTTACTCTTACTTGAACTCTGACAGTTACTCTGACAGTTACTCTTACAGTTACTCTGACAGTTACTCTTACTTGAACTCTGACAGTTACTCTGACAGTTACTCTTACAGTTACTCTTACAGTTACTCTTACTTGAACTCTGACAGTTACTCTGACAGTTACTCTGACAGTTACTCTTACAGTTACTCTTACTTGAACTCTGACAGTTACTCTTACAGTTACTCTTACTTGAACTCTGACAGTTACTCTGACAGTTACTCTTACTTGAACTCTGACAGTTACTCTGACAGTTACTCTTACAGTTACTCTTACAGTTACTCTTACTTGAACTCTGACAGTTACTCTTACAGTTACTCTTACTTGAACTCTGACAGTTACTCTTACAGTTACTCTTACTTGAACTCTGACAGTTACTCTTACAGTTACTCTTACTTGAACTCTGACAGTTACTCTGACAGTTACTCTTACTTGAACTCTGACAGTTACTCTGACAGTTACTCTTACAGTTACTCTTACAGTTACTCTTACTTGAACTCTGACAGTTACTCTTACAGTTACTCTTACTTGAACTCTGACAGTTACTCTTACTTGAACTCTGACAGTTACTCTGACAGTTACTCTTACTTGAACTCTGACAGTTACTCTGACAGTTACTCTTACAGTTACTCTTACAGTTACTCTTACTTGAACTCTGACAGTTACTCTGACAGTTACTCTTACAGTTACTCTTACTTGAACTCTGACAGTTACTCTTACAGTTACTCTTACTTGAACTCTGACAGTTACTCTGACAGTTACTCTTACTTGAACTCTGACAGTTACTCTGACAGTTACTCTTACAGTTACTCTTACAGTTACTCTTACTTGAACTCTGACAGTTACTCTGACAGTTACTCTTACAGTTACTCTTACAGTTACTCTTACTTGAACTCTGACAGTTACTCTGACAGTTACTCTGACAGTTACTCTTACAGTTACTCTTACTTGAACTCTGACAGTTACTCTTACAGTTACTCTTACTTGAACTCTGACAGTTACTCTGACAGTTACTCTTACTTGAACTCTGACAGTTACTCTGACAGTTACTCTTACTTGAACTCTGACAGTTACTCTGACAGTTACTCTGACAGTTACTCTTACAGTTACTCTTACTTGAACTCTGACAGTTACTCTTACAGTTACTCTTACTTGAACTCTGACAGTTACTCTGACAGTTACTCTTACTTGAACTCTGACAGTTACTCTGACAGTTACTCTTACTTGAACTCTGACAGTTACTCTGACAGTTACTCTTACAGTTACTCTTACAGTTACTCTTACTTGAGGAGTTTCCCCAAGGCCAATTTTTAGAAAGCACAGTTTTTGGAGTGGATCAAAATGGGTCGTATAGAGTTAAAGTGCTGTTCAGTTTCTTGAGCCTTTTTGAAACGTAAATTGACAGTGTTTTGTTTAGTTTTTTTGTCCTGTGTCAATAATTTACAATCAAATATCACATGATACAACTTTGATAAGACAACCATTATTTCAGCATTAAAATAGGCTAAAACCCACCAAATTACAAGAAATCACACCTCTTTTCTGCTATTTATCTTGGAGCGTCCCCCAAACCCCCCCTGGAGGAATTTACTGTAATGAGAGGCAACTATTCTTTAAGTAAAATGCAGCAAATTACAGGAAATATTTCAGTTCTGATGATACTTTTTCCACACACAACTATCAAACTAAATCTCTCCTTCCGAATGTATTTATGTTTTATTAAAAAGGCTCACTTGTTTTTTAGTGGGTGCCTTTTCACAGCTTTGAGCCCCTCGCTGCACGGCCCTGTCTAAAACACACGGCCGTCTTCAGTGGTTTTTCATGATTCCTGCTTCGTTAACGCCTCACATTTCTTAACACGGCTGTGAAAAGATGTTCAGGTGTTTTGTCCCCGTCTGTCCATCAGGAGATTGGGAGACACGTGTCCAGCTGGCTCAAAATGGCTGCCCTCCTCTCGACCTGATCCCGCTGATAACCTCCTCAGTCCTTATCACGGATTCCTGCTTCGGTGATATGAGCCTGATAAAAACCTGGGAAACTCGCGCTGTCGGTCACCGCTGCTTCTCATAACGTTATCTCACCGTTCTCCATCCGCACAGTGTTTAGTAATACGACTAAATAATATCCAATAATATTTTGTACCCTTTAGTTTGGTTTGAGTCATCTTTTGTACTGTTGAATTTTAAAAAGACAATTAAATATGCTGTTTGTTGTTGGCTACTGTCCCGCGCTCATTGCTTTTCATGTGGGTCAATAAAGTTTAATGGTTGTGGTTTGTAATAGTTAATGCCTCGTCCTTCCACCGGGGGGCGAAATTGTCACATTACATGGAGCTTTTAAAGGCATTTTTGTCCATATTGATATATTTAGATGGATTATATTTATGTTTAAAGAATAAAAACTGAATTTTTTCCCTTTTTTATCGGTAATTATTTAACAATTTTTAGGGGCTTTTTAACAATTGTTTATTTAAAAGGAGACATATCGTGGAAAATCAACTTTGATGAGCGTTTATATTTGTTATAACGTGTTTCCTCATCATTATCTTCTGTAAAAGTTGATTTCTGCATGTTTTCTGCATTTGAGAATTGGGTGCTCAAAGAAATCCTGCTTTCCCCCACCCCCTATCTCTGCCCACATCCCTTTACCTGATTAGTTGTGATTAGTTGAAAAAATTATAGACTTGTATTTTTCAAAATGCCACATATCAATTAAAAAAACAAATGACACATCACAATAATTCCTGAAGTACCTATAATAAATAAATGAATAAATATAAATAAATGAGTCAACTTTAAGTGCTAGATGTCTATTAAAATGCAAAAAAAAAATACATTATTACATTTTTTTCAAAAAGAAATTTTAGTTGATTAACAACAGTGATAGTTGCTGCTTCATGAACGAAGGTAAAATCAAATATGTTTCTATTAGATATTTTACTTCTGAAGAAAGAAAATACAGTTTATATCATTCTGACCGATAAAAAAATGTGTGTTTCTTCATTCACATCTTTCATTTTGGAATTCCAACAACAAATGTGTGTCGTCTTATTGTCGTGCTGTGCCTTCCATATTGTTTTAGTGCAGGTTATGACTCCAGATGCCCTCCCCGGCCCAACGCGCTCACAGAGTACAATGACGTTTGACCCTTTGCGTCCGGAATTTTATTCAACTTCAATAAAATATCTCACGAATGTAGTGAATACGTGTTATTTTTCAGTTTTGCATTTGCACGATGGGACACTGTATGCATCTGTATTGATCATGTAACTTATTAGCAGTGCCAAAGGTGAGGAAACGCCATGTCCAGCCATCTGTTTCCGAATGGGCCGCTCGTGTGTGTGTGTGTGTGTGTGTGTGCGTGTGTTTGGAGGGGGTCTTCGCTCTGTGGGGGGGTCAAAAGTGGGAGGTCGTGACCCGATGACCCTGTGGGAGTGGAGATCATCAATCAACTGGAGGCTGGACAGAACAGCAGGGGGGAAGTAGGGGGTCCTGGGACACACACACACACACAAACACACATACACACACACACACACACACAAACACACATACACACACACACACACACACACACACACATACACACACACACACACACACACATACACACACACACACACACATACACACACACACACACACACACACATACACACACACACACACACACACACACACACACACAAACACACATACAACAATACAGTAACACAAATGCTTTGCATATGTCCCAGGTCTGAACTGGTGTTTGCAGCTCGGAGACGATTAAATGTATGAAAGAGCAGATCAGAGTAGTTTTGGACAAATTATACAAGTTTTATTATCTTATGTCTTATGTTTCAAAGCTCAGTGACTTAATACTGAATTTAGTGCAAAGGAAATGCATGCGAAATTGGTTAAACGGGACAAAAATAAGTTCTACCATAATAGCTGAGATTTGCACTGCACGGACAGGTTAGAAAAACAACAATGGCAACAACACAAGAACCTGTTTTTTGTAACTAAAATAGAATATTCAGAAAAAATAATTAAATCCTGATTCATTTATTTTGGAGATACACTACAGGCAAAACTAATTCCCCCACATTTTTAGGTTTTTTGGGGTCAGTTTTCTCTCTCAAAATACACGCTTTCACTTGGAAAGATAAAGATGCTGTATTATTGTATCCTCAAAGGCCATTTTCTCACACAGAAACATAAAGAGCAGCTCTTACAAACCTTTCCACGGATTGCACAAGCATTCACATACATCTGATTCTACGCCTGGTGAATGTAGGTTTCAACCCAAAAATCCTGTTCACTCAAATACTAAATAAGATCTCTGGCTCTGTCCATGTTCCATAAGTCAAATTTATGTTTAATAAGGCATTCATACGAAAACTACAGGAGAAGTTTCAATTTGATATCTCTAAATGCAGTGTCATTGCTGTTTTTGTACGAATATTGAAAGTATCAGTACTATACACATAATAATAATAATAATATACTATATACCCACACTCTGTGATTATGTACCGGTACTGCACATATTGTTTAGTACACACTTTTCCCACACGCTCGCTGCAGTCTCAGGTTTATCAGCAGCACTTGCAGAGCGACAGGCCATGTTTTTTTCTCTCTCTCCCCCTCCTCCCCCCTCCCCCCATCTCCTCCCCCATCCCTCTCCTTCCTCCCCCTCTTCCTCCCCCTCTTCCTCCCCCCTCCTGCTGCAGCCTGTCCTGTTGATCAATGGGGAAGTTCTTGGACCTCAACTATTAATCAGGCCCTATCGGCTATCTGTCTGCCGGGCCAACCAATCACGGCTCTCCGACAGCAGGGCCCATGAAAAATGTGGCCCGGGCGGATTGCTGGGGGTGTGTGTGTGTGTGTGTGTGTGGGGGGGGGGGGGGGGGGGGGGGGGGGGGAGAGGCGGGGTTTGAACAACTGCACTTTTGAATTCCTAACATGGCCAAGAGAACTGAAGGTGTATTAAAAGCGTTTGGTGATTGAAAGATGGAGATGGATCCGTCGTCTTTTTCCTTCTGGAGTTTGTTTAGTTGGTTATTTGGGGCCGTTCGAGTCGGCGGTTGGAAAAAAGGAGAAAAAAGACTGCTTTATAACTTTGCGGTATTTGGCCTCAACAGCATCGCAACTGGGAAATTAGTTTGAGAACTTTAAGGCGGAATGCAGTCGCTCAGTGAACTTTCTAAACCAAACAACTACAAGTCCAATCTAAATGAGGTGTTTTATGTATGTATTCACCTGTTTATTTGTTGTTTTACTTTGTATTATAAGAATTATTAGTATATATT
This sequence comes from Eucyclogobius newberryi, assembly GCF_026437365.1. Lineage (NCBI taxonomy): Eukaryota > Metazoa > Chordata > Actinopteri > Gobiiformes > Gobiidae > Eucyclogobius > Eucyclogobius newberryi. Next base: position 18,829,760 of record NW_027315724.1, read on the forward strand.
ATAAGTGTGAATGTACCTGTAATACAAGATAAGATAAGATAACCTTTAAATACATTAAGATTGGAATTAAACTGGGACTTCATGCGACGCTGAACCTGGATAAGACCAGAATTTAAAAAAGGTTTGAATAGGACCAGAGTGAATGACATTGTGAGTGGGAAAAAAAACATGGAAATATTCAAAGATTGATAAATTGAAAGAATCCCTTGGCTCAGAGAAACAGGATTCTTATATGTATTTACAAATAAGAAGTTATTACAATCAAGACATTAAAAAGAATGAAGGCCACCATAGCCTTTTGACTGAAATATTTATAAAAGCTTATAAACCTGAACTTTCAAGGGGATTAATATCTAAATTATACAAAGGTATTAACAATCTGGGCAGTCACACCACTGATTACATTAATGATTACCGTATTTTCCGGATTATAAGTTGCACCGGAGTATAAATCGCCAAAAAGTGCATAATAGAGAAGAAAAAAACATATATAAGTCGCACTGGGGTTTAAGTCGCATTTTTGGGGGAAATATATTTGATAAAAAGAACAGACATTTTATCTTGAAATGCAATTTAAAATAACAGATGAGAGAACATGGTGAATAGGTGTGCGTATGCTAACGCTAACACCTTCAGCTACATGACGCACAGACAGAACTGTGGTAAGTGTCTGGTATGTTAACGTAACATATTAACAGTTATTCAGATAACTATAGCATAAAGAACATGCTAACAAGTTTACCAAAGCATCAGTTTTACCCCAAATCACTAAATCCATTGTATTCTTTTTCCTCGGTGTCACTTCTAAACAACTCCACAAACTCTGGAGGAAGAGGAAGAGCAGATTCTTCTTCTGCGTCGCTTAGAGCCTAGAGCGCCCTCTTGTGGTTGTCAGTGTGAAAATAACGAATAATATCACATATAAGTCGCTCTGGAGTATAAGTCGCTCCCCGGCCAAACTATGAAAAAAGGTGCGACTTATAGTCCGACAAATACAGGTACTGGGAAAGTATATGTTCATCTCATTGGAAAACCACAGGATCAGATGTTTGGAGGGAATTCTGTTGGAAAAGTGTGTCTGGTTTCTTTCTAAGCCCATGTCAAAGTGCCCATTACTCACTGAGATATGCAGACTGTTGGAGAGGATGTGGCAGCAGGAGGCAAACCACTATCATGTGTTTTGGGATTGTCCTGTTGTTCATAAGCTTTGGACTGAGATCAACAAAGCCTTACAGACAAATTATGACATCACCATCCCTATGGATTTCAGGACTCAGTATCTGGGCCTCAGGACTCGGTATTTGGGCCTCAGAACTCCTGCAATGGACACAACCAGCAGCATCTCTGCAGCCCCCTCTTAGCAGCAACGAAAAAGACGCTCACAAAGAAATGGATGACACAAAATGCACCGACGATCAAGAACTGGACTGATATTATACTGGACATTCGTAGTATGGAAGAATTTATATTCATTATGTTAATAATAAGTTAAATTATGTTAACTTAATGTTAAAATGGACAAATTTAACAGACTTTGGACAAAATGGGATGTTTTCGTTGGGTTTCGTGTTCCTTGATTTTCTATTTTTTGCTTTATTATTTGCTGGATGTTTCATGGATGTTTCTTTCATTCTGTTTTTTTATATGTTGTTGTTGAACTTAAGAAAGAAAATGTTCAAAAATTACTTAAAAGATTCAGTTGTAGTCGTCTGGACACTGTTTTTGACTCTTTTTGCCTTTGGAAAACAGTGTCCAGACGACTGCGTCAGACTCTTTTCTTCTCCTGGCCGAATGAGGGATTATTACACCGACTTGTTTATTGGAGAGACGTAAACTCAGACTGACTGGAAAAGGGAGTACGCTCTCTGTAGGTTCTGACCAGTCCAACTTTGTAGACGCTATATGTTTTTACTACCGTATTTTCTGCACAATAGAGCGCACCGGACTATAAAGCGCATTAAGCGAAACAAAACGTGTACCACACAAAATCGCTTCGAGGTCAGAATTCGCTATTGTGCTATTACACAGAATGAATCCATATATAAGGCGTCGTTTTTTGAGAAAATGAAAGGCTTTTAAGTGCGCCTTATAGTGCGGAGAATACAGTACTTGCTTTTTCTCCACGGCTGATTTGCTTCGCCCGCTTCACTATTCCCCTCACGTGTATCCAAGTCCGCGGAGACAAGCGGGTCAGCGAGTTACGGGTCAGATCTTTGGAGAGGCGACCCCACTCCCAGTAAGAATAGTATGTTTTTAAAGAATTGTGTTTTAGCTTTGAAAGAGCGAGTAATATCGGCCAACTCATCTTTCTCTATTGAATTGGTGTATTCTGAGTTTGGCTAATAATAATTACTTTTTTACATTGGCTATTATCAACTATCAGCCTTAAATACAGATACAGATATTTAGTTTGGGCCTAAAGAGTATACATATAGTTTTATTCAAACACGGTAAATGCGGCTCTCTTATCCATTTCACAGTAAAACAGGTTTGTGGATGAGTTTGCTGTGAATTCAAGTGATGTAATTTGGAGAAAATAATCAAAATTGGCCCCACGACAGCGCAAATATATTCGAACTATTATGAAATGTTCATCATTAATAGTTTACTGAGGTGATTTGCAAATTAAAGAACCCAGTGTGCTTCACAAAAGACAGACATACAATAAATACATAATAAATAAATAAATACAAAAATAATACATAAATAATACATAAATAATACATGAATAATACATGTATAATAATAACAATAAAATAAAATGAATAAAATGAATAAAATGAATAAAATGAATAAAATGAATAAAATGAATAAATACATTACATCAGTTCATCATGCGAGACAATAAAACAAGAAAAAATACAATAAATAGTAATAGTGCGTTCAACAATTTATAATTTCATAAAACTTGGGGCAGATCTTAATTGTTGGGGCACAAACTAAACGCTGCTTCGCTCTGTTTGCTTCTGATTCTCGGGACACACAGAAAACGTGTTCAAAAAGACCTGGGAACCCTTTCTCTGTCCGTCAATTGGAACGAGCAAATCTTGAATACATTTTGCCGCTCGATCATTTAAAACGCCTTGTGCACCGGAAGTCAAATTCAACATCTCGCACCCGACAGTGGCGTGTCTAAATGACATCTTCCAAAATCCAAACTCGTCTCTTTTGGCTCCCCCCGGGACCCCCTTCTCCTGACCTAACTCCGGCCCCTCTGCTTGTCCCGTGCGGCGCTCCTGTCCTCGCCTTCATCGCGCCCTCAGCTGCATCAGCTCCTCCAGCTCCATCCCTCCTGTGCATAATCACCACCATCACACTCATCCATTCACATCTTATTGCCATGATTAGATTACTGCTAATGCTATTACACCATTCTCCCCTCCTCCCTCCCCTCCTCCCTCCCCTCTCCTCCTCTCTCTCCCTCATCATGGATTTTTTTCTTGTAGATCTTATTAGCGTGTGATGGCGAGCAGGTCTGTGGATTTATGAACCCCAGAGTCCTCTCCTTTAATCTCCACGGCCCCTCTCCTCTCCTTTTCTCTCCTCCGCTTCCTTTCCTCCATCCTCCATCCTCCTCTCTTCTGCTCTTGCCTTCCCGTGTCCATCCATCCATCATTCCCAGGGCTGCACCGGCGGAAGAGAATTAATCCCGCGCTGCCATCTTTCAAACCTGCGGACGCGCGAGGAGGAGGAAGAGGAGGAGGAGGAAGAGGAGGAGGTGCAGGGGGGAGAGGGAAAGCGTAGATTACTTTTCATAATATTTCCAGATGAAGGAGACAGGTGTAATGTATGCAGACGCGCCGGAGTCAAAGGGCTCCGAGGTTGATCTGGTAATAATAACGCGGCGATACGGATCACGCGGCGCGAGTCAGCGCGAACGCGACTTTGTCATAATTTGTTTGTCTATGCAAATGTGGCCACGTGCGGAGAAGGCAAAGAGACGCGCCAAAAAAAAAAAAGGAAAAGATGGAAAAGGAACAGATGCTGGATGTAGTTGTGATTTAGAGCTGGAGCAATTTTCTGTCACGATGAGGGATGAGAGCAGGCGTGGGATGACACGAGCTCAAAAGTGCGTAAGAACGAGCAAGAACAAGCATAAACATGCAAAGATACAATAATAAGAATATCAAATCTAAATGTGATTTGTGTTTATTGTGTTACTGTGATGTTTTCAGATTTCACATTGAATAGTATTACAAATTCTCTGTGGTACAATTTACATCCTTGAGAAGGTCTTGGATAATTTCTTATAAAATGAATATGCTGTAAATATGAATATAACTTCTCTACTGTTGTCTAAACCAAACGCTATCATCTGAACAAGAAAATACAACAGAAATAATTGACAAACTGACTTATGTATGTTGTTATTTGCCTACGTCACCTCCATGAGAGTAAGACAAAGCTTATGGGCAAACACTGGTTTATAAAATGTGCCAGGACAAGGTTTCAGCCGGCAAGCCTCTGGTTGTAGGGTGAACACTCACAGAGTAAGCCACAGTCACTGCCAGTTTTGTTTTAGGTAATACTTGTTGGTTTTACATTTATTTAATTTTATTTTTGTAATACATTAGAAAAAATAAAAGAAACAAGATCAGAGTGTAGGACTGACTGACTGATGACTGATGATAAATGAATAATAAAAGATAAGATAAGATAAGATAATCCTTTATTGTCCACACATGGGGAAATAATAATAAGTATAATAAAATAAGATAAGATAATAAGAAGAAATAAATAAAATAAAAATAATGTTACAATTGACAAGCTTTAGCTACGCTGCCCTAGGAGTAACTATGCTGGGGGAAGTATGGCAGCTTGAGCACTATCCTCTTCTTCTTCTGACTACTTATGCTATCAAACAATATTTATTTTTTGATTCCACTTGCAAATTGTTCACCGCCTTCTTTTCTTTCTCTCACTCCTGAGGACCTGTGGACCCAGATGCCCCTCCCCTGGTGAAGTGGTCCCTGCCCTGTTTGGACGGTCCCTCATCTGCCTGAGGAGTGGGTCCAGCTCGCTTCCGACGGTCCCTCATCTGCCTGAAGAGTGGGTCCAGCTCGCCTCCGACGGTCCCTCATCTGCCTGAAGAGTGGGTCCAGCTCCACTCAGACGGTCCCTCATCTGCCTGAAGAGTGGGTCCAGCTCGCCTCAGACGGTCCCTCTTCTGCCTGAAGAGTGGGTCCAGCTCGCCTCCGACGGTCCCTCATCTGCCTGAAGAGTGGGTCCAGCTCGCCTCAGACGGTCCCTCATCTGCCTGAAGAGTGGGCCCAGCTCGCCTCAGACGGTCCCTCATCTGCCTGAAGAGTGGGTCCAGCTCGCCTCAGACGGTCCCTCATCTGCCTGAAGAGTGGGTCCAGCTCGCCTCAGACGGTCCCTCATCTGCCTGAAGAGTGGGTCCAGCTCCAGTCTCCCTCGTGTCCGTCTGTGAGAGTCGGATCTTTCCTTCACTGGAACTCCTCCAGGTTTCTACGCTTTTTTCCCAAAGAGGTTTTTTTTGTAGTTTTTCCTGGCCGAGAAGGAGAGTCTAAGGACAGAGGACCCTGGGACATCGTCCCTCGCCACCACAGACATTGTCTGACTCCATCGCCACCACAGACATTGTTGATTCATTTCTCCCTGTGGCCCTCAGAGGCAACTGTTGTTGTGATTTTGGGCCTTACAAAAATAAATTGATTTGATTTGATTTGATTTGACAAACGTAAATTAAAAAGGCCAGTCCCATTTGGTCCAAAGTTTGTCCATTTCCAATTAAAGTCTGAATGTCATTTTTTCCCATTTGTCTGATGCTTATTACAGTCCAGTCCATGATCGTTGGTGATGTTTGTGTCATCCATGTCCTTGTGATGGCCCTTTTCCCTGCCTCCAAACTTATGTTCCAAAGGTATCCATTTGTTGTGTCCGAGGCAGGAGTCTTGAGGCCCAAGTACTAAAGCTAACCCTAACCATGGCCATGTCAAAAACAATCTGCAGTGCATTATTCATTTCAATCCAATATTTCAGGGCAACAGGACAGTCTGTTTTGGGTAAATTTGATGACATATGAATGAATTTGATTTGAATACTGGTTTTCAAAAGTCATCTGGTTTAAGTATAGGTCTATGCAAAGCCAATGAATGAACAAATTAAATAACATACAAAACATATACACAATATAATTTACTATGTTGTTGTACATATTTCCTGGAACGTTTTCTCAAGCTGCATCTCTCTTGCTTCACATTCATCAAACCTTGTAAAACCCTCATGTTCGCAGGCTATTTGCAATCCAAGCAACTAATCAGTGAACCCAATTGTTTGCTCAATCGAGAATTACTGTCGTGCGTTTGCCGCCTAAAACGAAACCGGCGAAAATGCGTCTCGTCCCGACAGCAAGTGCACAAAATCGACAAGTCACAGGACGCCGGGCGCGCGATTCGCCACAACAAACCTACGAACCGAAGCGAGACGATATCAAATTCTCCCAAAAATTTCGCCTAAACTCGTCCAAACGATATGTCTAGAGCTCTTTAGTCGGCGCGCCATAGTTCACCCTTTGCACTCAGAGACGGACGAAGAATCCAATAAAACCGTGGGGGCAATCCATTTCCACGACCGACGACTTTTAATGAGCGCGCAGCTTCGGGGGCCCTTAATTCTCCTAAAACAAAACAACAACAAACAAACGAACAAAAAAGCACAGGAGCTAAAACCAAATCAGTCTTCTTACTTCCCCCCCTCAAGACCGTCCCAGTGCACTCCCACCCCCTCCGAACCCATCTACAGTCCAGTGACAGGTAGATTAAGGGTCTTGATAGATGCCCCCGTCCCTGTATCTGGCTCCCTCCTCCTCCCCCTCCCCCCCTCACTCTCCTCCCCCCTTCGGGTACATCCATCATGGCCGCCGGTGTAATTGCGAATGCGTAGAGCTGGCACAGGGAGCCTCCATCCATCTCCTTAACAACAAACAGTCAGGAGGACGGATGGCGAGGCACTCTCCAGTTAATCTCCATCTATAAAGGGGGAGGAGGGAGAGCGTGGGGGAGGAGGAGGTGGAGGAGAAGAAGAAAATAACAGAAGGGGGAAAAGGTAGAGTTGGCTTATGGTATAAACAAAACGAGATGGCGGCGATAAGGGGAAAACGATGGGCCGGGGTTTGAGTTAAAATGGGTTTGCACTTGACCTCACGTCGCCCGCTGTGTTGTTTAGTCTACTCGGTCAAACTTTGTAATAAATACACTTTTTTATAGCCCTAAAGCGTGAACAGAGACTCAATTCATCATCAGCAACTTGTTTATTTAAGATTATTCAGACGTACTTACTCCAGCCCCTTCGTTCAGGCTGATTTTCTCTAAAACGCCTGGCGAAAACTCTTCTGAATTCAAACCGAAGCTGTTCCTGAACAAACAAAATGACTCTTTGTGAAGCTGAGACTCTGTACTTTTGTTTGTTGTTGTTCTGATTTACTTAGTGTACACAAGGTCAGCACGGAGGGAAATCAGGTTCCAACTTGCGCTTGTATTTTCGTTGTTGAATTTATGGAGGTTTGCCCTGACAGACAATAGACTGAGCCTTTGTTGAAGCTGATTTCACTTAACAATGAGATGATTTAGGGACTTTTAATAAAGCAAAACGTTTAGGTGGAATGCCCATAAGGCCTATGAATTCTTCTTGAGTTTTATGGATTTTTTTGTATTGTGAGTTTGGACACTGATTGTTCCCAGATCAGTTGATTTGACTAAAAGTAACCGCTTTCTTTTCAGATTCGACCTTCCTAGGAGCTTGATAGTTTATTGAGAAAACTGAATAAATGCAGACAATGTCAGTCAGTTCTGCACAGGCCTTTTACGGGGACAAGATAGAAACTTTAATGAGCTTTTAGCTTGTTTGAACTGTGTTTCTTCATCATTTGTGGTTCAGCAAAGTCCTGTTTTCACCTACCCCCTAATCCCCGCCCACACCCTTTATTATTATTATTATTATTTATTTATTTTAAATGAAGGCGTAGAGTGATACATGAAAGGTTCTAACATGGGGGGAAGCAGTCTGAAGAATAAAGTCTAAAGAATAGAGTCTAAAACACCAAAGAAGAAGAAGAAGAAGGTTCTAAAATGTCACATAGAAACTTTTCAAACATAAAAACATGTAAATAACCATCTGCTGCTCCTTACAGTGAAAGGACACTGTGAAGGGGCGGGGCTTCTGTAACAGGAAGTGAATGGACCTGCTTCTGTCATTGAGCCATTTTAGATCAATACTGCGCTTTACAATGAAAAAAGATTCAGTTGTGGTCATCTGGACACTGTCTTTGAAGGAATGGAAAGGAATGGAATGGAACCCACTGGACGAATGAGGTATTACACCGACTGAACAACAAACACAGCCTAAATACTTATGTTATTGCTCAATATTAAATACCTTTAAAAAACTGTTTCCAGCGTTCATTATTTTCACACGTATTCTAATCCTAACCTTCTAATTATTCTTTATAAGTGCCTTTCTCAACATTCAGAGGCCACAGCGATTTTTCTGGCATGACGCTAACGACCACAGCTATGCTACTAGCGCACTTCCTGGTTTTCCCAAAATAAAATGCTCAATTAGATGCAGAACACACTCAGCAGTCTCATTTTGACGAGCTGACTGGTTTTGCTCTTAATTAAGCAGTTACTAAAGCTAAACCTGACTCGTTCTTAATAAACAAGGCTAACTGGTGATGTTATAACGTGTTACTGTCTACTCTTTTCATTATCTTTGGATTTTGGATCTATACTTATGAGCAGTTTCCTTCTTCTTCTTTTTTTTTTTTTTTTTAAATTAACGACAATAAAATATGACAAAAATGAACATAACAATACACAAAAAAATTAAATAAAATATAATAATATACCCCACCATCCACCTCACACTCACAAATAAAAACAAACTAAAAACAATGATACATCAGAAGAAAAAACTGATAAATAGGAAAATAAACCTGAAAACAACACCGGTATTTGAATGTGTTTTATGAAATAATGAACAGTTTCTTCATATGGTTAGCAAATTTAGCAAAATAAAATAAAAAACAAGTTGTCAAGTGTTATCTACAAAATGAGCACATTGAGAATAAGCAATATGTAGTTTTATTTCATTTATTACAGACTTTTTTTTAAGCTTGTCCGGGCTCGGGACTGGCTCAAAACCAGGACGCCCGAGAAAAAGGTTACTTGTTATGTCAGATTCATGATATTGTTAGCATTTCTTCTTTTGCGAGTGGTAATCTGATCTCACGTATGATATTTCACTGTCTTTTTTTCGAAAAATAGGAGAAAAGGAGAAGGCAGCCAGAGACATTTCCCCTTTTCCTGCTGAATATAAGTTACAGCCTGGAAAAACTCCCCCTCCACAAACGTCCTCAAATCTCCAAAGTTTCACATCGCCGACGTTACGAATTTGATGCACGTTTAGAGCAGCTGTGCGAGTAGAAGCATTCAAAACACAACAAAACGGACAAGCGTCGGCGGATCAAAACTGTAATTTACAATTGTCAGTATTTCTCGCACTGATTAAATCTCCGCTGCAAACTTTCCATGAATCCATCTTCGACTCTCGCTCCGTCGGGCCGAAAAAGTGGGAGAAAAAGTTTGCGGGACTGCCAAAGCCGGTCGATTTAGGACCGGAGCGGGGGAAAATGGAACGAGGGTGTGAAATTTATGTGGACATGACCAGACGACCCGGTAACAGGAGAGGCGCGGGCCCATAAACGTGCACTCCGCGGCCCCCCCCGGCCCCTCCTGCTCGGCCCCTTCCCCTCCGCCGCTGCAGGTGCTGGGGGCCGCGACTAAGGCATGTTTGAGGCGTTTGGGAGAGGTTTCTCGGAGGTCACGGCCGCCATATTCCCTTAATGGCGAAGTCAGAGGAGTCAACGAGGCTGGTGAGCTTAAATAACAGATATTCTTCAGGCAGAATGTGATATGTGATTGAACTCCTGACTCTGAACTGGCTGGTTGGATTGCTAAATATCAGACATAATTCAAGAAATGTTTAGGTCGGAAAACATTACTGACAATCTCACGAGTTGTTAAGGGTGCGCAATCCACAGAATATTAAACCATCTCAGGTGTTTTTATGGCTAGAAAAATGCAGGTTCACATCTTCCCAGATCTGACTCGTCACTTTGCCAGGTGGTGTTTAACACATATACCGCGGAGAATTTCCATGGAGACAAGCACCAGAAACACGACATGATGAATCTGTGATGTTGTTAAGGTGAAGTTAAGGCACACTTTTTTTACTTAGACTCATTCTCTGCGTTTGACCCATTCGTCAGTGTCGCCGGGGCAACCTGTGAGGAAAGTGAGGTCCCGTCTCTAGGTCTGGCGCGTAGACGGAGAGTCGAGTTGTGCCATAAGACACTGGAACTCACCTCAAAACTGTGGAGTCAAAAACACTTCTTTTCCTCATTAAAAATAACCTTTAACTACAATTTACTTCAGACTTCGATCGATTTTTGATCTGTTTCCACGGAGACAAGTAAGTGATGCCACAAGGCCGAGTTACAGGTCAGATCTGGGGCGAGGTGAGCGAGGTGTTTTTCAAGCTTTTAAAACATCCGTTAATGAATAAATATAATATACAGATCAGTTTAATGCCGCACTGTGGAACATGAGGCAAAGCGGTAACATTTCCATGGAGACAAGCAGCAGGCGACCCTCCACCACAAAGTGCACCTTTACTGACCAAGAGCGATTAACACTAAAAGCTTGGGTCAACTTAAATCTAGGGAGGGGGCAGGCAAGACTGGGTCCGTCGTTAAAGATACAAAAGAACCACACATAAGGTGAAGGCGTCAACGAGAGAGTCGTGGTAAAAGATACATACGTGTAGAGGCAGACGTGTGCAGAGGCAGATAGTGCGCTGACGTCTAGGGACGGTCAAACATGGAAAAGAATCCATCTAAAAGCCATGTGCCCATCCCAGAGACGCCTGTCATGCTGGCAATGTCAAATTAATATGGGAGAGAGTGTCTGGAGTGTCTGCAGTGTGGACCAACAGATTTGGGTTTCCATCTGGCGGATCACTAAGCACAGACAAAACGTAGGATTCATGTCAACAAAACTGTTCAATTGAAGGAATAGAAATGAAGGTTTGTCTTGTGATTGTCTTTGTGATTTTAATGCATTTTTTTCTCCTGTTGTGTGAAGCACTTTGAATTGCCTCGTGTACAAATAAACTTGCCTTGTCTACAAACGTAACATCATCACAAACACATGATGAACATTCCATCAGCCAAAATTGTCTCCGTCGCAGGCCTTTCCTCTCTGACGTGAGCGCGTTCTTCTTTCCTGTTTTTTATCCTGGGCATCGCCTGCAGTGAGGCCCGACTTAGAAGCACCTTGACACTGACCCTGCACACGCAACACACACACACACACACACACAAACACAAACACACAAACACACACACACACAAACACACACACACACATACACACAAACACACACACACACACACATACACACAAACACAAACACAAACACACACAAACACAAACACAAACACAAACACACACACACACACACACAAACACACACACACACAGACACACACACACACAAACACACACACACACACAAACACACACACACAAACACACACACACACACACACAAACACACACACACACAAACACACACACACACACAAACAAACACACACACACACACACACACACAAACACGCACACACACACACACACACACACACAAACACACACACACACACAAACACACACACACAAACACACACACACACACACAAACACACACACACACACACACACAAACACGCACACACACACACAAACACACACACACACACAAACACACACACACACACACACACTCATCGGTTCACTCCAGTGCAAAAAAAGGCAAACTATGAAAGGCAAAAAATGAAAGCGAAAATATAAAGATTGAAAGACTTATTTTGAATTAATTGTATTTTTTGAACAGTTTCTCTAAAAAATATTGATAAGCTAATGTGTGTTTTGCTCAAATTCCTCAGCAAAAATCACCACAAATTGGACCTAATGATTTGCTTGTCCGATTGTTCTTGTTGTACGTTGTTTTCTGGTCGCCTGCACGTGCATTTGGCGTTCACACGAGCCCACAGCAGAGGCAGGCGCTGTGCAGGGGCGGGCGCGGTGCAGGGGCGGGCGCGGTGCAGGGGCGGGCGCGGTGCAGGGACAGTGCTCCGACGCCCTGACAACAGTGACAAATAACTGCAGCAGCCTTGACGGGTTGACAGGAGACGGATGGAGGCGAAGAGGGAGGAGCGGCCTCAGAGACACCGGGTTAAAACACAGGCAGAGGTGCGCGGCAGGCGGGGCTATAGATCGTGGCCACGCGTAGTAGCTGCAGTAGCAGGCGCCCGCCACTAGTCACTACCACTGCTTACACATACTCTTCATTTCCAGCACTTTAAATCGCACGTAGCACTTTTGATACAGCGTTTAAACATTATTTGCACATTCAAAATTGCTAAGAATTTGTTTTAAAGTATTTAGTGATCCTTTTGCCACTTTTAGATCCTGGGCACATGGAACTTTAACTGGCGGCTGCTGGTTCTTTTTTTTTTTTTAATTTATTATGGAATTACTATAACTTGTTTGTGCCAGTATTAGCTGTAGCTAGTTTCCAACTCTAGTCCAAGGCAAGGTGTAGAATGCCAGCAATATACAAAACATACATTTACATTATATACAGTACAATTAGGATTTGTAAAAAAAATATAAAAGATTCCGAGTCCATGTAAAAACAGATTACTGGGTGAAACATGTACAGAATGCTAGAGCACAACAATACACAACAATAACATGGGACAAGCGCAACACTAGACGAAGACATTGACGATGCAATATCTGTCGAAGAACGTTTTAAGTGTTGATGGCGTTTAAACCTGTTATTTACCTTCTGTTCTTGTGTCCGAGTGCCAAAGAGTTCCCCCGTGAAACAAGCTCACCTCTTTAAGTGCCCCCTACAAATCGGATGACTCATTGAACTAAAATGCAGTGAAGAAAAATATATTTAGAATTTTGCTGAAAATTATAAAAAAAAATATATAATTTAACTTCCTGGTTGTAACTGATGACATCACCGTAGGAAATTACCCAGCAAACACTGGGCCAAAACCCATCTAAAGTCACTATTTTTTTTTATTTGACAAATAAAAATATATGTGAGCGACTTTATTTTGTTGAATTAACGTTTAGAGGGTCATACAATTTGACAGAAAAGAGTGTCCCTAGTGTGATGTCTTTTCTCCTTTTCTCCACAAATACCTACTCGATTGGTATCAAACAATAATTGATATGTACAAGAGGTATAAATACACCAAATAAAACCTGTCATGCAGGGGAAGCAGGATGGGTGTTTTTAATGCTTTATGTGTTTTAATTCCAGTTGGTGTTTTGATTTTCAGGGTTTTATGTATAATTGGGTTTAAATAGTTTGAGGGGTTTTGTTTTTTTTATCACTGGAGTGTTTTATAAAGCTAATTATAACACGTTGTCCGAGTTTTAGCCACTAGTTTTACTGTGCTACTAGATAAAAGGCTGTGTTCTGCTGCTGGAGAAGACGCTGCCTCCTGTCCTCCTATACATGTTTTTACTTTTACACTTTTTTTTTAAACTTGTACTTTACTTGCGTCAACGAAGAAAAAGTAAAACTGCGGTTTCGTCCGAGTTTTTAATCGCTCCCATTCGCCTGCATCACAACTCTCCGCTCTTTTTTTTGTTTTGTTTATCCCGTTGCTTGTCTCCGTGGAGATGCTATTGCGTTCTGCAGTATCCATCCCCATGGAGACGAGCAGGCGATGCCACCAGGCCAAGTTACCACCACGCCATTGTATTGCATTACAAGTGTTGCGCAGCCATGAACATAACCGTAATCGAATAATGCAAGACGGACAGGTTTAATGCCATTCTGCGGAACATTCCAAGCAAAGCAATAACTTCTCCATGGAAACGAGCTAGCAGGAGTCCTCAGGAGAAAAGTTACAGTTTGGAGACGTTATAAACATGGGAAATTGTGTTCAAGACGCTTAATCACATGTTGTTCTCAAGCTGCTTTGTTCTATTGTTAGACTGTTAACAATTATTGTATCTGCTTGCTCCACCCTTGTAAACAAACAGCATGAAGAACAGCCAAAACGTGGGTTTTTGTGTGTTTGAATTATACTATATTTTTGGTACAAAAGCGTGAATCCAAACAGTATCAAATCACTGGCCTATGTTCTTCTTCATTCAAGTGCGCTCAATGCCACTTTGCACTGTGTTTTTAAGTAACAGTATATTTTTTAAACAGTCCCAGTCATCCTGATCCACTGTTGTGTCATTGCTCTGCTGCTATCTACACCGACAAACACAGAACTTGGCTTCACTTCCTCTGAATGTGTGGAAAATCCTGCACGTAACAGTTAAAATAAACAGTTTTGTGTGAAAGAGGGATCTAAATTACACTAAAACTGCACTTTTGGTAGCTGTACTTGTACTTGGTATTGAGTATTTTTTAACCCTAACTGCCTTTTTAATTGGGAACGGATTTTCAGTATCATTCCCTCACTTTATTTCTACAGTTTGCTTTGTTTTGATCCCATGTTATTCTTCTTTTTCTTTTGTGTTCGGCTAAACTCTCTGCAGTTTAGCACCATCTTCCCAACATATGCCATCTTTAAACGCGCCTCATTAGCATCGCCCTGCGGCTACAAAGTTACGGTGTTTTCCCTTAAACATGAGGTGGAGTGATAAAAGTAACACGTCCCTCTGTGTTTGTGATGCAAATGAACCTAATCTACGTGTTTAAGTTATCACTAACATACCTTAACTAGCCAATTATGGTATAAGATTTATGGTCGATACCAATTAGATGCGGCAGGATAATATAGTATGTAACTACTACTTAGTAAGTAAGTAGTAAGAAAATAGTCACAAGAGCAAAGCAAATACTCAGTGTAAAGTTATGGTAACACTTTAGTTCTGGGATAAAACACTTATTATGCTTATTGTGAATGTACAAAAGCATTTATTGCTAATAATACTAATGAACACTAATGAACTGAATACTTGTAAATGACCTGAGACACAACACATAACTTTATTAACAGACATAATTAAACACTGTTTATGTCATTTACTAGTCATTAATATGTGTTACTTACCAAAGTTATTTTTCATTCACTAAAAGGGTAAGCCTCAGCCCAAAAAGCATAGATAAATATTTTTTTTAAACTCAGAAGACATGTATTTTGCTAGTAGATTGATATGCTGATCCTAAACTAAAAGTATTTATTTTTTATTCATAAAAAAGTGAGGCACAATCAGTTTGATTTATGGGGATCATTTTATTGTCTGTTTTTTCTTTCTTTCTTTTTCTTTTAATTCGATTTTTTTAAAGTGACAAATTTACCAAACAAATAAATGAAATAAATAGGACACTTCCAGGGAGATGAGTACATTTATGGATTGAATTAGACGTTTTGTAAAGTGTCTAATTGACCAAACAGATAAATGTCACTAACAAATGAAATGAGCTTTTAATGGTCACAAAATCCCCCTTTTGCGACTGACTGCGCAGAGGAAGCTGGAAAACACGACTTGACCAGATGACGCGCGTTTTAAATGATAATCCCTTTCATTCGCCCTGTTAACAAAGTGAAAACACGGCGTGCACGGCCCTTTCCACTCCATCGGAGCCGTTTCAAGCCTGTGTTCGCGGCTCAGCGGAGGGGGGCAGAGCGCTGTGATCATGGCCGGGCCGGAGAGCAGCCCCCCGGGGAGAACAAAGCGCGCACGGCCCGGACGCGCTGGAAGAGCCCCGCGCACGCAGCCGCACACCGCATGCCGCCCACGGAGCCCCCTGCCCCGGCCTGCTGTTCCCCGCCAGGCCGCCGCTGATTGAAGTGCAGCCCCCTCGCAGCGGGACGCGCTCAGGGGAAGCGTTTTGAATAATTATTATGTCACTGAAGTGTAATTTACAACACAAGACTGCCACTTTGGTGATGTTCCTCCCGCGCCTCAATAAAGGAGGAACGGCCCCGAGTTTTCTCCCCATTTCGCCCCTCGGTTCAAATTAAACTTTCACGCGTAATGGACGAGTTTTCACACTTTCTCTCCAAAACCAATCCACTGCTCGAAGGCGGGTGGAGGCTGAATGTGAGTGACATTTGGGCCGTGGAGAAAGAAAACACAATAAAACACTTAAGGAGTTATTACAAGCCGCATCATCACACTTGCGCCCCGCTTATTTATGGCCACATAGTCATTGAAGAGCACAGATTAAGCTTAAGTATGGGTCAAATACAAGTCAAATACAACAAATGCAACAACAAATTGATGATAACGTTTGTATTTGTTTTAGTTGTTTGGTTATTTGCATTTGTTGAATTATAGTAACACATGTGGTGGAAAGAGTACTGGAAGTCTGTACTGTTGTCAAAAGTACACATGAAATACTCTACTCACGCTACTTTTTAACTCAGTAAATCAGTGTATTTTGTATCCTTCTTTTATATAAATCTCTGTGAATCGAACCGTTTAAAGCTGAATTGGTTCATTTCAATCCACTCTTGAGCTTTGGCCAATCAGAGCAGGGGATGCTGTTATGTGTGGGAGGAGCAAAGACAGCAGTAAGAAACATGTATTTACTCAGTGATACACAAGATTTTTAACATAATAAAGTACAATTACCTGGACTTATACGCAATTACAAGTGCAAGTTCAATTAAAAATCTATTCAAAAAAGTAAATTTAACCAAAAAACTGCCCAACTTACAGCGAGTACTTGTATACATTCCATCTCTGGGCAAAAGAAAAGGCTCAAAAAACCTCCTGCAGCATTAAAACAAGCCTCATAAAACTATACAATGAAACGGAAATAAACCCACACGCACAGGCTCCTTTAACACCAACTTGCAACATTTATTTATCCATGCAATAGCAATGTTAGTTGCAGCTGTAAAAATGACGTTAAAGTCAAGACGATTTCCACATTTTGCAGCTGAATGAGGTAAAAAGTATAGACTAATGTGACTGCGTGTCCTTCTTTTTGTTGTCCTTTACATACAAAACATGACAAATATATTTTCTGCACAAATAAATCCGGATTTTTTGGTTGTACCGGCTTTCAAACCGTTTGATATGGCGCTTATTGCTATTCCGGTGTCTCTCTGTGCATTACGACTGATAAAACCCAATAATCATATAGTTTTATTACAGTTACAGTTACACTCTCCAAGTCGTTTTTATCTTTTCTTATTTTTGTACTTTCAGGATACATAACTTAATTTATTTCTATTTATTTTTATTTATTTCTATTATTTTTTATTATTTTGTATGTATTTCTTTATTTGTTTATTTTCAAAGACAGACAAAAAAAAGTCCCTCTTTATACAATTTGAGATGTTCAGAGCCTTCTTTTTGCGTGTATTTCAAATCTGCCGGGAACTAACTACGTGAAACCGTGTAAAGCATTGATCCGTACAAAGCACAGAACCATGTCCCGTGTCGCGGCCTGAACAAGAAGTACTCGAGTAGCAGGATCGAGTTACTCCGGGGCAAACTTCGCTGTTGTCACTGTAACAAGAGAGCACAATAGCCCCGGGTCGAGCACAATGAGCCCTGTGTGACTTCAAATGGGAGAAGATTTACCCATAACAAAATCACAGCCTAAAGACCCCCTCACACCTTTGATTCCGGGGGCTTTAAACTCCGTGAGTGGGACACAAAGCAACAATAATGACGGGGAAGGGGTCATTGGCTCTGCAGAGAATTCACACAACAATTCACCGTTGACCTTATTATCACCATTCCAAAGTTTGAAGTAGTATTTAGTGGTGGTGACGGCAGTTATAACTTGTAAACAAAATTAAAATATAGACATGAGAGCAAATTATCATGATCTCATAACTTCAAATTGTAGTCTTAATTCCCAGGGCTGCACAAATCAAGGCAAAATTGTTGATATTGCGATATTTTTCCATGCATTAATCAATGTAGCACAAACAAAATAGAATATTCTATATCGCAATGAAAAAAGTTCTCAATTTGAGAGAAAATTCATGGTTTTATAAAGAAAAATGCTGAAAAAAGCTGATTTTATTCACAATTTTCCTCATTCAGTCTCGGTTTTGTCTGTATCGCAATAATATTGATATAGTAGTAGCTAATTTTAACGGGCCAATTTGACAAGCTTGTTCTATCTCTCTTAACTCTTCAATATTTAACTTGTGTATTTGTTTAACGTTGCAATCGATCAGAGTCCAAATTCCCCGAAAGTGATGTAGCCACGGGCGACGGCACCAGGGGCTACGGGAGCGGTGGAAGTGTGAGAGCGAAGAAGAAGAAGAAGAAGAAGAAGAAGGGTTCAGAATGCAGTGAGAGCAAAGTATATAACATCACTCCTAAAGCAAAAGTACAGTATTATTTAACATATTGAATCAAAACTTGGAATACTTTCACATATATAACATTGTCATTAACTCCTAAAGCAAAATAAATACATTTCCTTTCCTTCTAATGGCTTTATTCAACACAGATTTACAATTACTACCATCTCCTGTTCATTTTGAGGAGAAATACAATCCACTTAAGTCCACTTTTCTTTCTCTTTTGGACAACAATTACACATTATTTTACAGTAAAGTTCAAAGACATTAACAATAATTTAAAAAAAATACCGGACGCAAAAGATGTAATCAATTTCTGGGCATAAAATGTGCAAAGCTGCCGTTTTTATGTCACAATTTAATAGTCCAAACTGTACACAGAAAAATGCAAACGGACTGAAACTTCCACAAGCTTTTTCCAAATAATTCACTTTGTTTGAAATCCTCAAAGTCTGTGAAATGTCTCTGTGTTGAGGAAAACAACTCTAATGAAAAGCCGTGAGTTTGTGTTTATTCAGTCAGTTCAGTTTACTACAATGTTGCACTCGCAGAGGTGGTGTACTCGCTTACATTTACCGCATTTTCCGGACTATAAGTCGCACCTTTTTTCATAGTTTTGGCCGGGGTGCGACTTATACTTCTATTTATATACTTATACTCCGGAACCGTAAACCGTATTAGAATTTAGTTTTGGAGGATTTCTGGATGTTGTTTGATATCGTATCGTCAAAAGTCTTTCAATAATATTACGGACTGTCACGACACATCCAGTTACGAGCTCCTTTGCTTCAAAATGCATTGTTTTTTTGCCGCAGCAGCTAAAAAACAGCTGGGGAACTGTTAAATATTTGGATCGTGACGAATTATTCCTACCAAAATCTTGTCAAAACATTTAAAAATCTAATTATCTACAATGTGGTTTTCCTCTTCAAAATATTGTATTGTGAAATTAATATTATAATAAATCAGACTGTGAAATTTGGATATCATCACAGCCGTACTTTATCATTAAAAGCAGAAATGATAACCAGTGTTGGGAAAAATACTTTGAAAATGTTACAGAATACTGATTAAAATGTACAGTATTTTGTAACATATTTGATTGGTCCATTCAATACTTGGAATACTTTCACATTGTGGCCTATTCTGAATACCACCAAATAAGACAAGATAAGATAAGATAATCCTTTATTGTCCACACATGGGGAAATTTCTTCTGAATACATATATTCAGGTACTACAGTCTGTATTCCCAGCACTGTGATACTTTTACTTGAGTCATTTTTGCACATGCTCAGTACTTTTACTTAAGTAACACATTTGAATACTTCTTCCACCACTGTTTTAATAAAAAAGAAAATGGAAATAAGAAAGAATCAGAAGTTTCAAAGGAAATAATATCTAAATGTTGTCAATGCGTTGCAAATCTGGACAGCTACTCTGCTAACTGAAATTAACAATGCACTGCAGGTTGTTTTTGACCTTCCCACTCACTTGTAGAACAGTGTACTTGGGCCTCAAAACTCCTGCCATGGACACAACACATGGATACCTTTGGAGTGTACTTCTGACGGCAGGAAAGAGGCATCACAAAGAAACGGATGAACTGCACCGACGACTGGACTGACATAGTGACAGACATCAGACAAATGGAAAAAATGACATTCAGACTTTATTTGAAAAGGGACAAATTTAACAGATTTTGGACTAAATTGGACTTAAAATGTTAGAATATAATGTAGAACTTTTTATGCCATATTTGATTTATGTTTTGTCATACTGTGCCATTATCATTATTATTATTATTATTATTATTATCATAATAACCATCATCATCACTATTATTATTATTATTATCATCATCATCATCATCTCTATTATTGAGTGTCTGCGTGATGTCACTTATATTATTATTACCATTATCATTATTATTATTATTATTATATTCTGGTCGTGTTTCTTGTTCGTGTGTATATATATTTCAAAAAAGAAAAATAAGAGAGAGAGAGAGAGAGAGAGAGAGGTTTAGGAGAGAGAGACAGACCCCGTTGCGTTTTGACCCTCGCGTCACCACCACTCCTCCTCCTCCTCCTCCTCTTCTTCCGTGGAGGCTGCGCGCACCGGGGCTCATTCCCAGGCACTGACACATCCCAGCAGCAGCAGCAGCAGCAAGAGCAGCAGGAGCAGGAGCAGTAACAGCAGGAGCAGCAGCAGGAGCAGCAGGAGCCCTCCGCCGTACGCCTGTGCAAGGACAGCGAGCGAGAGGAGCCAAAAAGCCGCGGAGAGGAGCGAGGGGACTGACCGCCCGCTCGCCCCGCTCGCCTTGCCTCCCCCGTTATCCACCCGCCGAGCACGTTATAGCGCGCGGCCACGAGACAGCGCGCGTACGGGAAAGGCACTCCGCTGTTTACCGCCGCCTCTCTTCCCTTTGTGGACACTACTACCTCCGGACGCGCGCGGGACTGTGTCGGTGTTTACGGTAAGAGGCAGCACCGTGAACCATCCTCGCGCCGCCGCCAGTGCCTCGTTGTTTACACCCCCCCCCCCCCCCCCCCCCGTCCCCTCCCCTCGCGCCCCTGAACCGTAATGGTTAATACGTTTTAATTGCACGCGGGATTTCATTGTTTTAAGAGTCTTACCGCCTCTTCAGCCCCGGTGTAAGACTATTACGCCAATAAAACCTCTAATCCTTTAATGTTGTGCCTGGGACGGCTGTCCGCGGGAGGGGGGGGGGGGGGGGGGGGGGCGACTGTTTACACCCGCGTTTATTCACCTCCCGAGCCAATTTCGATCAACTTCCATAAGTGTCAAAAGATGCTCACGTTTTTGCATTTCCAGGGTTTTCACGCGGAGCAGCGGAGCGACGCACGCGGAGTGGAGTAGCCGAGCAGAGCATCCTCGACCCCGGCGTGGGATTGGCCGTCGAGCCGCATGGAGAAGAGGGTAGGTCCCATGTCGTTAAGCAGTTTTTTCTTTCTTTTTTCTTTAAAGGATGTTATTTGGTTTTAAGGAGAGAGACAGAGAGAGAGATATAACGAGAGTGGCTGCGATGCACGCGTCCATGATTCACTTACACCGCCAAGGAGTCGAGCGTGGTGTTAAGAGCATTAATGGACGCCTATTGCCCGGTTATTACACGAGTGGTCAGTGCGAGAGACGCGCGGAGGAGCAAGGCCCGCGGCGAAGAAGTCACCATTACGCACTGCGCGGAGGGGAAAGCGTGTCAACACATCCCCAAGTGCGTGTGTGTGTGTGTGTGTACATGTGTGTGTGTGTGTGTGTGTGTGTACATGTGTGTGTGTGTGTGTGTGTGTGTGTACATGTGTGTGTGTGTGTGTGTGTACATGTGTGTGTGTGTGTGTGTGTGTGTGTGTGTGTGTGTGTGTGTACATGTGTGTGTGTGTGTGTGTGTACATGTGTGTGTGTGTGTGTGTGTGTACATGTGTGTGTGTGTGTGTGTACATGTGTGTGTGTGTGTGTGTGTGTACATGTGTGTGTGTGTGTACATGTGTGTGTGTGTGTGTGTGTGTGTGTACATGTGTGTGTGTGTGTGTGTGTGTGTGTACATGTGTGTGTGTGTGTGTGTGTGTACATGTGTGTGTGTGTGTGTGTGTGTGTACATGTGTGTGTGTGTGTGCATGTGTGTGTGTGTGTGTGTGTGTGTGTGTACATGTGTGTGTGTGTGTACATGTGTGTGTGTGTGTGTGTGTACATGTGTGTGTGTGTGTGTGTGTGTGTGTACATGTGTGTACATGTGTGTGTGTGTGTGTGTGTGTGTACATGTGTGTGTGTGTGTGTGTGTGTGTACATGTGTGTGTGTGTGTGTGAGTGTGTGTGTGTGGCAGCGCGGGGTCATTAGGAAGAGCAAAGGCGAGATGGAACTCCCGTAAGTAGGTCAGTGTTTGTGCTACAGTGATTTTCGAGCGCGGGGCATGGAAGGATGGAAGGATGGATGGAAGGATGGAAGGATGGAAGGATGGAAGGATGGAAGGATGGAAGGATGGATGGATGGATGGATGGAAGGATGGATGGATGGATGGATGGAAGGATGGAAGGATGGATGGAAGGATGGAAGGATGGAAGGATGGAAGGATGGAAGGATGGAAGGATGGATGGATGGAAGGATGGAAGGATGGAAGGATGGAAGGATGGAAGGATGGATGGATGGATGGACCGCGGGATGGTGCGTGGGGAGAGCCGGCTGGCATCTTGCTGTGGCCCGTGGGAAATAGCGTGGGAAAACTGTCACGTTGTGGTATAAATAGGCTATAAGCAGAGATTGGGAGGTCTTCTTCAAGTTTTTGGAATGGTCATCGTCGCGTTCTAACCAGAATTTAAGATCAGTGCAACTTGTTTTTTGACATGTGAGTTGTGCACGTTGTAGCCTGTTTGCATGGCCATTTGCAACAAGGAAATCTAGGTTTTTACTGTGTTTTTACTGTGTGTTACTGAGTGTTTTCGAAATGTGACGTTATACACACGCATTATACGCACAGGGATTTCTTTTCAACAGTTTTCTAACTTAAAAAGAGTTAGGAGAAGACACTCAGCAGCTTATATTTATTTAGTCGACGTTGTGGCTTGTTTATTGTCATTTTATTTGTATCACGTGTCAGTATGGTCAGAGTATAAATCACGTTTGCTTGTCGCATTTGCATCTTCACGCTCATTTTACGCATTTGAAAAGGGAGAAAAGCTGCAGCCAATTAAAGAGTTTGTGAAGTAATGCAGTCAAGGGCCAGTTCTTGCTCTCTGGAGGTGCCGTCCCCGCTGCTCCGTTAATGCGGGCCCCTGGGACTTGTTAGCAGTAGCGCGCACACGCCTGTTAGAGCTGTTCAAAAAAGTTACGCGCCGCCGCTGAAATAACACAATTAAACTCGCGATGTGCCGCGCTCCGAGGCTGAACCCGCCTCAAACGTGACTTTTCTTTGGACAAAAAAAAAGAAAAAAGAAAGAAAAGTTGGGGGGGAAATCCGCGGAATTTGTCATGTCGACGTGTCCCGCTTTGATCCGCGTGACGCACGGAAACGCGATAGGACCCGCGCGTAAACGGAGACGCGCGATCCGATAGCGGCGATTGCGTTAATGGCCAGAGCACATAAAGCTGGAAGGTGTCCACAGAGCGAGGGCCTCTCAGAGCAGGTGCTTTTTTGTGATCCTGATGACCATATGGGACAGGAATATAACGGTTTGAGAGCTCTAATATTGCGGGTCAAAAGGAACGGTGGTGTCCAGAGCAACATTTATACAACTTTATATAATGTGTGATTTTCGTGTTGCTTCACAAGTGGATTTAATTTGTCGGTAAAGGTTTCCATTGCAATTTTCTTTATGAATTGATTGGGATAAAAAATCATTATTATGGGCTGCATCTTTAATGGGCTAAATCTTTGTTGTGGTCAGTGATTCCTGCCCCAGGGCTCAAACTATAGACTCCTATGCAATGATGACACGTTAACTATGAAGTGTTTCAAGTCAATTGACAACTGATCTGTTTATTAACCAGAAAATTTCATTGTCATTTTTCAGGCAGGAGAAGGATGTGTGGGTCAAATAGAGGTTGATCGGACCCAAAGGTTGAGACTCTCTGATAATCGTAAATGCTGCTGCTTTCTCTCTGCTGCTCGATCTTTGTACTTTTGTTAACTTTATCTAAGTTTTGTTTCACAGTCTGGTTTGTTAAATGATCCATTTTGGTTTGCTTTAGTGTGTGTCCAAACCATGGCCTGGGTTTGGGACCAGATTGAGTCTAATGTAACGTTTGTTTGAGCCCTGATTTAGCTCTATTTTTCTGCTTTCGTTCCAAGTTTAGTCTCTGTTTTGTTGTTGTGATTGTGCAAGAGTGAACGGTTCACTTTGTTTATAATACTTTTTTATTCTTTTTACATTCCCAAACTACTGATTCATTTGAACTTGTTTAACTTCCTGGTTTGGTTACCTCCCTGACCCAGCTCGTAACAGCCATCATTTCTCAAAGCCTTGCAAGAAACATATACAAAATAAGTGTTTTGAATAAAATGTATGCATAATACTTATAATTATAATAATATAATAATTCTACCTTGTATTGCCTCAGGTTTTATCAAAAGTTTAAGGGATTTTTAGCTGTCAGATTAAAAACATATGTGTCGTAAAAGCATAAAAACAGATTCACTCCTTGAACCAGCATTGATACAAAAGAAATCACCTAAACAAATAAAAATGTGACTTTTTCTGAAGAGTTTTAGAACGACAAGCTTTATCAACGCTACATTTTACAAGAACACAAGAAAGTACAGCTATGTTGTGTTCTAAATTGGTCGAGAGTTTATTCTTTAGAATAGAAATCAAGAGTGCAATGTTGGTACCGTGACAACACTAGAAAGGTTGCACGTTACAGACACATGTTCACAAGCCGAGGAGTGGGTTCAGACGGCGTTCAAACATGTTTCCACCGACTCATCTGTCCAGAGTGGGTTTTCCCCTGACCTACAGACACACACCGTTGTAAATCACAACCTCTTGCCCGCTGAACACAGCCAGTGCCAAAAAAAGCACTCGCGGCTGATCACCGCTTCTTTTACGGCTCGGTTAGAATAACAGCGAGGGCACCAGGCAGTTGCCGCGTCTTGTCTGTGATCCTGGCAGCCCCCTAGGGGTGGGTGGGAGGGTGGAGACTGCCAGGGGTGTTCCTTTAATCCCAAACACAGGCGAGATGTGCTGACCTGGACGACGCTCCTGCAGCAGCCTCAGAGACACGAGCCTGAACAAATGAGCTCATAACAAACACGTACGGGCAAGTGCGAGGGAGGCGAGGGAGCGTGTCTGGTGTCATTGTGTATTTATAATGGTGCGAGGGCTGCCAAGAGGATGCAGGCCAAGGTGGGCAGGCAAAATGCAGTCTGGAGAGACCTGTATTGGTCAGGCAAGCATGAAAAGTGTCTAAAAAAAGCCCATTGACAACAAACATAAACTAACGTGTGCCTTTATCGTTTGAATAAGGCGAAGAACAGTGACGTTTGCATTTGTTTTTAGCACATTTCTGCGTAATATTGTCTGAACATCAGTATCGAGATCAGTCCAAAATGCTGAGATATTACATTTTGTCAATATCACTTACCCACTTTAAATTAATAGTATAGTATATAACCAATCATAGATAACAAGTGAGGAAACAGTGCCATTAAATGCAACCGTTTTAGATGCAAAATGTCTGTTTATTGTGCTCTTAAATGCAAAATATATTAAAGCGTTCGCCCATTCTGTTGCTGTCACAAATATACATCTTAAAAATGTATCAAAAACATAAGTATCTAAGTTCATAATGTCCATTCTTTCCCCTTGACATATTGGAATTAATGGGCTACGTATTAGTTTAGTATTAGTCATAACAGTCCTGAGAATTGATTAGATAACCTGATCAATATTACCTTGAAGTTAACAGAGGAAATGCACGTCATAGAAACAAGATATATTTATATATTAAGAACGACTTTCCGTACACGAACAGAACTGGAGCATCGTCAGTGCCACGTCTGCAAACGTCCCAGCGCGACGTGGATGTCGTCTCGTCACAGCGGGTCGTGAGGGGCGGCGCGGCACGACGACACTCCGGTTTGAGGAGGAGGCGACATTAGCCACAGTCATCGACGCCCACAACAACAAATACTGCCATGACGGGTTTCATTCTGTAGGTTCTCGATGCGCAAATGTCTCCTTCACTCCCCAAAAAACAAATGATGTCTCAAAATTGCATCGTCACTTATTATATAGATATATTTTTAAATTAAATTGTGCATTTTATACTTGTACAGTGGCATAGTGCAATATAATATGCATTTTTTAAATTTGTATTCACGTTTATACCCTCAACAATGGGTTCTTTTGAAAAATATGTAAATAAATAAATAGTAACAACAACAACAACAACAACAACAACAACAACAACTCTTTTTTCTACTAAGTTTTAGTTCAGTTTTTATTTGAAAATGTATTGAACTATGCTTTTGATTAAAAAAAAATCAAAAGCAGTTCAAAACTAATAATGATAAATAAATGCATAATAATTGGTGTGGAAGGTTTATTGTCTACAAAATGTACGTCATATTATGTTAAAATACACAGAGTTAAGGACCCATTTTTGGTTTGATCTGTGCTTGAAATGTTTCTGTACAAAGTTTTTACCCCAGTTTTTAAATGTACAAAACAAAACTGAAGAAAAAAAAGCAGAACGCAGAGAGAAGAAGGCAAAAACAAAAATAAAGGCAACAAAAGATACAATTAAGTTACGGCGCACGACAAAAACAAAGTTTGTCAAATTTTGACATTTTCAGTCGTGTTTTAGACATTTTCAGTTTACACGGCCAAGTAAACACAATAATAATATATATATATATATATATATATATATATATATATATATATATATATATATATATATATAATATATATATATATACACTGCTATATATCACCATAACCATCTATAACATATAAGAAATTATACATTTAGTTATGGCTTTTATCACTGCAGTGTCTCGAGTTACAAAGCATTGAAATGTAATTGTGCGCTAATTCACGCAAACACACGCACAGACCAGACTCTGTTTGACCAGAACAGCCCACGTGTCATGTGACCACAGCCCTCTTCATAATAAAATCTGACCGGGATTTGATGTCCGGCGGTCCAGATGTCAAAGTCTCTGTTGTGAGCTGCTAATTGTGTTTCTGTTTAACGATTTAGCAGCTAATATTCAGTAATAAGATGGCCAGGGCCGCAACCGACGTGGTTTTAGCAGAAGTCAGACAATTGTGTTTTATTGTAAATGTAGATAATAATGAAGGTTGAAATATAGTGACTGAAGGATTCTAGAAAGAGATGATATGATTGATGATATTCTTTTTTTGTTGTTGACATTTTGATTTAATAAAGCCGCTGTCTTTGCTCTAAAACGAGTCTTTACGGTCAGTTCAAGCTTATCAAAATGTATTTATGATTATTTGAATAGCCACATTGGTTCCTTTTCATAGTTGCAGCCCAAAATATACTATTCATTTTGTGTGTTTTTAAGCATCAAAGTAACGTTATTATCTTCCTGACGCATCAATTCGCCTCGACGTTACAATTAGATGTTGATATCGGCGTGTGCTGAACGATTGCATTTTATTTACTTTAACACAAACCCCGTATTACCTTGTGTTCCAGTATGAAGACCTGGTGCACTACTCCGGGCCAGAGGGCATGGCGGCGATGGGGGGCTACGCGGACGAGCTCAGAGGCCTGGCCCCGCCCCAGTACGGAGCGCCCATCCCGGACTCGCTCAAGCACCACAAGGACCAGATCTACGGGTGAGACGGAAAAATAAACGCGACGTAACGAGGGTTTATTCAGACGAAAGAAGCACAAATCAGAATTATGACGCAACCATGGCAAAGCTGGCAAAATCGCTGCAGCTTTTAAGCACCAACATGTCTTATTCTGCAGAAGAAAAGTTCAATTTAGAGCTGTACAAACATGTTCTGGTAGTACACGTTTTGTTCGTCAGGCCTAGTCAGTTCTCCAGGACACGTTTGAAATATAAACACTACGCAGACGCCTATTACGAAAACCAAAATTGCAAATCTAATCACGATTTCAATTAGATATAATCGTGCAGGCCTGGTGTGAATTCCCCCCTGGAAAATGAGTGCGAAGGCTCAAATATGCAGCGTTTTTCAACCTTTTTGAAGCCATAGCGCACGTTTTTGTGGCTGAAACTGCACCAAACTAAAACATAACCAACTCAGAGCTTTAATTTAAGGGAAAAATGCCCGTAATATGGTGAATAATGTCCGTGCCAGTGTTCTGTTCTCAAAATTTGGCAGTGGTGATTGCTTTTCTTTCTTTTTTCGATGCAAAGCGACGCTCAGTCTAAAATGACTCAAAAATTTATTTAAAAATGTAATAAAACGTTCATACCCGTTAATAAAATAAATGCACACTTCTTTATTTATTTTGTGCAGCCAATACTGAAACAATAAGAGGTATTATTGCAATTAAATTGATTTTATTAGAAACTGTAAAAATATCCGAATCAAGTATTGTGCATTTATTTTATTAACGGGCATGTTTTATTACATTTTTAAATACATTTGACCTTTACATTTAGATTATGCACAGTTGAATTTATATACATTGTAAATAACAGTGGTCCAATGACCTTGAGGAATACATTTATTAAGATAATCTGCAAACCGTTTTTTTTTAAAGAATCTTTATCAAACTTTAATTATAGAGTTCAGGACTTGTCAGTGTCTTTTCTGTCAGAACAAAATCCATTCACTGATGTGGGAAAAAAAATACAGAAATTGTACATTCATCTCATTAACGCAGGAGTTAAATGTGATTAAATCTACACCACAGACAACACGTGATAATGATAAATAATGCAGCTCTAAAGCCCTGCGTTTACAATGAACCCCTGGCGATTCCTCCACGCAGGTCTGTAATGCGCTAAAACCTCACGTCAGCGTTTAACAGATTATCTTTGCGCACCGTGAATGTCCATTTATGTCAGATATGTGCAGTTGTTGTGGTCTGAAAGTCAATCCCGGGTGGACTCTGTCAACTGTCAGCCTGTTTATGCCCGCTATGTTAACCGCTTCTGCAGCCACGAGGCCGACACGCACCGCTTTCAAATGCACCCGCCTTAAATTGTGTTTCCAAAGACATTTTTCACACGTTACAGTCGAATTCTCAAAGGTTTTCAGATGTAACGACGTGAAATGCCTCGTCTTTTATTGGTTAAGTTGCAATTTGTTGTAATGTTATTTAAAAAGTTGTAATATTAATAGATTTTTATCATGCAATGTTTGGAAATTTACATACTTTTTCTGCAGTATTTTAACATCTGACATCTCTGTATGAATCATGCTTCTGTATCAAGAATGATATTAGATTTAAGTTGCTAAGGATGTTTTTTATGTATTTATTGTGATGTTTTAAAAATAAACATGGCGATTATACAATTCACTGGATGGATTAGTAGTAACAATATAGTATTTTGGACCAAGGCTGTCCAATTATTACCAAAGTATAGCTACAATTTACAACGCCAGGGTCCTCCATCTGAAGAAATTACTTTTTTTTTTTTTTTTTTTTTTAAATGTCAATTTTAGTCATGTTTATCTTATTCAGAGTAAATTAGCCTTGATTTGATCTCTGTTTTGTGTCTGCAAAGCTTTCGTTTCGACAGAGTTTGACTAATATATTAAGTCATCAACATATTTATTGATAATTGTAAGAAGAAAAAATAATGATTGCAACAATTTTAGAAGCAAAATTAAGATTTTTTTGTTCAAGCTTTAGCCCAAAAACAGATCTAAATGTAAAGAACTTTATTGGATCTGGCTGTTTTTGTCACATTTAACATTATTTTCTTTCATAAATCCGGTCACAAACTTGAGGAACAATGACATGTTAGACCACCACCGTTTTCCCTGTTGTTTAGTCTCGGTAATCATGAATAATTGCGAATAATTGTTAAATTGTGACGTTTTTCTCACAACAATCGTAACACAAAAACGTTATAGCGTGACATCCCAAGATAAATGTCAATTAATGTGTCAAATAGCGCAATAATATCGATAGTACAAGACACAACAGCCATATCACAATTATTTATGATTGTCTTCTAACCCTGTGTGTGTCCTTGTGTGTGTCCTTGTGTGTGTCCTCGTGCGTGTCCTTGTGTGTGTCCTTGTGTGTGTCCTCGTGCGTGTCCTCGTGCGTGTCCTCGTGCGTGTCCTTGTGTGTGTCCTCGTGCGTGTCCTCGTGCGTGTTGCAGTCACCCGCTGTTCCCGCTGCTCGCCTTAGTCTTCGAGAAGTGCGAGCTCGCCACCTGCTCGCCCCGCGACTCCGCCTCCTCGCTCTCAGGCCCCTCCCACATGCTGGGAATGAACAACCACAGCGACGTCTGCTCCTCGGACTCGTTCAACGACGACATTGCCGCCTTCGCTAAACAGGTGAGTGGCGGGCGGAGTCGGCCAATGGCAAAGCAGAGGTTTAAATGTGTTCTGAATGTTTTTTGTTGTTGTTTTTTTTTTTTTTAAGTTATTGCTTGATTTGTTTTGTAGATTCGCTCAGAGAAGCCAATTTTCTCCTCCAACCCTGAGCTGGACAACCTGGTCAGACATTTTTAACACTATTATTATTGTTTTTTATTTTAATTCATATTTTCTGTGTCTCATTTGTATTTTTTTATTCTCTTTGCAGATGATCCAAGCAATTCAGGTTCTGCGATTTCACCTGCTGGAGTTGGAAAAGGTGATTTTTTTTGTGTGTGATATTTTTTGTACCACTGCACAACGTATTAAAATTATATATTTTTCTGATATAGGGACATATAGATCACCCGTTAGCACATGCACCAAACTTTTCTAATCCAGTATGCGACAAAACTCAAGTTTTAAGTTAGATTTATTTGAGCCGACATTTGGATTGCTACGCTAATTTTCAGCACATATTAATTTACTTAAAAACTGAATTAAAATATCTCCTGTGTAAAATCTTATTATGTCAACAAAATGAAGTAAAATATTTAAACCTGGCTTTTTTCATTTTTCATATTTATGTCCCAAATATGTACAAACTATTTTAACACATAAAATGCATTATTTTTAGGTCAGATGTATATTTTTTAATGTAATATATTTCAAAATGATATGTAGTTTTTTTTTCATATTCACCTGCAATTACAGGCCCATTCAATTGTTTAGTTTCTCGATACACTAATGTCTCTAACTAAACATTGTATTATTTTATTGCTAACACAAACTGACATAGTGACTTTTATGCTTAACAGTGAAGTCATTTGTGAGTCTCCTTGTCTAAATGAGTCTGTAATAATGATGTAATGAGAACTTTGAGCAGAATTCTCCTTGTCTAAACACTTTTCTTTGCTCTGCAGGTTCACGATCTGTGTGATAACTTCTGTCACCGGTACATCACGTGTCTGAAGGGGAAGATGCCCACAGACCTGGTCCTGGACGAGCGAGAGGGCGGCTCCAAGTCCGACATGGAGGACTTCGGAGGGTCCTGCACCAACCTTTCAGATCAGGTCAGAACCAAGACAAGCCCTCAGTATCCCTCAGTGTTCCTCAGTGTCCCTCTGATTCCCTCAGTGTCCCTCAGTGTCCCTCAATGTCCCTCTGTATCCCTCAGTGTCCCTCTGTATCCCTCAGTGTCCCTCAGTGTCCCTCTGATTCCCTCAATGGACTTCATTGTCCCTCAGTGTCCCTCAGTGTCTATTTTCATTGCAGGAGTTTTATACATGGATTTAAAGTCATGTGATTAATCTTATTCGCATTGAGGACTGACAGGACTGAATTGGATTCTTTCTGTCTTGTCATTATTTTTCATTCTTTCTTTCTTACTTCTTTCTTTTTTAGACTAATCTTTTGGGCAAACCCCCTACAATTAACGTCACACTAAACCAGAGTTTGGCTGAGCTTGTCAAATATATTTTCATCTTGAATCAGATTAAGCTTTGTGTCCGAGTTTGCTTCAGAGTTTGTGGCCTTCCCCCGCAGCCCTCTCACATTACCAGCCTTCAGCAAAAAAAAAACAGCCAGTCGTTCCCTAGTTTTAATCCGGCTCGTGCCTTGTTGTGCCTGCAGGGGGCTTCTTGGTTACGTGAGCCGGACGAGTGCGCCACGACGCCTCTGGGGACGCCCGGCAACTGCGGCCTGCCCTCACAGAGCACAGGGGACAACGGCAGCGACACCGGTAAACACAAACCTCCTATTATGCTCCTATTATGCACTTATTACGCACTTATTACACACCTATGAACTTATTACAACTTATTACAACTTATAACGCACTTATTACGCACTTATCAACTTATTACAACTTATAACTTATTACGCACTTATTAAGCACTTATTACGCACTTATCACTTAGATAATACGCACTTATTACTTGCATATTACGCACTTATTATGCACTTATTACTTAGCTATTACGCACTTATCAACTTATTACAATTTATTACTTACCTATTACACACTTATTACACACTTATCACTTACCTATTACTTTCCTATTACGCACTTATTATGCCCTTATTACACTCTTTATTACGTACTTATTACTCTTATTATGCACTTACTACGCTCTTATTACATGCTTATTATGCACACATTATAGAACTATGTCTATTTTCCATTCCTCCCCAGATTAAAGTAGGACCTGGACTATTTCCATGTACTTAAGTGTTGTAACCAAATGGAAATGACAATGGAATGCACTTTTTGTCATTAAGTTGTTACTATGCGTTTCTGCTGGTTTGAACTGAACAGGAGAGTGATTATAACATGAAGGAAAAGGATTGATACTCGATTCCACCATCACAAAAACACTCTTTTTTGAAGATCTAGATTGCCATTTTCAAAACAAATTAAATGTTCTTTCTATCGTATTAACACGTGACTTATAACTAATTCTGATAAAGCTATTTTGATATTTCAATTTGGTCCTTTTTATGTCATTTTTTCAGTGTTGATACTTTTGTTACTAGTGTAAGTATCAATTCGTTTCTCAGCACTGATACTTTTTGAAAACCCCAGTGCCATGTCCTCTAATAACACCTAATCTAATGCAATTATCGAACACGTGTTGCCGTTTTCGCGTCTTCAGAAGTTTACATTGTTTCTTCTTCACGCAGGCGACGGTCTGGACGGGGGCGTGGCATCGCCGAGCACAGGGGACGACGACGACTCTGACAGAGACCGACGGAACAACAAGAAGAGAGGCATCTTCCCCAAAGTCGCCACAAACATCATGAGGGCGTGGCTTTTCCAGCACCTGTCGGTAAGAACGGGATTCCAACAGCATCAGCCGCATTAGCCACATTAGCCGCATTAGCCGCATTAGCCGCACTAGCTGCATTAGCCACATTAGCCGCATTAACCGCACTAGCTGCATTAGCCGCATTAGCTCTATTGTTGTTTTAAATCACAATTGACAGTTTGGTTTTGATGTTATTTTCTGAGATGAAGAGGGTTGAGGGGGCTGGTGGTTTTGCTGCTGCGGTGGCGTAAGTGCGACGGAGGAGGGAAAAAGATGGAGGGGAGAGAGACTGCATCTTCTGAATGATTTGGAACAGAA
The DNA here is from genome assembly GCF_026437365.1 of Eucyclogobius newberryi. NCBI lineage: Eukaryota > Metazoa > Chordata > Actinopteri > Gobiiformes > Gobiidae > Eucyclogobius > Eucyclogobius newberryi. The sequence goes on from NW_027315724.1 coordinate 18,863,294, forward strand.
CATGCAGAAAGATGTGACTGACTGACAGCAATAAATAATAAATAACAGCACATAAATAAATAAATAATAATAACAAATAAATAAAATATAAATACATCATTAAATTTAAAAATACATAATTAATGAATTAAATTAATACAGTTTGACTTTTAAAGGTTTAGTACTGGCTTATAACTAGCAGTGGGCAATTCATCACTTTTTCGATGATAATAATCATAACAATCATAATAAACATATATTAATAATAATAATTGTGAATGTTGTTGAGTATTTAGTTCATGATAAAAAAAAACCTAAAAATAGCTGCTTAAAAATAAAATAAGTTATGTTGTAAACTTTCAAATATTGATTTTTCTGGTTTTAAGTGATTCATTTTACATTTCACCCAATTAAACCTCAACTATTTAAAGACTTGTTTTAACACATTTCTGTACGACACACTCTCTTTGCCGACATAAAAAAATGTGTTAAAATGAAAACGCCTTGACAAGCTTTTATTACGAACTGTCATATTCCAAAGACTTAAAGTATATAAAAAGTGACAATAAAACAGTCACATCTTCCAGGTTTTTGCACTAAAATAAGTATCACGATATAAGTCACCATTCTATTCTTGCAACAAAACAAATTATTACGATATTTTAAAGCTTTTGACAATACAATTTCGCAATATTTCAATTATTGTTACTGCTAGTCCTTGTTAATTTAGTACTTAAACTCCAAATACGTCCTGGCTGGGTCCAGTCTGAACCTCATCTTGTTTTATTAGTCACAGGTTTATTCTCGCTTTGGACTCACATTCAAACATAAAAGCATCAGGAGGAAATGCACAGAACATGATCATAACAGCCACGAATCGCACTAAATTAGATACACTTTTCGCAACAATTAACGCCGGGTGCAAACGATGAAACCGCACGTGGTAATGAGTTTGAAAGAGGATTTAGTGGCGAGGCCAAACACCATCGACGGCGGCGGGCGGAGAGAGCGAGGGCCCCGGGTTCGCAACGGAGGTCAATTAAATCAAACAGGAGCGAGCGGGATTAAGCCATGATGCGAGTGCGTTGAGCGCCGAGGAAGTGGCCGCGATGGACGGAGTAATCGCCGACGAGGTGATTAGACCGGTAATTAGCGATGAAATGAGGCAGGTTAAATGTTTCTGCGCCGCAATTACCGCAGCGCGAGAGAGAGTGTGGGAACCGGCAAAAGACGGCAAACGTGGAGCTTTTGTATCGCTGTGAAGTCGTTTGAATGAGCTCGTTGGCGTCTACCGAGCGAAAAATCGTTGGCAATTTTAGGGTGTACGATATTGGGGAAAAATCATGGATGCTGTTACGTTTTTGGCATTTTACTGAGGACAATATTATCAAAAACGTCCTAAAACACGATTGTGAACGTCGGGGTTTAAGTGTCGCATTGTCAAATAAATTAACCACGAAAGCGCATGAATCTCATCGTTTTTGCTTTTTGGAGTCGGCTCTTTTTGCTATTTACGTGTTTATTGTAATTTTCTTTCCATTTACAACAGCACCTGGAAACTGTCTGTCTTAATAAAGCACCAACAAAATCTTAATTAAGGACGATAGTGTAGTTTATTAAGAAGATTCAGCCTTAGTAACTTCATTGAGAACCCGAAACATAACTGCTATTTTGGCTCCTCGTTACTAAGTTTAAATAATTCTAAAATAAACAACTTATTTATGATTAAATACATGTTTGTTCTTGCTTAAACAACAAATTTTAGTCCTCAAAGACGTTCAAATACTTAACAATGTCAGACCAAAACACACAAACAAACAAATAATCCAGAGTCCTGATCTTAAAGTACCTATGACAGGATTTTAAGATTTTCCAATTTTGACTGTATTTAGTGTGTTTATACCTGTTGTACTTATACATTATAGTTTTACACCAATCAAGACAGGTATTTGAGGAGAAAATGTTCAAAAATCTGTATAAAATGACAGGAAGTGACATCACACCAGGGCATCGTTCCAGTCAAAGTTTATGCAGAATTTACACAAACAAACAATTTTTTTTAACCCTTTAAACATTTATTCAACAAAATAGTCGCTCTCACATACTTTTATTTGTCAAATAAATAAAACTAACTAGTAATTTCCTAGTGTGATGTCATCAACTACAAACAGGAAATGGAATTATAAACCTAAAAAATGTGCTATTCTGATCATTTGTTATAATATTTTTGTTAATATTGTTTGCTTAATATTCTGTTAGCAAAATTCGAAATATATTTAACTGCATTTTAGTTCAATGAGTCGTCCGACCTATAGGGGGCGCTTCAACCTAGACATCCCACAACTTTACACCGTGTTATCGCTCTTACACCGAACGATTTACCTGATTTTTGTCCCCATAAAGTCGCCGTATTTGCAAAGTTTGCCTGAAGAACACGTATGAGCCTGTGGCGTGTGTTTCAGCACCCGTACCCCTCGGAGGAGCAGAAGAAGCAGCTCGCCCAGGACACAGGGCTGACCATCCTGCAGGTCAACAACTGGTCAGTGCCACCCGCAATCAATAATCAATGCACAGACACTTTCTCTTATCCATATTCAGTTTGGGGTCAGGGTAAAAGTGAGCCGTAAACCTTCCAATTAACGCTTCGTCAATGCAATACCAGCCACAGTCGTATGAAATGGTCTTTGTGGTCTTCAAACGCCAAAATTAAATAAGGGTTTTGCACTTTTGCAGGATTTTAATCAATTTTTACGACAGGGCAAAAAGGGGAGGAGTAAATTTGCCAGGGTCACAATTAGTGGAATCAATTTTGTCTTCGCTCATAAAGCACAATAGCCAATCAATACCCAATAATCAAATTATCCCCGCGACCACATTGACTGTTGGTGTTCCTGCTTAAACAGGCAGAAACGATACGTCTACGGAATTGTTTAAAAATGTGCAAACGTCGTTCCAAAATGCAGTTCAAAGAGACAGTTATGTATATTATGTTCATACAGAATAACTCAGGAATGCACTTACTTTATTTGCATATTTGTTTAACGGTTCAGGCTCGTGTTAGTTCCGGAGTGGGTTCTGGTTTAGCCTATGTCAGACCTGGTTTAGTCCTGGTTTAGACCAGGTTTGGACCTGGTTTAGACCTGATTTAGACTTGATTTAGTCCTTGTTTAGTCCTTGTTTAGTCCTTGTTTAGTCCTTGTTTAGTCCTGGTTTAGACCTGGTTTAGACCTGGTTTAGACCTGGTTTAGACCTGGTTTAGACCCGGTTTAGACTTGATTTAGACTTGATTTAGACTTGATTTAGACTGGTTTAGTCCTTGTTTAGTCCTTGTTTAGTCCTTGTTTAGTCCTGGTTTAGTCCTGGTTTAGACCTGGTTTAGACCCGGTTTAGACTTGATTTAGACTTGATTTAGACTGGTTTAGTCCTTGTTTAGTCCTTGTTTAGTCCATGTTTAGTCCTGGTTTAGTCCTGGTTTAGACCTGGTTTAGACCCGGTTTAGACCCGGTTTAGAAACGGTTTAGACTGGTTTGGTCCTTGTTTAGTCCTGGTTTAGACCTGGTTTAGACCTGATTTAGTCCTGGTTTAGACCTAGTTTAGACCTGGTTTTGATCTCAATTTAGTCCCGTCTTTGAATTGAAATTGAAATACCGATATAATCCTAAAAACACGCCTTTAGCGTCTTCATAGACTGATTTTTACACCATTTCCATCACATTTTTGCCCTGAAAGCCACGCTCTCGCACACAGTCGATGCGGATCAATCAATTACCGGAGCGGATTGATCGCGGCTGTGGCCCTAGCGGTGATTTACTCCGGCCCCTCGCGGGGTTAAGTGGTTGTAAAAAGGGAAAAGGTTAATAGTCTCCCGCTCGCTCCGCTTCTCCATTATCCGGTGGCCTTCGCTCTCACTCACCGTGTATTTTTGTGTCTTTTTTTCCTTTGTTCCTGACGCAGGTTCATCAACGCCAGAAGGAGAATAGTGCAGCCCATGATCGACCAATCAAATCGCTCAGGTCGGTGGACGTTTCCTTGCTGTTTTGTTAATTCTTTTGTTTTTTGTACCTTTGCCTTAACTCTTACTTGAGTCCACATCTTACAAACACATTTATTACATCGCAGAATGACAACAGACAATTTAAAACACATCAGAGCTTCGTTAGATCAGTAAATCCTCATACATTACGACAAAAACATTCATATTTGCAGCAATTGTAACGTCCGTCGATAGAGACTTGAGAAGAGACGTTTGGGAGCGTTTAATTTGAATATGAAACCAAATAAAGTGAGCGTTGTTGGCACTATAACTAGTAACTGCTGAGAATAATTTGAAAGTAGGATTTACATATCATTTACTCTACAGTCTTAATTGTAGTCGTAGTAGCTTTAACGCTATTCATATATTATGCTATTATATTACTTTACACAGTCATCATTTTCAAATATACAGTATAAAAGGGCTTGGAAATATTGACGAAAATGAATATTTCGATTTTCTTTTTGCGTCATCTTAATAACTATATTTTGTTGTTGGTTGTTGTCTAAGTCCAGCACAAAATGTGACTGAGATCATAAAATCAAACAGAAAAAGGCAAAAATGTCACTTTGTATATTTGAGTTAAACGCTGTCTTAATCAGCTGTTTTAAGTCATTTTTAATTATTTTTAATCATAGAGGAAACACTCCATATTCTCCTTTTGCATGTCTCCAAAACTGTGATACATCTCCACCTCTAAAATCTTAGCAGTAATAATAAGTAATAAGTAATAACTGCTTAGTACTTGTAGGTAAAAGTACTCATTCTTCACAAAACTGTAAAACATAAGGAGCTTTGTCTAACTGTGTTCCTGTGTGCGTCAGGTCAAGGGGGCCCGTACAGCCCGGAGGGGGCCGCTCTGGGGGGATACGGCCTGGACGGACAGGCTCATCTCGGGCTCAGAACAGCAGGTCTGTACCTCTTACCTCATCATGAATCATTATAAATCATATACACAGCACACGGCGCCAAACGCAGTGCATTAGTGTGGTCACAAGCAGCACTCGTAAATGTTTAAACGGCACTTTCACGCTGCTATTTTTGTTGGTATTAAACATATTAATGAAAAATTGATAATCGGCGCGGTGGAAGTGAAGGTTCTTTTTGGAGCGACGGAAAGCGTTTTAAAATGCAGTCGCAAATGTAATTTAAATGGGAAAAATAAGTACTTTTTGTATATATTTTTTTTAATTAACGACAATAAATATTACCAAAACTAACATAACAATACAGTCACATAATTTTTTTGTTTTTTTTTATTAAAAAAAAATTACAAATATTGACAATAAAATACATAATAATACCTGTAATTACTTTTAACTTCTAATGAAACAAGACGAATTCAGAATATAAAATTGATCGCCGAAATGTGTTAAACCTAAAATTGAATATTTGCAGTCAAAAAAGGTTTGTATTTCACTGTAAGTCCCCAAAATACTCACTAATCATGACTCGTTCTGTAAGAACGAGTTTGCTGGCCTCCCCGGCCCGAGCGTTCAGGAGCTGCAAAAGTGTCAAGTCTAAACCAGGTCCAAACCTGGTCTAAACCAGGACTAAACCAGGTCTGACATAGGCTAAACCAGAACCCACTCCGGAACTAACACGAGCCTGAACCGTTAAACAAATATGCAAATAAAGTAAGTGCATTCCTGAGTTATTCTGTATGAACATAATAACTTTGAACTGCATTTTGGAACGACGTTTGCACATTTTTAAACGATTCCGTAGACTTATCCAAATGGAGCTGATATGAATCCTGATTTCCTGCATATGTCGCTTGTGCCACATCTGCAAAGACAACATGTCCCACTGTGTAAATGTTCTATAACTGTGTCGTCCATTTTGTCTTCGTTAAAACTGACGCTCGCATGCGCCTCATTAAGTGTGTGAGCTCTTCCCAGTCCAATAACTGTTTAAAATCAATCTTTTAAAACTCTGGGTGGCTCTTAAATGGCGGAAACCACGTATTGCATATTTTGTAAATGATTAAATGAATGTATATATTTTACATTTACATATTTTTTATGTAAATTAATAATTAATTACAGCATAAAACACAGTGATAAAGTGTGAGCGTGATATTCATTTGTCTTTTTGACGCGTCCTGCTCTCGTCCCTCAGGTCTCCAGGGCATGTCCTCTCTTCAGGGCGATTACCCGGGCGCGCTCCTGTCCCAGCCGGGTTACCCTCCACACCCGGGCCCCTCCCTCCACGGGTACCCCGGAGCCCACCCGCACCCCGCCATGCTGCTCCACCCGCCTCCCCACGCCCACCCCGCTGAGCCGCTTTTGGCGCAAGGACTGGACATTCACGCGCACTAGCCGCCGTCGTTGCCGCCGCCGTTGCCGTGGGACTGAAAGAGACTGGCGTTCGGCTGAGAGCGCTCGCACACAGAGACTTATCCAATATGAGCTGTGCGTCGTGCGCGTGTGGAGTACGATATTTAAAGAGAAGAAATTACACAAAGTTTACATTCCCCACTTTAAAGACCTCAATGTAGCCTCCCTGCTTCACAGAACGGGCCGGAGCAGGGGTTCTCAAACTGTGGGCCGCGTGCCGGGCTTTTCACAGAACTATTGCTGTTCAAATCAGGTTTTGTTTTTGCGGTTTTAGTCCTGCTTAAAGTCTTAGGTGATTCCCGGTGTAGCACTGGTTTAGTCCTGGTTTAGTCCTGGGTAAATCTTAGGTTATTCCTGGGTTAGTCCTGGTTTGGAACTGTTAATCCTGATTGGCCGGGTATAGACTGAGTTAAAACATGTGTTAATCCTGGTTTAGATCTAAGTAAACAGCTGGTTTAGAACTAGTCCAGATTCACCACGGCTTAATCCTGGTTTAGATCTAGGTTCTAGATCTCTTTCCAAATTTAGCCTGGATTCAGTTCTACCATGATTGATCTGGTTTAGTCCTGGTTTCGATCTCCTTCAATGGAAGTTTTGATCTGGACCAGGTTTAGACCATGTCCTGGACCTTTTTCCAGACAGCCCAGAGCCAGCTCTAGCTTGCTTGATCTGGTTTTGACTTGGGTTAGTCCTGGTTTAGTCCTCAATTTGGCATTTAATACATTCACTAGAAGTAATATCCAACTTCAGGATCACTTAAGTAAACCTGGCACTTGGAATATTTCAAAACGTGGTCAGTAAATGTTTGAGAACCCCTGGTCTGGACCCACAGGTTTAAGCCATACCTCTTTTACTATAGTCAAGTGCTTCCTCCTCTCCAAATATGTCCACTGTGCCCTGTGGGTGGGACGTACGCTTTAAAACTACACTTCCCATCATGCCTAATGGACGTTTTGCTGGATTCTTGGACCAGACTTGAACCTGTGATGAACACTTGGCCTTTTTCCCGTCTTCCTCCACATTTTACTGTCAGAGTTATATCCATGCTTCAACCACTGTTTTATGAACGAGACGCTGCAGGAGAAGTGCACAGCTTTATCCAAATATCCAGTGGTTTCTCCTTCACATTTCCATCAACAAAACAACATCGTTACGGTTTACGAAAGTTATAATGAGGAAACCGTTTGAGAATTGGAAAGCGGCAGTTTTTGACGTTTTGCTTCAGGAAATTGGATGAAAAAAACAATAAACAAAGACAATTCATCACACAAAACCTGGAAGAAATGCACAATTGGATGAGTATATAATCTATAATTAAAAAGAGACAGAAACATCCAGTGAAACCTCCCAAACAAAGAGTGTAAAGTGATATTTCTGCCATTTTTAGTGGTTAATTTCATGGTCCGTTCAGGTTTCGTGCTGAACAGAAACATTTACAGGCACATTTTAGCAATATCAAAATATTCATAACAAGTAAAATGTCCAATGAGTCAATTGAGAAAAATATCATTAAATACAATTCTTTCTTGAGGAATTGGGCGTGTCATGTCAACACAATGGAGGCTGTCGCAATAACCGCCTACATCACCAGTCGTTACCGTCATTACTCTCGTTACCGTGGTTACCGTGGCCTAAAACCAGAGCTTCTCCTGCAGCGTGTCGCCGCTCGGCCTCCTACTTTGACTGTGATGCGGCGTCACGTAGTGCTCTTCCTTATAGCATGAAGCTACCGCGCTATGAATGATTTCCAGTCTTGCCTCGTCTCTCACTGACCTCCTTAAGGCGCCGCAGTCGGGCCTAAAAACACATGCAACGCGAGCTAGAAAAAGCCATTTGAGTTGTTCTCGTGCCGTCGGGTTCTGTAGCGTTTGGTTCTCTTTTTGTTTCGTCTGGAGAGCGAGAGAGAGCGGCCGCAGCCAAAGGACGCATTCAACTTTCGGCTCCTCTCCGCTCCGTCTGGACTCGGCTGAAGCGTTTCTGAATGATTATTACTATGGGATATACAGTTATGGTTAATAAAGTATTAAAATGTTTTTTTTATATAACGTCTGTCTCCGTTCGTCAGTGTCCGAGCAATTCACAACATCATGATAGAGTCAGAGCAGGTATTTATATTTTGTCGATTATTATGACACTTTACAATAGCTACACCTTAATTAGCCTTAATAAATCATGAATTAGGGCTTAATCCTGGTTTAACTCTAGGTTCTAGACTTAGATGTTTTTTCAAATTTAACCTAGATTCAGTTCTATCGTGATTGATCTGGTTTTGATCTGCTTCAATGGAAATTTTAGTTCAAAATTACATGTTTAGTCTATTATTATAACACTTGATAATAGCTACACCTTAATTAGCCTTAATAGATCATGAAAATACTTAATTAGGGCTTAATCTTACCTTGATCTGGTTGTGACTTGGTGGTTTAGTCCTAAATTTGGCCATTAATACATTTACTAATTCATAGTGAACAAACTGTTTATTATTCAGGCTTAATTACTCTTGAATGAATAAACTTTAATCGATTACGTGTTCATTACGATTTAAGTCCTCGTCTCTGCTTTATAAGGCTAAGAAAAGTGTAGCTCTTATTGCGCTTTATACTTTATGTAGCCTTAGGAACATTAGGTTAAATATTTGAAGAGGAAGGACGGGCATGAGAGCTCATTAAGAGGCATTCGTTTACTTAATGCTAATGTTAAAAATGCTTTGGGGGCCCGTGAAGTCAAGAAATAAAGACAGTTATTTGATCGAGATGAAGTAGCTGTAACAGTATCAAATAGTACTACTACTGTACCTGTATTAAAGTATACCACAGGGGTGTCCACAGGGGGCCACAGTGGTGCCAAGTGGATATTTAAGCTCTTTGAACGAGCCACTGAACATTACATAAGGCTTAAAACAGGCATGTCCAAACTAGGGCCCGGGGGCCAAATGCGGCCCTCAAACCAATTTTTGTTGGCCCTCCAGCTTCCTGCTATGTCGGCCCAAACAACAAAAAGTAGTACTTTTTACTGTGAAATTGGGAAAATTCAGGCATATTGATGTTATACCAACCTAATATTAATGTTCTAGGTCTAATTAAAGGTGGAGGCTCATCGCAATTATAACGCCAAATTTCGAATGATTCACTTTGTCAATCAACAAATTCGACATTGTCAAGTTGTTTGTGGCCCTCTGCCCCGTTTAAGTTTCAAAATCCGGCCCTTGGTGAAAAAAGTTTGGACATCCCTGGCTTAGAACATTAATTTGAGGTCTGCATTACTTCAATAATGTGTGTTAATGAGGGAAATTGGACCATAGACCACCTCAATGTACAGCAAATCCACACATTTAACATTAACAAGAAAAGACCTGTTCAATCTCTGGTTTCAGTCATACACTCTTTGTCATTTGAAGTCTTTAAAGCAGTTGAGACTCGCTGCTGTGACATGGGGCAGATGTGGTCTTCAGAGATAAGCGGTCATCACAGGCTGATAATCAGGACCCTAATAAATCAGTTACAATAGTGTTCATCTTATCATGCAAAGTCACACGTCTATGATTACTCACTCTTTCATCATCTACAGTAAATGAACAATAAAAATAATGGAGCTATCTACAAAAGTCATTCCTGAATTATGCTTTTCCCCCCCAAACAAATAGACATAATCTGCTTTTTCGTCTTTTTCTTTTCGCAAAACGGTCCAAACATTCCTAATCCTATAGAACGTGGTGCTTAAAAAGTCAGCTGGGCTTAAGCGCTGAGGCCCCGTCCTGGCCCTGTGTGCGCGGGACAAAGGAGAAATGAAAAGTGTGGTGTTGCGGGGGTCAGGCCACAGTCCCAGGGAGAAAAGCCATATCCTGTTGACCCCCGCGTGAACTCTAGCCTATGACCCCCCGGAGCTGCGGGTCAGCGGGGGGCAGGAGCGGGGCCCAGGGGGGGTATTTAGGCTCTCACCGGGGCATGTTGTTGATGTCGGATTAGACTGGGGCAGATAACGCGCAGCTAAAAGGTTAAGGATAAGGAAAGCAGATCAGTGGAAGAAAAGAGTGGTGTTTTGTCAAGAAAAGGCCACAGGTTTTCAAGAGTAAAGTGTGTTGACTAAAAACATCACCGGCTTCTGACCCTGTGTGTGTTTGGAGATTTAAAAAAAAAGTGAAAGAATATATTTGACAAACGTACGGGACAGAAAGGGGTTAAAGGTTATAGAACGGAAACCGACACAATTGAAATACAGAGGAATAAATACAATAAAAAGTGTTTGGAGAGACTTCAAAACAACTGCCAAAGCACGACTAAAGTTCAGTCAGTTCTGGGTGAAATACACAGCTTTGCTTTTCATTCAAAAGAAAAGAAAGAACTGATTAAAATAAAGTTTGGTAACATTAATTAACTAACTACAAATGTAAAAGCCTTAATAAAGCATAAGACTTAACGCATATGGAACAAATCGTTTATTAAGAACGATTCAGGCTTAATAACCACGTAATATCCTAACATCTAACATCTTAATTAAATAGTTCCTAAGCCTGAATATTTTTTCTTGAATTACCTCTTCCTGCTAATTAAGGTTATTAAGTGGTACCTAAAATTCAAAATTAATTGTATTATTGTATCTAATATGGAATGATTATAATACTCCCCCCAATAAATATAACATCATATGCCGCATTAATGGTTTAGTAGATTTGGGTAAAATATTTAGAGGTATTTAAACAGGTCTCAATAAAATAAAATAAATGAGAGTATTGGACCGTTAGTGGAGTACTTTCGACTATGACAAAAATCATAGACAAATAATTGCAATTGTATTTTGGCAATTTTGAACAGACTCTAAAACACATACAAATATACCATTTTAAATCAAAGACAGTGGCATTATTGAATCTAAATATCATAAATGTTTTTTTTTTTTTCCAGTCTAGTCTGTTTTTCCATCAATAATACACTTTATTCAAATATTCTTATCTAGACGCCTTCAGCCACCACATTTAAACATGTATATGATGTATTTAAAAAATCTCAATGTACATAAGAAATCATCTTTGGCTAGTTTGGTAATTGAAAACACTAAAATAACCTTTAGTCGTTCTCTTCGAGGAGTTTATCATTTAGACTTTCTTTGTTTCCCTCTTCTTCACTGATGCACTTTTATTTGCCCTTACCTGACCAAACTTAAATTCTTTATCTTTTCTCCTATTGTTAAATGAGCCACAGAAGCTGCACTTTGCCCCGTGCACAGACTCTATCCTCGGCTCTTTACGGCTCCTGTGATAGTTCAGGTGGATCGTGACAGATCTGCCGCTCTCGACCCTCCGGCCTCGACCACAGCGAGTAACAACAACACAAACCTGAGTTATAACAAGAACACAGACGAAAGAGCGCCATTCTTCAACGGGACGTCCCCCACAAGAACACGGACTTTAATGCATGAGAGCGCAACGTTTCAGAAGTGGAACAAGTAACTCAAATAATGCTCAGTGTCAATTTGGTAATCAAACAAGAAAAAAACAAGCCAAAATCGCTTGAATTTTGTTTAAATTTAGCTATAATTTCTGTTTGTTGAGTGTTGCGTAGTGTTCAATTGTTTGCGAAATCGTAATGACAAATTGTGTTTTTTTTTCCGAAAATTTCATCTAAACATCGAGGACATAAAAAAAACAAACATCATAAATCTTTCTCGTAAGAAAATTTCTATCAGTGATTTCCAAATTGTGGTATGGGATTTACACAAGTTTAGTCAAGGTGTTGTTCCATGTTTATGCTTATTGAGGTTCACTTTTGGACTTTTTGGACATTACTCATGTTTTGAGCACTAAACTTGGGGCACCATTACTCACTTTTTGAGCTCTAAACTAGGGGCACCACTATTAAAGTTTTGAGCACTAAACTTGGGGCACCATTACTCACGTTTTGAGCAATAAACTTGGGGCACCAATACTAACGTTTTTTGCACTAAACTTGGGGCACCATTACTAACATTTTGAGCACTGAACTCGGGGCACCATTACCAAAGTTTTGAGCACTGAACCTGGGGCACCATTACTGAAGTTTTGAGCACTGAACCTGGGGCACCATTACTAAAGTTTTGAGCACTAAACTTGGGGCACCATTTCTAAAGTTTTGAGCCCTAAACTCGGGGCACCATTACTAAAGTTTTGAGCCTAAACTCGGGGCACCATTACTAAAGTTTTGAGCCTAAACTCGGGGCACCATTACTAAAGTTTTTAGCCCTAAACTAGGGGGAAACCAAATTTAGGGTTCCATCCTATGAAAATATAAAAGTTTGTCAGATGTTTTGTTCCAACAGCTCTGACGGTTAGTCTTGAGTAATTTCTTAGAACTATTGTTACTCTTACTTCAGTTTCTGGAAACTCTACTCACCGCTGGTTGTTATTCTAGTGTCGTTTTGCTAATTCTTGACCGAATACTTACAATGTCGAGTCCAACAGGTGCACGTGCCATATATTATCCACCTCCTCGGGTTGAATCTTTGGTTACGACCCTCCAGTGTGTCCGACCCTCTCGCCGCTGACATAACTCACAGCCCGAGCCTATGATTGGTTGAGACAGAGTGAGGCGGCCAATCCTTCTGCAGCAGAGACCGTTAGAGGAGGAGAATTACACCATATCAAACCAGCATCTGTGTTAAACGTGATAAATGACAGAGACGTCTTGGGGTTTTCACTGCGGGTTTATGTGAATGCAGTGAGGTAACATTATGGAAGTTGAAAAAGATTGATTTGTTAAGAACGTTTGTCACGGTTCTGGTTCTTTTCTTTTTGAGAACATCTTCGACACATATTACTGATAAGCGTATTGTTGACGGGATTTCAAAAAGGGATAGAATCACATATTTTTGGGAATAAAATAGAGTTATAGAGCTGCTATTCAAAGAGTCAATTGTAAGCCTTGATGTTTATTATCTGTTTCTGCAAATTAACCCTTCTTTTGACAGGAATTATAACTAGTTTAAGGTTAAGGCACAGTTCAGTTTCAATGAGACGATACCAACATAAAGAACTCATTTTGACCAGCAAATACATTTTATTTACAGTAAGACAAAATACGGAAAACATTTGCTTTCATTTTTAGTATTTTTTTATTTTATTTTACGGGATACACACTTATTGTAGGGTGCACGGTGGCAAAGGCGGTTAGCGCTCTTGCCTCCCAAGAACCTCTCCGGGTTCTCCGGCTTCCTCCCACCGTCCAAAGACATGCATGTGGTAGGTAAAAATTGGTGAAATGTGAGCGTGAACTGTCTGTAATGTCTGTGTCTCTGTGTTGGCCCTGCGACAAGTTGGCCACTGTCCAGGGTGTACCCCGCCTAAGGCCCGAAGTCACTGGGATAGGCTCCAGTCACCCGCGACCCCGAAAGGGAACAAGCGGTAGAAAATGGATGGATGGACACTTATTGTAACCTTTTTTGTCTTGCGCATCCCCTAAGTTTCATATTAAACACCCGAGTACCAACTGTCTGTTTAATGATGATTCTTTACACTCAGTTAATGCCACTTCTATTTTACGGTTTTGTTTTATAATGATATTGATGTCCAAATCATAAAACATAAAGATGTAAATTCTCCTTTCAAGTACATTTTACATTCAGTTTCACCTTCTCTCTAATTCAGTCCTTCTGTGAGTGTTCTTGCCCCACAGGTCCCAGCACACATCGGGAAACACTGTATTAAATGTATTATTATTCTACATAAAAGCTACACTACACTTTTCTGACCCTACCAAGCAACTATACTGTAAACTAGCGCCAAAATCCATATAAACTACACAATAGTTATGATTTGACAATAAATATTACTCTTTAACACTTTTATTTATTTAAATTATTGTTCAAACTGTCATCTGTGCTTTCAATGGCACGCCGCACATTGATGACATCACAGTCAGTTTTAGAATTCAGCACAACTTCCTGTGAATTTAAAGTCTTATTTTTCAAAATGTCTTCAAAAACTGCCAATTTACGGATGCAAAACTATGATAAATACTGACCACAGGTTCTATACCACCAAACTTAGTCATAATTAGAAAAAAACAGAGAACCTGTCATATGGACTTTAATCTTTTTAGCTCATTTCAGTGTCAAAATGTGTCTCGGAACTTTCAGTGTTTTAGAACTTATTGTTTGTTTGGCTGGTGGATTTTTAAGGTTTCACTGTTGCACTCTGAGCTTTTTGCACAAAGAAAAGCAGATGACGCCGCCGAGTCACGTTACCGGTCGGTTCTGCGAGGAGGCGAGCCCATGCAATACCCACAATCGAATGAATTCAAGATACGCGTTTAAGGCCATTCTGCACAACATTCTCAGCAAAACAATAGCATCTCCACGGAGACGAACAGGTAGCACGCATACCTCCAGGATTGCTACGACGCTAACATATATTTTTCACATTATCTAGCAATGTTTTCCTCGTTACTCAGCGTTTGCTTTGTGTTTCTGCCACATGTTCGACCGCCGCCTTGCCTCCAGTTCATACATATTGAAGTCGATGCGCCGCTACATTCCTCCTAATGTCTCCATCAGGGCCCGACTGGTTCGAATTTGACCAAAAGCGAGCGGCGCAAAATGAACCCACGTGTGTAATGTGAAAAATGTGCGCGTGAATACGGGGCCGCATAAATATGTACAATTTCATTTGAACATTATAAAAAAGTAAAGTGTGTGTTTGTGAGGGAAGGAGCGGGGTGGGCCGGGCTGTGTGTGTGTGTGTGTGGGGGGGGCGCTATAGAGTCATTAATCATCCAATTACACACCTGTCAGAGTTCAGACAAGTGGGCGAGCGAGGGGGAGGAGGCAAGGGGAGAGAAAGGAATGTAAAAAAACTAAAAAGAAAAAAAAGGGTAAAAAGACAGGGAGGATTTGAATGACACAGAAGAGAAACGATAATGGGGCCAAAAGACAAAAGCGGAGATAGTTTTATTGAGGCTTTTCGTGACAGAGGCAAGCTGCTGGAGTCCGACGGAGGAGAGAACACGCTCGCGGACGGCTGAGTGATGAGGACGAGGCTGAACGGGACAGTGCAGACAGATACATAAGGCGCAGAAGACAGAATAATCACAGGGCTAATGGCGGCGGGCTGGGAACGCGTGAAATATGACCACTAAATTACCGGCCGAAGTGTAATGCAGTGTGTAGATGGGAGGATAAGCTCTACATTAGCGCTGCGCTAAAGAGCAGGCAGTTTAGACGTACACAGTTAATACTTGTACTTATAGTTTCTGAATGCATCGTTTTTTTTGTTCTGTAGTTTGAGTTATTTTGTGTGCAATTTGAACAGAGCGCATGTTTATTTTGTTGTTATAAAGTTTTTGAAAAGGTGAAATCGACATTAAATATAAATTAATTAAATATGAATAAATAAATGAATAAATACAAGAACTTAAGATGAAAAATTTGAACAAACACAGGCGGAACTTAAAAGAAAAAGCAGCAACGACAACAGAGCTAAACAAATAAATTATCGTGATTTGAGAATTTAAATTAAAGCTAAAGTTAGGGAGTCATTGTTTAACAAACCAAAAAAAAAGAGAGTTACAGTCTTAAATTCCCACCAAAATTTACAATTAACCGGTACACACAATGCCAACTAAACAAGGTCAAAATGTGAATCCGAACGCAAAAAAAATACCGTATTTTCCGGACTATAAGTCGCACCTTTTTTCATAGTTTTGGTCGGAGTGCAACTTAAACTTATATTTATACTTATATACTAATACTTATACTCCGGAGCGACTTATATGTGATATTATTTGTTATTTTCACACTTGCAACCGCATTTCATACTCCAGTTTTTTTTTCTTCTCTATTATGCTTTTTTTTTGTGCGATTTATACTCTGGTGCGACTTATAGTCTGGAAAATACGGTAATCAAATTTAAGTCGAGGTTCGGTCATTTTGTCATCAATGATCAACGTCAACGGCAAATCTTTCAGTAAAAGCATGTGGAATAAGTGTAAAAAGTGTAAAAAATGTTGTGTTAAATAGTAGAAATGAAAAAGTACGCCTTTGTCATGACTGTAAAACGTACGTTGGGCGCCATTTTAATTTGCTTTTCATGAGGCAAAAATCAAAATCAAATGAAAAAACGGTGATTGTTCAAACATAAATGCACTGTAAAAGTCAAAAACATGGACGACTAATACGTTTTAATGTTTGCTTATGTGAGCCAGCCCTTAATCCTGCTCAGTGCGTCTCCGTGTTTGGCTGTGGTACCTCTAAAACGCCTCGGGCCGGAGCCATCTGTGCCCCTCTCTCTCCCCCCCCACTCACCCCCTCACCCCACAAACTACCATTCATTTCCCACACACACAGTAACTCCAAACTTGGCCCCGCCTCCAGCACGACCGCCATATATCTAATTTATGGCGGCAGTGAGTGCGTTACACAGTCTCATGTATGCATAATACATCGCGTCTGTGAAGGAGCGCCGAGGACGAGGAAAAGGCCACGCCGCAACGTTTCTCAAGCGGTGTGGGGGCTGGTGGCGGCTCAAGTGTGGGTCGCGTAATCGGGTTTGTTAAAGCTAGTTTCACTCTTGGTTCAGATCCAAGTTTACAAATGTATCGATAAGCAGATGACACACTGATTCTAAAACTAAACAGCATTGTCAAAAGCGCTGAAGAAATTATCAATATTGACATTTCACATTAAAATAATGTGTCTTGGATGTAAAACGCCAATAATGGAGACGATGGATGGATACCTGTGGAGTGTACTTTTGGCTAAGGCTGGATGAGGGGGACAAAGCCGACTGTCGAGGATTGAGGAAAGAAGTTCTGAGGGAACTACTTTCTTCTGAGGGAACTACTTTCTTCGGGCTACTTTTTTTTTCCCTTTGTGTGTTTAAAAACATATATGGTATACGGTTGGAAAGACATGTAACAAAATACATTTTAATATTGAAAGTTGTTTATTTATTTATTGAAGCATTTATTTAGTGTATATATTTTTTATGTATACTTTTTCACGTATACTGTGCTTTGCCTTTGTGTGATTGTTGCTGTGTTTTTTCCCCTTTGCCCTGCAGATATTTCGTCATCAGCTCGCCAAGAGACTGAAGTCACATTAATACTTACATTGATAAGAATCATTAATATGTGAAAACTACTATTGAATCTAGTTACTCATTTAGACAAGTATCGATACTAAAGAAAAATCACATAAACAGGACAAAATTTGACTTTTCCTGAACAAGAAGCAAGAATGCTTTTTAGCTTTATCAGAACAAGTACTATTATTTTGTGTTAATTGTATTTTGTGCTTTTTTCCTCTAAAAATAAACAAATATAATTGCAATGAAAAATAAAATAAAATAATTGTACAAATGGGACAATTCTTTTGACCTTTCTTGAATAGTTTTTGAAAGTTCTGGGACTAGATCAGCACTAGTACACGGTATAAATCACATGGTAAAGTACTACTGTTTTGTGGTATCAAAATGTGTATCGAGCCTTTACTTGGTAACAAAGTAAGGGTTTAAAATATTAGTAAATACTATGAAAACACTAGTTCTCACTCAGTACATTGTTATTATTCTTGGTTTAGACCTTGAGATTTTGTTAATTATTTGTTATTTTATTATTATTATTAGGCCCGAGCGCCACAAGCTGGCGAGAGGCCTATTAATCTCGTAAGGCCGTGCGAAGCACGGCTGCGAAAGTGCGCACGTAGTGCGCACGAAATCGAGCGCGAAGCGCTCGCCCACTTCCAAACACTCACTAACGCACTCCTTCACTCATGCACGCCCCGTGCAGACTAATTAGTAGTAGGAAAATGGAACATTACCGTTGTAAACGGGCGAAGCCCGTGCAAAAGTGCGCACTAAACGAGCACTTTACATGGGGATGACGACCGTCATCCCCATATAAAGCACTCATTTGCCCTAAGTAGCTCACGAATACGTTCCCCATCTCTTGCATGTTCCGTGCATATAAGCATGTAATGCAAAAAATGAACATTATTACTGTATAGAGGGCCAAAAACACAAAGTGGGCGGAGCCCACTCAAAATTAACGAAAGTACCCGTCAGTGACCAGGGACCCACACCATGAGGTAGGAAAGCGCGAGCGCTTTCCGAAAATGTATAGTTTATGATATTTGAAAAATGGGAAACATTGTTTTCGCATCGGAATATTATTCCTTCTTTCTTTCTTCTTTCTTTCTTCTCGGGACCAACCCCCCTATTTTTCACCCAGTGAACATTGACGAAAAGTCACAAAAATTTGCACACCTCTAAAAATCGTGCCTCTCTACATTCTGGCTATTTCCCTTTTCTAAAATAAAAAAAAATTGGCGCGTCAGCGCCCCCAAATGTACCAAAAATGCATTGAGAGATGGGAAATGACCCAAAAAAAATCTGATCGTAGAATCATGAAATTTGGCGCAGAGGTAGATGGTGACAAGAGAAGTAAAAAATATTATTACGGCAACGCCGTCCACCCAACCAAATGTCGGCCATATTGGTTCAAAAATGGCTAAGCAGGACTCGGGAGTTTTTCCAAACGTCGTACTTTTACGAACTCCTCCCAGGGCGTTGGCTCTAAAAAGCTGAAATTTGGTGAAAATGCTACTGAGGAGTGGGACATCAAAAGTTATCCAAATTACATTGATACCTATCACGGTCTCTGTGCGGCGAAGCCGCAAACTTTAGCTAGAATTTCAGAAATCTCCCAAATTTAACATTTCTGCCGTTTGCGCAGATAAAGTCCGAATTGCGTCAAATTAGAATCAGTTGTTAAACTCTTTGCGCTAAACATACTTGAAGTGAAATAAATTAATTTGGCACCACAGCGCCCCCTACAGATTTTATATGGAGGTTAAATGTTTAGTTTTACGAAATTTTATGAAATTTGACACACACCTCAATTTTGGCATCCCCATCAAAAAAAGTCAATGAGACCCATGTCATAATTGTTATGGTTTTGCAGTAGCGATGACCAAAACCTCCCATGTTATTCCAATGGGGAAATCGCCAGAACATGTTTACACTTTAGACTTTCACAAACTCCTCCCAGGGCGTTAGCCCTATCAACCTGAAATTTGGTGAGACTCATCTTCAGGGGTGGACCGTCAAAAGTTATTCACATTTTTATTCAAAGAGTCACGGTGTCTGTGCGGCAAAGCCGCACATTTTGCCATGAATTCAAAATAAAATAGCTTTTTGATGGTAAAACAAAGGGGAGAAGACGTGACAGCGTCACAGATTCAGCAGTAGGCGTAATAAAAGGACAATTGGGGCGTGTTAGCGCCCCCTCCTCTTGCGGCGTGGCGGCGGCGGCGTGGCGAGGGCCGATCATTGCCGCTTGCGGCTATATTTAGGCCCGAGCGCCACAAGCTGGCGAGAGGCCTATTAATCTCGTAAGGCCGTGCGAAGCACGGCTGCGAAAGTGCGCACGTAGTGCGCACGAAATCGAGCGCGAAGCGCTCGCCCACTTCCAAACACTCACTAACGCACTCCTTCACTCACGCACGCCCCGTGCATACTAATTAGTAGTAGGAAAATGGAACATTACCGTTGTAAACGGGCGAAGCCCGTGCAAAAGTGCGCACTAAACGAGCACCTTACATTGGGATGACGACCGCGAAGCCCCGTCGCCCCTGGCAAGTACAGTGAACTAGCCCATGCCGAAGGCATGGATCATGCATACTTACTCCTGCTATGACAGAAATAGTCATTCACTAATTGTTGACAACAGCAGCGCGAAGCGCTGCATTCCTCCAAAAACCCTCCTGGCATCGTCCTGTACGCGAGAATCCATGCCGCAGGCATGGGCCATGCTTGTATCTGCTCAAATCAATGGAAGTCTATGGGGAGTGGGCGGGGCATCCCGACGGAATGGGGAGTGACGAGCGCGTAAGCGCTCGTAATGATGATTCCACCCCATGGCGGCATGGGGAAGGCTTAGAGCTTTCAAACGATGTATAATTTGTTGTTATAGTGGAAACGGCTATATTGTTTTTGCTAAAAATATTATTATTTTTATTTTTCTTGTTCTTCTGCTTTTTGAGCTCTAATTTGACCCCCTGAACATGCTCAAAAACTCACCAAACTTTGCCCAAAATTCAGAATCGGCGAAAAATTTGATTTTTTCTGGGCCATTTTTTTTTTCGTTAAAAAATGGCGCGACAGCGCCACCGACAAAAGTCAAAATACATTGCGCCTATGGGAGACGCCCCGAGGTCAACTTTGTCGTAAAGCTACGAAATTCGGGACACGCATTCCTCTCGTGAGGACAAAAAAAAAATATTATTGTGGCCACGCCCCCAGACTTACCCTATGGCCGCCATCTTCCTTTGAAAATGAAAACAAGCTGAGTTAGCCATTTTGTTTACGTCAAACTTTGACGAACTCCTCCTAGGGCGTTTTGCCCACCGACTTCAAAATCGGCGTACGTCCTCTGGACAAGTGGGACATCTAAAGTTATCCAATTTTTTGAGATACCTTTTACGGTCTGTGTGCGGCGCAGCCGCAAAGTTGGACAACTTATTTTGGAATATTGCAGATCTAAAAAATTGTTCCCATTTGATCAAAACCAGTCCGATTAGGACCAAATTTGAATCAGTTGTTAAACTTTCTAGTTTGGACCAGTTTAGGCTGACAAAATTGAAATGGGCGCGATAGCGCCTCTACAGAGTGACCTTTAAATTAACATTGAAGGTCAAAAATTAGTTTTACCAAAATTGTCTAAACTTTACCCAAAATTCTACTTTGCCGTCCCAATCACAAAAGCCAATCACAAAAATGCCTAATTTTTTACGGCGTAGTCGTAGCGATGACAGAAACCTCCCATGTTATCCCTATGGGAAAACCACAAAATCTCTCAAATTACCACATTTTTATGTTTTACACTTTAACGAAGTCCTCCTAGTGCGTTTTTCCCACCAACCTCAAAATTGGTGTACGTCCTCTAGACAAGTGGGGAATCTAAAGTTATCCAAATTTTAAGGATAACTTTTACGGTCTCTGTGCGACGGAGCCGCAAACGTTTCCCAGAATTCTGACTATTTGGCCTTCAGAGTGGTCTATAAACAATAGAGTTTTTCCAAATGACATGATATTTTGAACAAAATTCTAATTTGCCATCCTGATCATAAAAGTATGAGAGCCAAAGTCATATTTTGTACGGCGTAACCGTAGCGTTGACAGAAACATCCCATGTTATCCTTATGGGAAAATCGTAGAATCGCTCAAATCACCACATTTTTACGCTTCACACTTTAATGAACTCCTCCTAGGGCGATTGTCCGATCAAGTTCATATTTGGAGAATATCATCTACACAAGCGGGGCATCAAAACTTATCCATATTTTGATTCTAAGTGCTACGGTCTCTGTGTGGCGGACCCGCAAATATATGTCAGAAATGGGAAAACAGCGAAATCTCTAAAATGACCACATTTTTACGCTTCACACTTCAACGAACTCCTCCTAGGGCGATTGCCCGATCAAGCTCATATTTGGGGAAAATCATCTACACAAACGGGGCATCAAAAGTTAGTCATATTTTGATTTTAAGTGGTACGGTCTCTGTGCCGTGGAGCTGCAAATATACTGTCACAAATGGGAAAAACGCCAAATCCTTGAAATGTTCACATATACGCTTCACACTTTAACAAACTCCTCCGTGGGCAATAGCTCGATCAAGCTTTACTTTGGGAAATATCATCTACACAAGCGCGGCATCAAAAGTTATCCATATTTTTATTCCAAGTGCTAAGGTCTCTGTGCGGCGGCGCAGCAAATTTGACTGACACTTGTGTTGATTTGCACTGGATTGGCCATGTCCAATGTGTCCCCGTCTGTCAAGTTCTTTTTTAATTCAACACACAATAAGGGCGCCATCTTTATCAAGTCGAAAGCGCAGAGTCGGAAGGCCGGCGGCCCGCGAGGGCCGTTGGATGCCGCTTGCGGCTTTAATTCTTTCTTTCTTCTTCTCGGGACCAACCCCCCTATTTTTCACCCAGTGAACATTGACGAAAAGTCACAAAAATTTGCACACCTCTAAAAATCGTGCCTCTCTACATTCTGGCTATTTCCCTTTTCTAAAATAAAAAAAATTGGCGCGTCAGCGCCCCCAAATGTACCAAAAATGCATTGAGAGATGGGAAATGACCCAAAAAAAATCTGATCGTAGAATCATGAAATTTGGCGCAGAGGTAGATGGTGACAAGAGAAGTAAAAAATATTATTACGGCAACGCCGTCCGCCCAACCAAATGTCGGCCATATTGCTTCAAAAATGGCTAAACATGACTTCGGAGTTTTTCCAAACGTCGTACTTTTACGAACTCCTCCCAGGGCGTTGGCCCTAAAAAGCTGAAATTTGGTGAAAATGCTACTGAGGAGTGGGACATCAAAAGTTATCCAAATTACATTGATACCTCTCACGGTCTCTGTGCGGCGAAGCCGCAAACTGTAGCTAGAATTTCAGAAATCTCCCATATTTAAAATTTCTGCCGTTTGCGCAGATAAAGTCCGAATTGCGTCAAATTAGAATCAGTTGTTAAACTCTTTGCCCTAAACCTACTTGAAGTGAAATAAATTAATTTGGAGCCACAGCGCCCCCTACAGATTTTATATGGAGGTTAAATGTTTAGTTTTGCGAAATTTTATGAAATTTGACACACAACTCAATTTTGGCCTCCCCATCAAAAATGTCAATGAGACCCATGTCATAATTGTTATGGCGTTGCCGTAGCAATGACCAAAACCTCCCTTGTTATTCCAATGGGGAAATCGCCAGAACATGTTTACACTTTAGACTTTCACAAACTCCTCCCCCTCAGGGCATTAGCCCTATTAACCTGAAATTTGGTGAGGCTCATCTTCAGGGGTGGACCATCAAAAGTTATCCACATTTTTATTCAAAGAGTCACGGTGTCTGTGCGGCAAAGCCGCACATTTTGCCAAGAATTCAAAATAAAATTGCTTTTTGATGGTAAAACAAAGTGAGAAGATGTGACAGCTTCACAGATTCAGCAGTAGGCGTAATAAAAGGACAATTGGGGCGCGTTAGCGCCCCCTCCTCTTGCGGCGTGGCGGCGGCGTGGCGAGGGCCGATCATTGCCGCTTGCGGCTATATTTATTATTATTATTATTATTAGGTCTGGACAGCGCGCGCTAACGAACATACATGACATAGAAGCTAAAGGGCTCATTTCTGTCCATTATTCACTGTCCCAAACACGCTCTCATTCACACACTGGAGACAAAGTGGGTGTGACAAGTGTCTTGCCCAAGGACTCAGCGACAGTGCGCACTACCGCCCCCCGATGGCACCTGGCATCGGACAGTCTCCCCTCCAATACTAACCAGGCCCGTCCCTGCTGAGCCTCTGAGATCTGGCCTGGTTTCACTCCACTTTTATAACTCTTTGGTTTAAGAGTTAGAGTCCCATTCATTAGTCCCGGACAGTGACTTAGACCTGGTTTGGTCCTAGTTCAAGCCCTGCATTTGTCTTGCTTTAGTTCATTGCTGCTTTAGTTCTGGCTTAGACCCGTTTCACTCTGGGACAGGTTTAAAAAGGCATTATGGTGGTTTTCAGGTGGAGGATCTGAACTTCCCTTTTCTTTATGAATGGTACGCTCCCAAAATGACTGCAATCTTCAGCGAGACAAGCAGCTGACTCATCCAGAACAAGTATTTTTTTGGCCAATATAACTCCTGGAATCGCACACAAATAGTTACGTTTAAGTTATGTTTTTTGGCAAAGCAATAACATTTTTTATCATGAAACAAACAGGTAACAGAAACAAACAGATAAGAAACAGAAAACCTAGTGCTCCTTTAAGTGTGTTGTAGTTGGCCCTTTGAAACATGGAAGTCTACTCTAAACTTGGACTGATCTTGGTTTGTTCCAGCTTTTTTGCCTTGTTTGGTCCTATTTGAGCCTATGTGAGCTGCACTTGATTTTGTTATGATAAAGCAAGCTATAACTTAAGAAAATGTATATAATAAAGATGATTTATTAAACATCGGGGTTGGACTAAACAGATGTATACTGTGTTTATCTATATACCGTAAGTATTAGGACTTAAAAATGTTGGTGGATTTACTTTAGGCGAGTTACGTCTTGAATCTGATTATTGTCTTTATTGATTTTAACTTGATATCTTACGTTCAATGCACAAAACAAGCAGCCACAGAGTTTTCCATGTACTTTCTACAAACTCCGATGTGTTTTCTCCCACATTTGTGCCCGGTTTAACTCACGAACACTATTCCGGAGAGAATCCCCTCACGACGCTCGTACCGACCTGTAAATCCTCTTTTCCTTCCCATCACTCTTCTGACAAAAGAGTGAGACTGGGTTTGTTTGGGCTGTTGTGTGAAGACGGGCCCAGCTGTTGTCCACCACACGCAGGACGCCAGATGTCTCATTAGGCAAATGTGATTGGCTCGGTCATTTCGGAGGCAGTGAAGAGACGCTTCCATATGTGAAGACACGCCGGCATTTACATAAGAGGCCCCTGTATAAGTATTTACACGTGTACTGGGTGTTTGCGTTACGTTTCATGTGCAACGCTGGAAATGCACTGCAGAAAATCTATAGAAACGTGGGACTTTTCCGAGCTTGTTACTTTTATATTTTTTCACATTTTCTTGCAGGTTTTTCAAATGCCGTACAATTTGCAAACATTGATTCTCTTAAATTAGTATTTGTTCAACATCCAATAATTTAAACAACATTTTGAGTGTCAATTTGATCTTATTTGCCATTTTATTGAAAGTTATACGTCATAATATTGTGTTACATGCGGTGGAATTAAATTTACTACACTGTTTTGCATATGTATTATGTCTTAATTTCATTGGATATTGTCAGTACGAGTTACTTCTCAAATGGGGTGCAGCACTGCCTTCTAGTGGTGTCTTGCTGAAAACGCATTTCACGCTCAACAGGTGAGTTCAGACTAAATAACTCATTTTGGTTGACTAAATGCACTCTCTGATGACTAAAGACATGGCCGTGCATCAATCATTCCACTACAGCTAAAAAAACATGAAGTATCTCAACTATCAGACCACGTATCTGACCCAAAGTTTACACTATAATGAATATTTTTTTCAGATAACGACTAGTAAACCGCGTATTTATTTGTAAAACTCACAATTCAATCCAAAATCTCACACTAACTTGTCTCTTTTCAGCCGTGGTCCATTTCAATCCTTACAAACGACTAAAAGACTGAAGCTTTGTGTAATTCAACAATACTTAAAAGATACATTAAATACAATGATCAAAAGTTTAAATATTAAATAAGCTTTTATATTGTTTACACTTGTGAAGTAGAAATAGAATGCATAAACTGTGAATAACACATTTTAGAAGACTGTCAAATCGGAATAAATTACTTAGAAAAGTCAGCTTGTTATCTTTGTATGTGAGCGGAGGCATCAGTTTCATCATCTGCTCTTAAATCCTGGTCTGGAGTCATCACTTTGTATCACTTACTCCGTTTCTTCTCTCCGTCTCCGTCTCCTCCTCCTCCTCCTCCTCCTCCTCCTCCTCCTCCTCCTCCTCCTCCTCTCTTTCCAGTGTCCCTGCATCTCGCGTCGCCTCTGTCGCCTCGGTCGCCTCGGTCGCCTCGGTCGCCTCGGTCGCCTCGGTCGCCTCGGTCGCCTCGGTCGCCTCTGTCGCCTCTGTCGCCTCTGTCGCCTCTGTCGCCTCTGTCGCCTCTTGTCGCCTCGGTCGCCTCGGTCGCCTCGGTCGCCTCGGTCGCCTCGGTCGCCTCGGTCGCCTCGGTCGCCTCGGTCGCCTCTGTCGCCTCGGTCGCCTCGGTCGCCTCGGTCGCCTCGGTCGCCTCGGTCGCCTCGGTCGCCTCGGTCGCCTCGGTCGCCTCGGTCGCCTCTGTCGCCTCTGTCGCCTCGGTCGCCTCGGTCGCCTCGGTCGCCTCTGTGGTCTCCTCCTCGTCGCCCTCACCCTCGGCCTTGTTGCGGCGGGACTGCCTGCGGATGGTGCGCCGGTGCTTGCTGCGCCTGGGTCGGTCGCTGTGAAGCGTGCGTCGCCGGTGCCACTGGTTCAGGGAGTTCTGCGCCTCCACGCTGAGCTGGCGCGCCGCCACACGGGGCTTGTAGCTGCTGATGTAGAAGAGCGAGGCGTAAAGGGTGGTCAGGTAGTAACCGCCTGGAGACATGGGACGAGCGTTAGGACGGCCAAATAGCAGAGAAGCAAACACATGATGATAACAGAGGATAAAGGGTGTAAACATGTTCATTCATATATATCCGTGTGTTCAGATCAGTTCAAATGTGTTTCAAAATAATGGAATTTTATTGATTTATTTATTATTCTTTATTTCAATTGTGTGTTATTCACGTTAACATAAATTATCATCACAATAGAAAAGGAGCATCTTATAAATATCTGCCCTTTTCTTGACATTTTCTTGAAAAAAACAAAAACACAACAACACAACATTTTAGCCTCACCTCTCCATAGATCTGTCCTGTAAACTGGCCGACTAGATGCGTCTCCAGGTTGTCTCCACAGAGATAGATAATTATAGATAATTGAAATGTCATACTGTGGAACATTCCAGGCCAAACAATAACATCTCCACGGAGACAAGCAGGTCCACCAGAAAAGTGCAGTGCTGATACTGTCTAAATATAGCTCAATGGGCCTTTACATATCAGTTTATAATTTAAATCTGGCTTTTTGTAAATGCTGAATGAATTGATCAAAGGAAATTTAGAGGTAGCTGTAACATAATAATATAATGTAGTTATTGGGTAAATGATAAATGGTTTAAATGGTGTCAGAATATCAATACAATTCATAATAAGACAATAATCAAAACTATCAAACCAAAGGTAGAACTGCCAAAAATACTCAAGTAAGAGTGACAGAACTTCAAAATAATATTACTCAAGAGGCAAAAAGCAGTGACTCAAATAATGAGTAAGGGTAAAAAACAGATTCTGGTATTTCCAAAGAAAAAACAGAAAAAAGTGCAATTTATTCGACGGGTTACTCAAGTAAATGTGAGTGCCACATGCCCCGGGATCGAACCCAGAACATGTGTACGACACGTAACGACACATAACGAGACATAACGACACATAACGACACATGACGACACCTAACAAGACATAACGACACACATGACGACACCTGATGACACATGACGACACCTAACGACACATGACGACACCTAACAAGACATAACGACACACATGACGACACATAACGACACATGACGACACCTAACAAGACATAACGACACACATGACGACACATAACGACACATGACGACACCTAACAAGACATAACGACACACATGACGACACATGACGACACATGACGACACATAACGACACATGACGACACATAACGACACATGACGACACCTAACAAGACATAACGACACACAACGACACATGACGACACATGACGACACATGACGACACATGACGACATCTAACAAGACATAACGACACACATGACGACACATGACGACACATGACGACACATGACGACACATGACGACACCTAACAAGACATAACGACACACATGACGACACGACACATGACGACACATGACGACACATGACGACATCTAACAAGACATAACGACACTCATGACGACACATGACGACACATGACGACACATGACGACACATGACGACACATAACGACACCTAACAAGACATAACGACACACATGACGACACGACACATGACGACACATGACGACACATGACGACACATGACGACACATGACGACACATGACGACACATGACGACACATGACGACACATAAAGACTGGCGGACCTTCTCCCTGCAGCTGCGTAGGATCCAGCAGCTCCATCATGTAGTCCGTGTCCACCTGCAACGTGAGGACGTCACTCTGGAGCAGCACCCACGTCAGGCAGGGCAGGAAGTCATCCGCCCCGAACGCCGCGCCTGAACGGGACACAACCACTGTTAGCTCCTCCATTCAAGCATTAAAGATGGTCACACAGCACTCTAGTTATCAAGGACAAATATAACAACCCAAGGACAATTAGTCTCACAGTCATCACTAAAACCAAAATGTTTTGTTTCTCAAGATGAACAAAATATCACAAAATGTTAAAAGAAATGAGTACGTTTTTTGACTTCTAAAATCAGATGTTTTACTGTAAAAATACTTCTAAAACCTTGTATCTGCCCGTGTGAACGTCTCACCGCTGCTGCTGGAGGCGCTCATGCTGTGGTAGATGCTCTTGCAGACTTTCAGCAGGATCTGGACCTTCACGTTCGGGGAGTAGGCCCTGTGCATGACGTCCCACTTCTGCCTGATCCGCTCCAGAGTGGCCGAGTCCGGGACGCCGACGCCGGCCGAGCCCCCGAGCTGCTCCACGCCGCCGGGCCGGAGGCGGGGCTGGTTGCTCTGGAGACGGTCCAGGGTGCCGTCGCCAGAGCGCGACGTTTGGATGCAGCCGTAAAGGTGTGAGGAGACAGGTTTGAGAGCCACTTTGTGAATGGACTGTTCCACAAATATGTCTAGAGAAGGGAAGAGAGAGGAGAGAGGAGAGAGGAGAGAAGGGAAGAGAGAGGAGAGAGGAGAGAAGGGAAGAGAGAGGAGAGAGGAGAGAAGGGAAGAGAGAGGAGAGAGGAGAGAAGGGAAGAGAGAGGAGAGAGGAGAGAGGAGAGAGGGGAGAGGGGAGAGGGGAGAGGGGAGAGGAGAGAGGAGAGAGGAGAGAGGAGGGAGGAGAGAGGAGAGAGGAGAGTGAAGAGTGAAGAGTGAAGAGTGAAGAGTGAAGAGTGAAGAGAGAGGAGAGAGGAGAGAAGAGTGAAGAGAGAGGAGAGTGAAGAGAGAGGAGAGAGAAGAGAGTGAAGAGAGAGGAGAGAGGAGAGAAGAGAGAAGAGTGAAGAGAGAGGAGAGAAGGGAAGAGAGAGGAGAGAGGAGAGAAGGGAAGAGAGAGGAGAGAGGAGAGAAGGGAAGAGAGAGGAGAGAGGAGAGAAGGGAAGAGAGAGGAGAGAGGAGAGAGGAGAGAGGAGAGAGGAGAGGAGAGAGGAGAGAGGAGAGAGGGGAGAGGGGAGAGGGGAGAGGAGAGAGGAGAGAGGAGAGAGGAGAGAGGAGAGTGAAGAGTGAAGAGTGAAGAGTGAAGAGTGAAGAGAGAGGAGAGAGGAGAGAGAAGAGAAGAGAGTGAAGAGAGAGGAGAGAGGAGAGAGGGGAGAGGAGAGAGAAGAGAAGAGTGAAGAGAGAGGAGAGAGGAGAGAGGAGAGAAGAGAGAGAAAAGTGAAGAGAGAGGAGAGAGGAGAGAAGAGAGAAGAGAGAAGAGAGAGGAGAGAGGAGAGAAGAGTGAAGAGAGAGGAGAGAGAAGAGAAGAGAGTGAAGAGAGAGGAGAGAGGAGAGAGGGGAGAGGAGAGAGGAGAGAGAAGAGAAGAGTGAAGAGAGAGGAGAGAGGAGAGAGGAGAGAAGAGAGAGAAAAGTGAAGAGAGAGGAGAGAGGAGAGAAGAGAGAAGAGTGAAGAGAGAGGAGAGAGGAGAGAAGAGTGAAGAGAGAGGAGAGTGAAGAGAGAGGAGAGAGGAGAGAGGGGAGAGGAGAGAGAAGAGAAGAGTGAAGAGAGAGGAGAGAGGAGAGAGGAGAGAAGAGAGAGAAAAGTGAAGAGAGAGGAGAGAGGAGAGAGGAGAGAAGAGTGAAGAGAGAGAGGAGAGAAGAGTGAAGAGAGAGAAAAGTGAAGAGAGAGGAGAGAGGAGAGAGGAGAGAAGAGTGAAGAGAGAGGAGAGAAGAGTGAAGAGAGAGGAAAGAGGAGAGAGGAGAGAGAAGAGAAGAGAGAGAAGAGTGAAGAGAGAGGAGAGAGGAGAGAGGAGAGAGGAGAGAAGAGTGAAGAGAGAGGAGAGAGAAGAGAAGAGAGAGAAGAGTGAAGAGAGAGGAGTGAAGAGTGAAGAGAGAGGAGAGAAGACAACATTTTGACATAATATATATATAAATAATTGTTAAGGCTGTTTTGAAGCCACATTTGAATGTATTTTATCTTGATATTTTTGCTGTCATGGCAACACTGCTTTTTTGAACCACAGCTTGTTTAGAGGTGTAATTCACATGGACCCTTTAATCCACGCCAAGTGGAAAAAATATCATAACCTCATAAACTTGTCTATTATAGTGTTTATCATCTTATTTGACAGTTTAGAGAATGTATTGAGTAGAGATCGACTGATAACTGATAATAACTGTTAACTGATAATAACAGTTAACTGATAATAACTGTTAACTGATAATAACAGTTAACTGATAATAATTGTTAACTGATAATAACTGATAAAAACTGTTAACTGATAATAACTGATAATAACTGATAATAATTGTTAACTGATAATAACTGATAAAAACTGTTAACTGATAATAACTGATAATAACTGATAACTGATAATAACTGTTAACTGATAATAACAGTTAACTGATAATAACTGTTAACTGATAATAACAGTTAACTGATAATAACAGTTAACTGATAATAATTGTTAACTGATAATAACTGATAAAAACTGTTAACTGATAATAACTGATAATAACTGATAATAATTGTTAACTGATAATAACTGATAAAGACTGTTAACTGATAATAACTGATAAAAACTGTTAACTGATAATAACTGTTAACTGATAATAACAGTTAACTGATAATAACTGTTAACTGATAATAACTGATAAAAACTGTTAACTGATAATAACTGATAATAACTGATAACTGATAATAACTGATAACTGATAATAACTGTTAACTGATAACTGATAACTGATAATAACTGTTAACTGATAATAACAGTTAACTGATAATAACCGTTAACTGATAATAACTGATAAAAACTGTTAACTGATAATAACTGATAACTGATAATAACTGATAACTGATAATAACTGTTAACTGATAATAACTGATAATAACTGTTAACTGATAATAACAGTTAACTGATAATAACTGTTAACTGATAATAACTGATAAAAACTGTTAACTGATAATAACTGATAATAACTGATAATAACTGTTAACTGATAATAACAGTTAACTGATAATAACCGTTAACTGATAATAACTGATAAAAACTGTTAACTGATAATAACTGATAACTGATAATAACTGATAACTGATAATAATTGTTAACTGATAATAACTGTTAACTGATAATAACAGTTAACTGATAATAACCGTTAACTGATAATAACTGATAAAAACTGTTAACTGATAATAACTGATAACTGATAATAACTGATAACTGATAATAATTGTTAACTGATAATAACTGATAAAAACTGTTAACTGATAATAACTGATAAAAACTGTTAACTGATAATAACTGTTAACTGACAGTTAACTGATAATAACTGTTAACTGATAATAACTGATAAAAACTGTTAACTGATAATAACTGATAATAACTGATAACTGATAATAACTGATAACTGATAATAACTGTTAACTGATAATAACTGATAACTGATAATAACTGTTAACTGATAATAACAGTTAACTGATAATAACCGTTAACTGATAATAACTGATAAAAACTGTTAACTGATAATAACTGATAACTGATAATAACTGATAACTGATAATAACTGTTAACTGATAATAACTGATAATAACTGTTAACTGATAATAACAGTTAACTGATAATAACTGTTAACTGATAATAACTGATAAAAACTGTTAACTGATAATAACTGATAATAACTGATAACTGATAATAACTGATAACTGATAATAACTGTTAACTGATAATAACTGATAACTGATAATAACTGTTAACTGATAATAACAGTTAACTGATAATAACCGTTAACTGATAATAACTGATAAAAACTGTTAACTGATAATAACTGATAACTGATAATAACTGATAACTGATAATAACTGTTAACTGATAATAACTGATAATAACTGTTAACTGATAATAACAGTTAACTGATAATAACTGTTAACTGATAATAACTGATAAAAACTGTTAACTGATAATAACTGATAATAACTGATAACTGATAATAACTGATAACTGATAATAACTGATAACTGATAATAACTGTTAACTGATAATAACTGATAACTGATAATAACAGTTAACTGATAATAACTGTTAACTGATAATAACTGATAA
The DNA here is from genome assembly GCF_026437365.1 of Eucyclogobius newberryi. Taxonomy (NCBI): domain Eukaryota; kingdom Metazoa; phylum Chordata; class Actinopteri; order Gobiiformes; family Gobiidae; genus Eucyclogobius; species Eucyclogobius newberryi. The sequence goes on from NW_027315724.1 coordinate 18,895,733, forward strand.
AAACTGTTAACTGATAATAACTGATAATAACTGATAACTGATAATAACTGTTAACTGATAATAACTGTTAACTGATAACAACTGATAACTGATAAGATCAGCAAATATTTTTGGGCTAATATGTAGGGCATATTTAATTTAAAAAAGACTACAAACTGGACAGAGAAAGCAGTATAGTCATATTTTGTCTCCTTTAGGCAGCGTGTTGGCCCAAGTCAAATCTCAGCCTTTGATGGGGATTCGAGGCCGATAACAATACAGTAAAAATGGCCCACAATCGGCTCAGTATATCGTCCCATCTCGGTCAGTACCATCTGGACGCTGCGACTGGACTCACCCATCTCTGCGTCGCTCATGTCCGCCATGCTGTCCAGAAGCGCCTGCACCTCCGCGTTGTCCAGCAGCGTCTCCCGTAGCGACGTCAGCGAGGACCTCACCTCCTGCAGGAACTCGGTCAGCCCGTCTTTCTCCGGACCCTTCCGCAAAAAGCCCTCCACGAAAACGCCCACGCTCTCCGCAAACCCGGCCCCCCGTCTCTCGCTCAGCTCCTGCACTCGGTGGTTGAACTTCTTCTTCTGGCAGACCAGCCCCCCCAGCGCCTGTCCCACCGCGGACAGGCGGTTTTTGACTTTGTCGGCCAAGCGGTGCTTCCCGGAGGAAGTGTGCGGACCGGACGTCGGGGTCAGAGGTTCTTGCTCCTCCTCGATGCTGCTGATTGACAGGGAGTCCAGCTCCAGCGACGGCGGGAGGAGTTGCGAGGAAGGTCTGGGGGGAGGGAGCCAAACGCCGCCCTCAATCCAGGACACCCGGTGAGGAGACTGAGGCACGGGGGAGCCGCGGAGGTCGCCGGCTGAAGAGTTTAGGGGCGAAGCTCTGCTCGGGCGACGGAGGACGATGCCAGAAGAGGGCGCTGCTGCTGCTGCGGGTGCGACCGGGTTCTTCGAGGAATCTGCAGATCGGGCTCGGACAAGACCTGTAAGAGGACAAAGACCAGCTTAGAGCGAAACGGAGAATAACGTGAACCCGGGCCGGACGATATGGGGATAGAAGTCGAGTTTTGTCCAACCCCCTCCTCCAATCAGCAGGTTTTTACGATTTTCTAATTTTGACTATATTTGGTTTATTTATACCTATTGTACCAATCGAGCAGGTATTTATGGAGAAAACGTCAAATAATCTGTAGAAAATGACAGGAAGTGACATCACACTAGGGACACTCATTCCAGTCAAAGTTTATGCATAAATTACACAAAGAAACAACTTCTTTGACCGTCTAAACATTAATTCAACACAATAAAGTTGCTCTCATATCTTCATTTGTCAAATTAAAAAAATTGTGAAATAAGATGAGTTTTTTTCTCAGTGTTTGCTGGGTAAATTTCCTAGTGTGATGTCATCAACTATTAACAGGAAGTGAAATTAAAAACCTAAAAGAAAAATACTATTCTGGGATAAAATTTGTATAACTTTTAGCTGAATTTTAAATATATAAAACCTAACTGCATTTTAGCTCAATGAGTCGTACCTGTAGGGGGCGCTTTAAGATTGTTATGTATTGTTATTGTTATATATTGTTGTAATTAATACTTGGATTTATGGAAGAGGAGATTTACTGTCTGCTACTTAAACACACCTGCGTCTTCATGAATGAGAGCAGCAGGTTCTTGCTCGAGGGACACGGCTCTTTTGGAATGCAGTCCCGCCCCCGACCACGCCCTGTTGGTGCTGAGGCGCCGGCGGTCTCTCCTGTAAGTGGGCGGGACGCCGCTGCTCTGAACCCGCGTCGTCGTCTGTGTCAACCACTCGTCGCCGTGTTCGTGGAGGTAAAGCGGGTTTATCACACACAGAGCGCCATCGGACGACGTGAGCTGCAGCCGAGAAAGACAAACACTTATAAAGCACACAATTTTAACTAATTATATTAAATCAAAAAGTGAAAAAATCATAAACAATTTCTTATTTTCATCAATAGTACGCTTTTATACATATTCTCTATTTAAAAAGCTTCAGTCACCATATTTCAACCTTTATTTGGCTGTTAATGTATTTAAAAAAGTATCAATGACTAAAGCAATGACTAATTAATCAAAACGTTTAACTCATCAAAAATGTGTTGCTGATTAGTCAACTATTAAAATAATCATTAGTTGCAGCCCTTTGGTTGAAAAATAAAAAAATATAAATAAATATAAATAAAAATGCTCAAAAAGTAAAGATTGATTAAAACACAAAAAAAAAGTTTTAAGAGGTCTAACTAAATATTCCACAACATTTTTGTCTAATTAATAAAAAAAAAATGGGTTGCTCATTTGTGAACTATTAAAATAATCGTTAGTTGCATTGATTTGATTAAAAAAAATCAAAAAAATGAAAAGAAAAACTTTATGATTTAAGATTTCAATGCTTATTAATTAAAAAAAAATCCCATAAGTTGTTTTGGTCATTACAACATAAATGGAAGTGTTTTTTTTGTTTTTCCCCCCCAAAATCTATACACAACTTTAAAATAATGTTGTACGTTTGACACAAAGTATAAAACATGTAAATACCGGCTCAGAGTATTTGATTGAAACGTTTAAAGGACCTGTATAGTGCACATTACAGCGTTCAGGCCTTTGCCGCCCTCTCCTTCCTCCGACTGCTGTTCAGAGGAAGCGCTGAGCCACATTTCTGGAAAAAGGGAAACGATCATCCAAAACAGTCCATTAAAATAAAACATAAGAGTAAAAAACAGTCAATAAAACCTACTGGGATCGAGCTGTGAGGGGTAATCCTTGTTCTCGGTTACATTGTAGAGCCATTGAGGCAAACGCAGACAAACGGTAAGCACATCTCTGAAAAAAATAACTGCTAAAGTCATTGACGTAAAAACAAGATACCGAGCAAAGCACTACCTCTATTTTTGACCAGTATTAGCTCTTGAATTGACTAAAAGAAACAACAGAATAAGAAACATTGCTCATTTTCCAATGGCAAAAATGCAATAATAATTCTTGTTTTCTCAGCAGTAATCTGGGTTTAAATGTGCACTGACTGTATTTGTAACCACCCGCTTCTCTCTAGCTCGTGTTTTTAAGGTATTTTTGAGCAATAAAAACACTTGAATAAATGCAAAATAGATAATAATGCTAAATGTCATGCAGTGGAACGTTTTAAGCAAAGTGATAACATCAAGAAGAGTTACAACCTTCAAATCAAACGCTGAAGGTAACTTTCTGGAGTCGGAGAGTCACCTGCACGAGTCCATAGTGATAGAAAGTTCTAACCGTACTATTTCCCGTGCAGATCGATATGTTTTTATGCCATATTGTGCATCTAAAGGAGCCATATTTCCACCTCCAGGTCGAGTAAGAGTACAGTTTGTGGAGACGCAAGCCCCACTCACCGTAAAAACACTCTATTAATGCAATAAAACCAGGCAAAATGAACACGAAAAACAACAACAACAACATGGTTTTGTTTTAGTCAGTCCTTTGGTTAGACAATTTAAAATGTAAAACTCAGAACTAAAAAACTTCATTTGTCCCATATTAAGGAGAAATATGCAAAGTTCAAGAAGAAATAATAGACCAAATAACCTTAAATCTAATTAGAATTTTAGAATGTACGATGCTAGAAAAAGTGATAAAAACAATACAATGAAGCATGCAAAATGGTTTTGTTTTAGTCAGTCCTTTGGTTAGACAATTTAAAATGGAAAAAAAGATAAACTTAATTTGCCCCATAATAGAGAAATAAGCAAAGTTCAAGAATAAATAATAGCGCAAAAAACCTTAAATCTAACTAGAATCTTAGAATGTACTTTGACAGAAAAAGCCATAAAAACAACACAATAAAAAACAACAACAGTAAAACATAAATATCTGATGATTTGGAGAGCGGGTGGATGACGAATGCCGTAAAGATATATAATGATAAAAGCTTTTCTTACCTGGTAAACGAGTAGAAGAGCACCAACTGTGTCAGGTCAGAGAACGACAGACGAGATCCAGACAAGTGAAAAACTGAAAGAGAAAGAAGAGTTCTGATTTGATGCGTTCTTATTGCAAAACTAAACTTGAATGGAGAGGTTTGGAGCACGGCTGCGGCGCACGGGCTGAACAGTGGAACCTCTGTTTTACCTCAGTAGCAGCGCTTCCATAAACTGGTATTTTCAGTCTGAGTGTAGCTGGTGTCGCGTTATCTATTATCAGCCGCTATTGTTTACCAGTGGGTTTGTATTACCGTAAAACAATGCGTTTTTTTTTTTTAATGACACCTTCCCACTTATCGAAGGGAGATTTCCAATTCTGTGGCTATAACACGCACCCCACACTATACTGACTTATGCAAAAAATAACCCATTCTGATGTATTGTAAATGTACTTTAGATAAAGAAATACAAAAGAACGAGACACCAATAAATTACGGTAAGTATTCCACCACAAAGCCCATTCTGAATCAAAAACATTAAATAAATAATAATAATAATGATGATAATAATGATGATGATGATAATAATAATAATGATAATGATGATAATAATGATGATGATAATAATAATAATGATAATGATGACGAAAATAATGATGATAATAATGATAATATTGATGATAATAATGATAATAATGATGATAATAATGATGATATTGATGATAATAATGATGATAATAATGATGATAATAATGATAATAATGATGATGATAATAATGATAATAATGATGATGCTAATAATGATGATAATAATGATAATAAATATAGCCGCAAGCGGCAATGATCGGCCCTCGCTACGCCGCCGCCACGCCGCAAGAGGAGGGGGCGCTAACGCGCCCCAATTGTCCTTTTATTACGCCTACTGCTGAATCTGTGACGCTGTCACATCTTCTCCCCTTTGTTTTACCATCAAAAAGCTATTTTAATTTGAATTCTTGGCAAAATGTGCGGCTTTGCCGCACAGACACCGTGACTCTTTGAATAAAAATGTGGATAACTTTTGATGGTCCACCCCTGAAGATGAGTCTCACCAAATTTCAGGTTAATAGGGCTGACGCCCTAAGAGGATTTTGTGAAAGTCTAAAGTGTAAACATGTTCTGGCGATTTCCCCATTGGAATAACATGGAAGGTTTCGGTCATCGTTACGGCAAAGCCATAACAATTATGACATGGGTCTCATTGACTTTTTTGATGGGGCCAAAATTGAGTTGTGTGTCAAATTTCATATAATTTCGCAAAACTAAATATTTAACCTCCATATAAAATCTGTAGGGGGCGCTGTGGCTCCAAATTAATTTATTTCACTTCAAGTAGGTTTAGGGCAAAGAGTTTAACAACTGATTCTAATTTGACGCAATTCGGACTTTATCTGCGCAAACGGCAGAAATGTTAAATTTGGGAGATTTCTGAAATTCTTGCTACAGTTTGCGGCTTTGCCGCACAGAGACCGTGACAGGTATCAATGTAATTTGGATAACTTTTGATGTCCCACTCCTCAGTAGCATTTTCACCAAATTTCAGCTTTTTAGGGCCAACGCCCTGGGAGGAGTTCGTAAAAGTACGACGTTTGGAAAAACTCCGAAGTCATGTTTAGCCATTTTTGAAGCAATATGGCCGACATTTGGTTGGGCGGACGGCGTTGCCGTAATAATATTTTTTACTTCTCTTGTCACCATCTACCGCTGCGCCAAATTTCATGATTCTACGATCAAATTTTTTTTGGGTCATTTCCCATCTCTCAATGCATTTTTGGTACATTTGGGGGCGCTGACGCGCCAATTTTTTTTGTTTTAGAAAAGGGAAATAGCCAGAATGTAGAGAGGCACGATTTTTAGAGGTGTGCAAATTTTTGTGACTTTTCGTCAATGTTCACTGGGTGAAAAATAGGGGGGTTGGTCCCGAGAAGAAGAAGAAAGAAAGAATATTAAAGCCGCAAGCGGCATCCAACGGCCCTCGCGGGCCGCCGGCCTTCCGACTCTGCTCTCTGCATTTTACAGAGTTGGCGCTAACGCAATTGTCTAAGAACTAAGACAACGACACATTGGACATGTACAAAGCTGTGCTTAACCAGTGCAAATGAACACAAATGTCGGTCAAATGTGCAGCTCCAGCGCACAGAGACCGTGACACTTGGAATAAAAATATGGATAACTTTTATGCTCCGCTTGTGTAGATTATTTTCCCCAAATATGAGCTTGATCGAGCTATTGCCCACAGAGGAGTTCATTAAAGTGTGAAGCATAGATGTGAACATTTCAAGGATTTGGCGTTTTTCCCATTTGTGACATATATTTGCGGGTCCGCCACACAGAGACCGTAGCACTTAAAATCAAAATATGGATAACTTTTGATGCCCCATTTGTGTAGATGATTTCCCCAAATATGAGCTTGATCGGGCAATCGCCCTGGGAGGAGTTGGTTAAAGTGTGAAGCGTGAAAACGTGGTCATTTTAGAGATTTCGCTGTTTTCCCATTTGTGACATATATTTGCGGGTCCGCCACACAGAGACCGTAGCACTTAGAATCAAAATATGGATAACTTTTGATGCCCCGCTTGTGTAGATGATTTTCCCCAAATATGAGTTTGATCGGACAATCGCCCTAGGAGGAGTTTGTTAAAGTGTGAAGCGTAAAAATGTGGTGATTTGAGCGATGTTGCGGTTTTCCCATAGGGATAACATGGGAGGTTTCTGTCATCGCTACGACTACGCCGTAAAAAATAAGGCATTTGTCTGATTGGCTTTTTTGATCGGGACGCCAAAATAGAATTTTGGGTAAAGTTTAGAACATTTTGGTAAAACTAATTTTTGACCTTCAATGTTAATTTAAAAGTCACTCTGTAGGGGGCGCTATCGCGCCCATTTCAATTTTGTCATCATAAACTGGTCCAAACTAGAAAGTTTAACAACTGTTTTAAATTTGGTCCTAATCGGACTCGTTTTGATCAAATGGGAGCAATTTTTAGATCTGCAATATTCCAAAATAAGTTGTCCAACTTTGCGGCTGCGCCACACACAGACCGTAAAAGGTATCTCAAAAAATTGGATAACTTTAGATGCCCCACTTGTCCAGAGGACGTCCGCCGATTTTGAAGTCGGTGGGCAAAACGCCCTAGGAGGAGTTCGTCAAAGTTTGACGTGAACAAAATGGCTAACACAGCGTGTTTTCATTTTCAAAGGAAGATGGCGGCCATAGGGTAAGTCTGGGGGCGTGGCCACAATGATTTTTTTTTTTTGTCCTCACGAGAGGAATGCGTGTCCCGAATTTCGTAGCTTTACGACAAAGTTGACCTCGGGGCGTCTCCCATAGGCGCAATGTATTTTGACTTTTGTCGGTGGCGCTGTTGCGCCATTTTTTACCGAAAAAAAAAATGGCCCAGAAAAAACAAAATTTTTCGCCGATTCTGAATTTTGGGCAAAGTTTGGTGAGTTTTTGAGCATGTTCAGGGGGTCAAATTAGAGTTCAAAGCGCTGAAGAAGAACAATAAAAATTAAAGCCGCAAGCGGCATCCAACGGCCCTCGCGGGCCGCCGGCCTTCCGACTCTGCTCTCTGCATTTTACAGAGATGGCGCTAACGCAATTGTCTAAGAACTAAGACAGTGACACATTGGACATGTACAATGCTGTGCTTAACCAGTGCAAATGAAGACAAATATCGGTCAAATGTGCAGCTCCAGCGCACAGAGACCGTGACACTTGGAATAAAAATATGGATAACTTTTGATGCCCCGCTTGTGTAGATGATTCTCCCCAAATATGAACTTGATCGGATAATCGCCCTAGGAGGAGTTTGTTAAAGTGTGAAGTGTAAAAATGTGGTCATTTTAGAGATTTTGCGGTTTCCCCATAGGGATAACATGGGATGTTTCTGTCATCGCTACGGCTACGCTTTACCAAATATGACTTTGGCTGCCATACTTTTATTTTGGGGATGGCAAATGAGAATTGTGTGCAAAATGTCATGTCATTTGGAAAAACTCTTGTTTATAGGCCACTCTGAAGGCCAAATAGTCCAAATTCTGCGAAAAGTTTGCGGCTCAGCTGCACAGAGACCGTAAATGTTATCCATAAAACTTGAATAACTTTTGATGCCCCACTTGTCTAGAGGACGTACACCGATTTTGAGATCGGTGGGCCAAACGCACTAGGAGGAGTTGTTTAAAGTGTGAAGCGTAAATGTGAACATTTCAAGGATTTGGCGTTTTTCCCATTTGTGACAGTATATTTGCAGCTCCATGGCACAGAGACCGTACCACTTAAAATCAAAATATGGATAACCTTTGATGCCCCACTTGTGTAGATGATTTTCCCCAAATATGAGCTTGATCGGGCAATCGCCCTGGGAGGAGTTCGTTAAAGTGTGAAGCGTAAAAATGTGGTCATTTTAGAGATTTTGCTGTTTTCCCATTTCTGACATATATTTGCGGGTCCGCCACACAGAGACCGTAGCACTTAGAATCAAAATATGGATACGTTTTGATGCCCCGCTTGTGTAGATGATATTCTCCAAATATGAACTTGATCGGACAATCGCCCTAGGAGGAGTTCGTTAAAGTGTGAAGCGTAAAAATGTGGTGATTTGAGCGATTCAACGATTTTCCCATAAGGATAACATGGGATGTTTCTGTCATCGCTACGGTTACGCCGTACAAAATATGACTTTGGCTCTCATACTTTCATGATCAGGATGGCAAATTAGAATTTTGTTCAAAATATCATGACATTTGGAAAAACTCTATTGCTTATAGGCCACTCTGAAGGCCAAATAGTCAGAATTCTGGGAAACGTTTGCGGCTCCGTCGCACAGAGACCGTAAAAGCTATCCTTAAAATGTGGATAACTTTAGATGCCCCACTTGTCTAGAGGACGTACACCGATTTTGGGGTTGGTGGGCAAAACGCACTAGGAGGAGTTCGTTAAAGTGTGAAACAGAAAAATGTTGATATTCGAGAGATTTAGCGGTATTCCCATAGGGATAACATGGGAAGTTTATGTCATCGCTACGACTAAGCCGTAAAAATTAAGGCATTTGTCTGATTGGCTTTTTTGATCGGGACGCCAAAATAGAATTTTGGGTAAAGTTTAGAACATTTTGGTCAAACTAATTTTTGACCTTCAATGTTAATTTAAAGGTCACTCTGTAGGGGGCGCTATCGCGCCCATTTAAATTTTGTCATCATAAACTGGTCCAAACTAGAAAGTTGAACAACTGATTCAAATTTGGTCATAATCGGACTGGTTTTGATCAAATGGGAGCAATTTTTAGACCTGCAATATTCCAAAATAAGTTGTCCAACTTTGCGGCTGCGCCGCAAACAGACCGTAAAAGGTATCTCCAAAAATTGGATAACTTTAGATGCCCCACTTGTCCAGAGGACCTACGCCAATTTTGAAGTTGGTGGGCAAAACGCCCTAGGAGGAGTTCGTCAAAGTTTGACGTGAACAAAATGGCTAACACAGCGTGTTTTCATTTTCAAAGGAAGATGGCGGCCATAGGGTAAGTCTGGGGGCGTGGCCACAATGATTTTTTTTCTTTGTCCTCACGAGAGGAATGCGTGTCCCGAATTTCGTAGCTTTACGCCAAAGTTGACCTCGGGGCGTCTCCCATAGGCGCAATGTATTTTGACTTTTGTCGGTGGCGCTGTCGCGCCATTTTTTAACGAAAAAAAAAAATGGCCCAGAAAAAATCTAATTTTTCGCCGATTCTGAATTTTGGGCAAAGTTTGGTGAGTTTTTGAGCATGTTCAGGGGGTCAAATTAGAGATCAAAGCGCTGAAGAAGAACAAGAAAAATAATAATAAATTAAAGCCGCAAGCGGCATCCAACGGCCCTCGCGGGCCGCCGGCCTTCCGACTCTGCGCTTTCGACTTGATAAAGATGGCGCCCTTATTTGTGTGTTGAATTAAAAAAGAACTTGACAGACGGGGACACATTGGACATGGCCAATCCAGTGCAAATGAACACAAGTGTCAGTCAAATTTGCTGCGCCGCCGCACAGAGACCGTAGCACTTAGAATATAAATATGGATAACTTTTGATGCCCCGCTTGTGTAGATGATATTTCCCAAAGTAAAGCTTGATCGGGCTATTGCCCACGGAGGAGTTTGTTAAAGTGTGAAGCATAAATTTTAACATTTCAAAGATTTGGTGTTTTCCCATTTGTGACAGTATATTTGCAGCTCCACGGCACAGAGACCGTACCACTTAAAATCAAAATATGACAAACTTTTGATGCCCCGCTTGTGTAGATGATTTTCCCCAAATATGAGCTTGATCGGGCAATCGCACTAGGAGGAGTTTGTTAAAGTGTGAAGCGTAAAAATGTGGTGATTTGAGCGATTCTACGATTTTCCCATAAGGATAACATGGGATGTTTCTGTCAACGCTACGGTTACGCCGTACAAAATATGACTTTGGCTCTCATACTTTTATGATCAGGATGGCAAATTAGAATTTTGTTCAAAATATCATGTCATTTGGAAAAACCCTATTGTTTATAGGCCACTCTGAAGGCCAAATAGTCAGAATTCTGGGAAACGTTTGCGGCTCCGTCGCACAAAGACCGTAAAAGTTATCCTTAAAATTTGGATAACTTTAGATACACCACTTGTCTAGAGGACGTACACCGATTTTGAGGTTGGTGGGCAAAACGCACTAGGAGGACTTCGTTAAAGTGTAAAACATAAAAATGTGGTAATTTGAGAGATTTTGCGGTTTTCCCATAGGGATAACATGGGAGGTTTCTGTCATCGCTACGACTACGCCGTAAAAATTTAGGCATTTTTGTGATTGGCTTTTGTGATCGGGACGGCAAAATAGAATTTTGGGTAAAGTTTAGACAATTTTGGTAAAACTAATTTTTGACCTTCAATGTTAATTTAAAGGTCACTCTGTAGGGGGCGCTATCACTGCCATTTCAATTTTGTCAGCCTAAACTGGTCCAAACTAGAAAGTTTAACAACTGATTCAAATTTGGTCCTAATCGGACTGGTTTTGATCAAATGGGAGCAATTTTTAGACCTGCAATATTCCAAAATAAGTTGTCCAACTTTGCGGCTGCGCCGCACACAGACCGTAAAAGGTATCTCAAAAAATTGAATAACTTTAGATGCCCCACTTGTCCAGAGGACGTACGCCGATTTTGAAGTCGGTGGGCAAAACGCCCTAGGAGGAGTTCGTCAAAGTTTGACGTGAACAAAATGGCTAACACAGCGTGTTTTCATTTTCAAAGGAAGATGGTGGCCATAGGGTAAGTCTGGGGGCGTGGCCACAATAATATTTTTTTTTTGTCCTCACAAGAGGAATGCGTGTCCCGAATTTCGTAGCTCTACGACAAAGTTGACCTCGGGGCGTCTTCCATAGGCGCAATGTATTTTGACTTTTGTCGGTGGCACTGTCGCGCCATTTTTTAACGCAAAAAAAAATGGCCCAGAAAAAACTAAATTTTTCGCCGATTCTGAATTTTGGGCAAAGTTTGGTGAGTTTTTGAGCATGTTCAGGGGGTCAAATTAGAGATCAAAGCGCTGAAGAAGAACAAGAAAAATAATAAAAATAATAATATTTTTAGCAAAAACAATATAGCCGTTTCCACTATAACAACAAATTATACATCGTTTGAACGCTCTAAGCCTTCCCGATGCCGCCATGGGGTGGAATCATCATTACGAGCGCTTACGCGCTCGTCACTCCCTATTCCGTCGGGATGCCCCGCCCACTCCCCATAGACTTCCATTGATTTGAGCAGATACAAGCATGGCCCATGCCTGCGGCATGGATTCTCGCGTACGGGACGATGCCAGGAGGGTTTTTGGAGGAATGCAGCGCTTCGCGCTGCTGTTGTCAACAATTAGTGAATGGGCTACGCCCATTCACTAATTGTTGACTATTTCTGTCATAGCAGGAGTAAGTATGCATGATCCATGCCTTCGGCATGGGCTAGTTCACTGTACTTGCCAGGGGCGACGGGGTACCAAACATGCGGGCTGCGCCCGCATGTTTGGTCAGACAGTTGCAACGCTGCCTTCGGCAGCGTTGCGGGAGCAATAGGCCCTCCGCCCTGCTGGGGCTCGGGCCTAAAAATAATAATATTTTTAGCAAAAACAATATAGCCGTTTCCACTATAACAACAAATTATACATCGTTTGAAAGCTCTAAGCCTTCCCGATGCCGCCATGGGGTGGAATCATCATTACGAGCGCTTACGCGCTCGTCACTCCCTATTCCGTCGGGATGCCCCGCCCACTCCCCATAGACTTCCATTGATTTGAGCAGATACAAGCATGGCCCATGCCTGCGGCATGGATTCTCGCGTACGGGACGATGCCAGGAGGGTTTTTGGAGGAATGCAGCGCTTCGCGCTGCTGTTGTCAACAATTAGTGAATGGGCGTAGCCCATTCACTAATTGTTGACAACAGCAGTCTAATTGTTGACTATTTCTGTCATAGCAGGAGTAAGTATGCATGATCCATGCCTTCGGCATGGGCTAGTTCACTGTACTTGCCAGGGGCGACGGGGCACCAAACATGCGGGCTGCGCCCGCATGTTTGGTCAGACAGTTGCGGGAGCAATAGGCCCTCCGCCCTGCTGGGGCTCGGGCCTAAATATTCCGATACGAAAACAATGTTTCCCATTTTCCAAATATCATAAACTATACATTTTCGGAAAGCGCTTGCGCTTTCCTACCTCATGGTGTGGGTCCCTGGTCACTGACGGGTACTTTCGTTAATTTTGAGTGGGCTCCGCCCACTTTGTGTTTTTGGCCCTCTATACAGTAATAATGTTCATTTTTTGCATTACATGCTTATATGCACGGAACATGCAAGAGATGGGGAACGTATTTGTGAGGTACTTAGCGCAAATGAGTGCTTTATATGGGGATGACGACCGCGAAGCGGTCGTCATCCCCATATAAAGCACTCGTTTAGTGCGCACTTTTGCACGGGCTTCGCCCGTTTACAACGGTAATGTTCCATTTTCCTACTACTAATTAGTATGCACGGGGCGTGCATGAGTGGAGGAGTGCGTTAGTGAGTGTTTGGAAGTGGGCGAGTGCGCACTTTCGCAGCCGTGCTTCGCACGGCCTTACGAGATTAATAGGCCTCTCGCCAGCTTGTGGCGCTCGGGCCTAATGATGATAATAATGATAATAATGATGATAATAATAATGATGATAATAATGATGATAATGATAATAATGATGATAATAATGATGATAATAATGATGATGATAATAATGATGATAATAATGATAATAATAATGATGATAATAATGATAATAATAATGATAATAATAATGATTATAATAATGATGATAATAATGATAATAATAATGATGATAATAATGATGATAATGATAATAATAATGATGATGATAATGATGATAATAATGATGATAATAATGATAATAATAATGATGATAATATTGATGATAATAAAGATGATAATGATGATGATGATGATAATAATAATAATAATAAGAAGAACATGACATTAAACCTGACACCACCAGGGCCGAAGTTACAGGTCAGATCTGTGGAGAGCGGCAACCCGAATGGATGTTTCCAAGCTATATTTAAGCATTAAAAACTGCTTAAATTGGAGAAATGAAAGACAGACGGGTTTCATGTCATACTAGGGAAAGCAGTAACATCTCAAGCAGGACGGTGCACCTTTAAAGAGCTGAAATTAGATATATATAATATACGTAAAAGTAACATAAAGTAACATCTATTTGCAGTCTGATCTTGGTATTTCGCTGCGTGCATTTGGAGGTGAAGTTAGGCCCGTCAGCGGCGGGCGCGGCTCGTACCGTTGCCCGTGCGGTGGACGTCCCGCTCAGCGACGGGCTCATGCTGCTCTGAGGGGGACACGCAGAGGAGGCGGGGCTCGCACGTGGAAGGGTCTCGTACAACCAGGAAACTCTGCAGAGAAACGCGTGAGTCATTTCAGTGAAAGAGAGAGAGGCCGGACCGACCAGAAGGAAGCAGGTTAAGTACTCCAGAAGCACTCGCCGTGGAGACACATACAAGCAGGAAATATTTGTATTTATGGAGAAGACTTAAGACATTTATTAAGTTGTCTACTTAAAACTGTGAACCAATAGATAAACTTAATACTTTGTTGTCCAACTTATCTGTCTAGCATTGTTTTGTAGTCAGTTACAGGAGTTTTTATTGCTCGAAAAAGCATCTGTGACACTTTATAATCACTACTCTTTTAACAGCCGCATGAACAAAGACATAGTTCATTACATGGTTTCAGGCTTAGTCACAACTTATTTAAAGGGATAAGGCATAACTTAAGTAGTAACTAAGCCAGAATCGTTTATAATTCATCTGTAATCGTTCATTGGGATTTAACTCTTTGTTCGTGCTTCATCAAGGCCAATAAAAGTGTCATTTTTATAAAGTTTTGCCACAAAATTAAGCAAACAATTACAAAACGTTCAACTTGTTTTGACCTTTTTTTCTTCGCTGACCAAGAAAGAATATATTTTTTACCAGGTTTTACTGCTTTCTAAATACATTGGTGAATTTAAACCCTCTAATGCTAACACGCTAATGCTAGAAGAAACAGTCACCATTACATAACTTGCTGAATAAGACTAAATATAATCAAATAATCTAGATGTAACTGTTTGACATAAGTAGTGTGCAAGTTACTGGAAATATTTAAACAATGTCTTGTTAAAGAGATTAAGTACTTCCTACAGATTTCCATTTCATTTCCTTCTGTTTTTGAGGAACTGCCCTGCTCTGTGTGTGTGTTACTGGCAACAAATTATTTAGAGTGCGATTTGCAGAGCGTGAGATATTAATGCGCTAATAGAGGAAGAGCTTATGTGTTTTCTGCACCAACGTCTGTGGAAATGAGTGATTCAGCTTGAGAAAAAGCAAAAACTACTAATGCAATGATGGAGGAAACAAACAAACAAACAAACATTTCTTTTTGATTTTTGTTTTGGGAATTAGAGCTATTCTCACATCATATTTTATGCACTTAGTCAGAAATGTGCACACATCTACGTCTAGTATTGCACAAAAAGTAAATAGACTGTAGGGAATTAACCTGAAAAGAGCAAAAATATCACAGTTCTGATCAGTTTTGTTTGTCCTTTTGTTTGCTTTTCACTCTACATAGACAATATTCTGATCTATCAGCAACAATTTCAATATAATCCAGCATAAATAATACATTACCCTAAATTGAGTAAATTACTATCTATTTTATTTCATTCCACTGCGAACAAAACCCAGCCACGCACACTCTTAATAAATTAATCAGTAATAAATGCCACTTTTGTATTTACTTTACAACTATTTTGTTAAGGTTTGGAGCAGAAATAGTGTGAAGTTGAGCAGCAGAGACAGAACACAGAGGCTTGTTCTCAGAGCGACATCACAGGAGCTGAACCGAGAGCTTTTATTCACTGCCACAGGAAGTGGCTCGTCAAACCGCGACAAAGAAAAGAGACGCGAAATATTCACACTCTACAACAGCTCTGCAACTCCAGGCTGAACACGTGGCACACGAATACACTGCATACAGCTATATTCTGCCCCACAAAATACCTCAAGCCACTACTTATTATATTCAAGCTATTTTAGAAACAACCGACTGAAGTTCACTTCAAATGTCTAGCAAGAAATGACAACAAAATGTACTTTTCTTTTTTGAGACTCGTTAGGCCACATTATTGTTTCGTGGAGATGTTGTTTCTTTGCTGTAAATGTTCCGCAGCATGGCATTACGCTTGTCTGTCGCCACGGGGACGAGGAGGCGTCAACACAAGGCCAGGTTACAGGTCAGATCTGTGGCGAGGTGAGGCGACTCACTCAAGCAAGGCCATTTATGTTTAGCAATAAATGATGATGATTATGATAAGAGATTGCGATGTATATAAAAGAGTTAAAGTCCGTATGACAGGTTTTTATGACTTAAAGATGGAATGGACGATTTTTTTCAGCAAATTTTTTATCTTATTTCCTCGTGGCGTGGATAAATCATGTGTCCTGCCACTTATCAATCATAAAACGCACCTACCGCTCACCTGCAGCCGCGTGCGGTTCGTCCCCACGTTTCCGCGTGTCTAAGCGCATAGATCTATCATAATAATAATATAATATCATATCTAACATATAGTTCCCTCAGTGTACGGGGCAAAATGAAGACGGAGAAAAACAGTTCGAGCTGACTCAGAAGTGGACGGAAATCTACGGGAGACGAGAGATGCGATGCGATTCGTCGCGCTAATAAACAAACGCACGTGTGTGTTGTATCGCTCCGCACGGGGGAGTGCGCATGTGCACTTCCGCCTGAGTTCTCAAATCACCGAAAAATCGTCCATTGCGCCTTTAATTTGGTGTATTTATACCTGTTGTAGATATAAATTATAGTTTTACACCAATCGAGCAGGTATTTGTGGAGAAAACGTTGAAAAAAAACGTAAAAAAATATGTCAAATTTTAGGCAGAATTTACATAAAGAAACAACTTTTTTGATGCTCTAAACATTAATTCAACAAAAATAAAGTCACTCTCATATATTTTAATTTGTCAAATAAAATAAAAAGTGATTTCCTAGTGTGATGTCATCAATTACAAACAGGTGAAATTGCTATTCTGTCATAACAATTTTATAATTTTTAGCGAAATTCAAAATATATTTATCTCAACTGCATTTTAGTTCAATGAGTCGTCCGACCTGTAGGGGGCACTTTAAAATGCCATATTGCGTAACATTTCAGGCAAAGCAATGACATCGCACCTTTAAAGCCTGTGCAGAGCAGAAGTGCAGCAAACACAAGTGCAATATGTATTAGTTGCAAAAAGCATAATATACATTTACATCATTGACATGACTTTACTGCAATTTAAAACAACGACAGACACAGGGCAAACGTCTCGCACCAGACGTAAGGAGAGGTAAACTGTTCCAAAGGCGTCCAAAGTGTGATGTGAATGTATGACGAGTAACCGTGGCAACAGGTCGAGTGGAGGATCATGAAACGTTTAGAAGAATCTTAAACAAACTAACCTGTTTTAAACGGCGTCGCTCACTTGTGCCTGTCAAGACTTCTCAGACTAATGTTTGAAATGCCAGTGAGTCTGGTTCTTCTGCTCACGGTCTGTGCTCAGAGCGGGTCGAGCCGGCTGTTGTCGACTCGAGATGAAAACTACTTCTGTATTTAGCGTCTGAGATATCGTGGCCCCATCTAAAGAAATGACCAATAAAAAGGAACTACGCCGATTCACGCAACTCCGATGTGCAACAGGCCGTGCCCTGACAACACGGTCCTTTTAGTTTTGTTTTAATGCTTTTGCAACATTTACAAAGCGTTTGGAGGCGCGCACAATGGTGAATTTGAAGATGAAGTTGCACAAACATGAAAGTGTATTGACAAAATATAAATAAAACATTTACAAGTTACGTTTATAATAATTACACTTTTAATAGACTTTAAAAAGCATGAACAAAGACTGATGAATAAGCTATTTTATTCTTTGTTCAAACTTTATTAAAGCTAATTAAAGTGTAGGTTTTACAGTCAAAAATGTTTTAATATAAGTAAATAACTAACTTGTATGTATGCATGCTGTTTTTATTAACTATTCACTTTTTGAAATTAAATTGTATATCCTCAAGTCATTTTGGTCTTGGTTCGTTTTCCAACTATGAGCACGAAAGCTTTGTGTAATTTTATTTTCTTCATTTCATTCATTTCATTCATTTCATTCATTTCATTCATTTCATTCATTTCATTCATTTCATTTATTTCATTTATTTATTTAATTATATCATTATCTTTTTTAATTAGCTTTTACCAGGTAAGAACTATTGATATCAAGACCTGTTTTTCAAGGAAGGTTTTAAGAGCGTTTTCTTCAGATTTTCGTATCCTTTAAATTGGAAACAGCACATTTAATTCAAAATACTTTTTTACTTTCACTTGGACCACTACTTTGCACTTCAAATTGAGTAATATTATTTTAAAATGCTCTGCAGACTTCTCATTGACTCTATTTTCTTCTTATTCTGAACATAAACACGTCTTGAGCCTTTCATACTGACTCTGGTGTGGTGTTTGGACGGTTTCATCCTCTTATTAAGGCCAGACTGTATAAATTGTCTACACGCAGTACATCTCAGGTCGTACGGCTCGAGGTGTGATCGTACCCCTGCTGGTGTCCCGCTGATAGCCGTCCGTGCCTCCTCTTTGCCCCAGGCTCCTCTGGGACACCAGGCCTCCTCGCAGGCCCTCAGCTTTCCCAAGAGGGTCAGCTTTTTCCTGCTGGTCCTCCAGGGGATCGCCGTGGTCCCGTTTACTGCACCGTGAACCGCCCTGGACACATCCACGCAACACATTCAATATATTATAAGCATGTTTTGAACATAAAGCAACAATAAAACAACAAAAAACAGGAAGGTGCAACATTAAAGGGTGAAAAACGCACATTTACACATGTTTACATGGTGGTACACACAGACAAACCCTTATCATCCACGTTCACCTCCTCATCTTCCTTTCACGCGCAGACACTTTCTCTCCTTCCACAGTTTCAATCATCCTTTCATTTTTAATTTATTTATTAATAGCATTAATTTCTTTTCACTCTGTATAAAACGTTTTCCAGTCGTTTCCTGTTCTACGTCAAAGGACAGACAACATCTCCTTTCGTGCGAACTATACACATTTCTTTTGATTTATTGATTGTTTATTGTTTTATGTTCCACCGAAAGTTCCTATGTTTGTGAATTTTGTTCATTGACAATGGCGAAAAACCCTTTCTGATTCTGTTTCTGTTTGCGATTATTATTATTACAGTGTATTTATATAGTGAAGTGTCTTGCCTAAGGACACAATGATGTCTCCTCTAGTGCTCCCTGTGGCACGTGGTGTTCCAGCAGACTCCCATCCAAGTACTAACCAGGCCCTGTCCTGCTCACGCCCTCAGCATCGATTAAAAACTCTCAACATGATGACGATCGTGCACAAAAACAAACGAGGCAGCAGCATCTTCAAAGGCTGTGGTGGCACTTCCAAAACTCCAGCTATAGGTTTTTCTCTCTGCTAAATCCTTGTGATCATAATAGAATAATCAGTCGAATAAATAATCCAACTGAAGACTACAGCGCTAGACATTGGCCAATATGTGATGACAAGACCAAGACTAGTCTATGAGTATCACCAGATGTGAACCAGGTCTGAAACAAGACTATAGCAGCTCTAACTTAGGTCAAAAGCAGGTCTGAAACAAGACTATAGCAGCTCTAACTTAGGTCAAAAGCAGGTCTGAAACAAGACTATAGCAGCTCTAACTTAGGTCAAAATCAGGTCTGAAACAAGACTATAGCAGCTCTAACTTAGGTCAAAAGCAGGTCTGAAACAAGACTATAGCAGCTCTAACTTAGGTCAAAAGCAGGTCTGAAACAAGACTATAGCAGCTCTAACTTAGGTCAAAAGCAGGTCTGAAACAAGACTATAGCAGCTCTAACTTAGGTCAAAAGCAGGTCTGAAACAAGACTATAGCAGCTCTAACTTAGGTCAAAAGCAGGTCTGAAACAAGACTATAGCAGCTCTAACTTAGGTCAAAAGCAGGTCTGAAACAAGACTATAGCAGCTCTAACTTAGGTCAAAAGCAGGTCTGAAACAAGACTATAGCAGCTCTAACTTAGGTCAAAAGCAGGTCTGAAACAAGACTATAGCAGCTCTAACTTAGGTCAAAAGCAGGTCTGAAACAAGACTATAGCAGCTCTAACTTAGGTCAAAAGCAGGTCTGAAACAAGACTATAGCAGCTCTAACAAAAGCAGGTCTGAAACAAGACTATAGCAGCTCTAACAAAAGCAGGTCTGAAAAAAGGACTGCAGCATGACTCGTGTAGCTCTTAACCTGGACCAACCCACATGGGGGAAATAAATACAGGACGCCTTGAGAAACACTTTGCAAGACAACTTTGTCAGAGCATCAACAAGACCGTGTGGCCCCTGTTTGCAGTAGCCCCTGTTTGCAGGGCCCCTATTTGCAGTGGCCCCTGTTTGCAGTAGCCCCTGTTTGCAGTAGCCCCTGTTTGCAGTGGCCCCTATTTGAAGTGGCCCCTGTTTGCAGTAGCCCCTGTTTGCAGTGGCCCCTGTTTGCAGGGCCCCTATTTGCAGTGGCCCCTGTTTGCAGGGCCCCTGTTTGCAGTGGCCCCTGTTTGCAGTGGCCCCTGTTTGCAGTGGTTGGTTTCAATCAAAGGTCCAGCAAAAGATGTAAGTGAGAAGACAAGTGTGGTCTAAATCTCCGAAAAAAACTGTAGCTAAACTTGCAGGTTGATCAGAACAAACTTTACGTGATTATTGTAAGTATGAAACACTATATTAAACTCACATATTGTAAGTATGAAACAATATATTAAACTCACATATTGTAAGTATGAAACAATATATTAAACTCACATATTGTAAGTATGAAACAATATATTAAACTCACATATTGTAAGTATGAAACACTGTATTAAACTCACATATTGTAAGTATGAAACAATATATTAAACTCACATATTGTAAGTATGAAACACTGTATTAAACTCACATATTGTAAGTATGAAACACTATATTAAACTCACATATTGTAAGTATGAAACAATATATTAAACTCACATATTGTAAGTATGAAACAATATATTAAACTCACATATTGTAAGTATGAAACACTGTATTAAACTCACATATTGTAAGTATGAAACACTATATTAAACTCACATATTGTAAGTATGAAACACTGTATTAAACTCACATATTGTAAGTATGAAACAATATATTAAACTCACATATTGTAAGTATGAAACACTGTATTAAACTCACATATTGTAAGTATGAAACAATATATTAAACTCACATATTGTAAGTATGAAACAATATATTAAACTCACATATTGTAAGTATGAAACACTATATTAAACTCACATATTGTAAGTATGAAACAATATATTAAACTCACATATTGTAAGTATGAAACAATATATTAAACTCACATATTGTAAGTATGAAACAATATATTAAACTCACATATTGTAAGTATGAAACACTATATTAAACTCACATATTGTAAGTATGAAACAATATATTAAACTCACATATTGTAAGTATGAAACAATATATTAAACTCACATATTGTAAGTATGAAACAAAGTATTAAACTCACATATTGTAAGTATGAAACAATATATTAAACTCACATATTGTAAGTATGAAACAAAGTATTAAACTCACATATTGTAAGTATGAAACACTGTATTAAACTCACATATTGTAAGTATGAAACACTGTATTAAACTCACATATTGTAAGTATGAAACAATATATTAAACTCACATATTGTAAGTATGAAACAAAGTATTAAACTCACATATTGTAAGTATGAAACAATATATTAAACTCACATATTGTAAGTATGAAACACTGTATTAAACTCACATATTGTAAGTATGAAACACTGTATTAAACTCACATATTGTAAGTATGAAACAAAGTATTAAACTCACATATTGTAAGTATGAAACACTGTATTAAACTCACATATTGTAAGTATGAAACAATATATTAAACTCACATATTGTAAGTATGAAACAATATATTAAACTCACATATTGTAAGTATGAAACAATGTATTAAACTCACATATTGTAAGTATGAAACACTGTATTAAACTCACATATTGTAAGTATGAAACAATATATTAAACTCACATATTGTAAGTATGAAACAATATATTAAACTCACATATTGTAAGTATGAAACAATATATTAAACTCACATATTGTAAGTATGAAACAATATATTAAACTCACATATTGTAAGTATGAAACAATATATTAAACTCACATATTGTAAGTATGAAACACTATATTAAACTCACATATTGTAAGTATGAAACACTGTATTAAACTCACATATTGTAAGTATGAAACAATATATTAAACTCACATATTGTAAGTATGAAACAATATATTAAACTCACATATTGTAAGTATGAAACAATATATTAAACTCACATATTGTAAGTATGAAACACTGTATTAAACTCACATATTGTAAGTATGAAACACTGTATTAAACTCACATATTGTAAGTATGAAACAATATATTAAACTCACATATTGTAAGTATGAAACAAAGTATTAAACTCACATATTGTAAGTATGAAACAATATATTAAACTCACATATTGTAAGTATGAAACAAAGTATTAAACTCACATATTGTGAGTATGAAACAATATATTAAACTCACATATTGTAAGTATGAAACAAAGTATTAAACTCACATATTGTAAGTATGAAACACTGTATTAAACTCACATATTGTAAGTATGAAACACTGTATTAAACTCACATATTGTAAGTATGAAACACTGTATTAAACTCACATATTGTAAGTATGAAACACTGTATTAAACTCACATATTGTAAGTATGAAACACTGTATTAAACTCACATATTGTAAGTATGAAACAATATATTAAACTCACATATTGTAAGTATGAAACAATATATTAAACTCACATATTGTAAGTATGAAACAATATATTAAACTCACATATTGTAAGTATGAAACAATATATTAAACTCACATATTGTAAGTATGAAACAATATATTAAACTCACATATTGTAAGTATGAAACACTATATTAAACTCACATATTGTAAGTATGAAACACTGTATTAAACTCACATATTGTAAGTATGAAACAATATATTAAACTCACATATTGTAAGTATGAAACAATATATTAAACTCACATATTGTAAGTATGAAACAATATATTAAACTCACATATTGTAAGTATGAAACACTGTATTAAACTCACATATTGTAAGTATGAAACACTGTATTAAACTCACATATTGTAAGTATGAAACAAAGTATTAAACTCACATATTGTAAGTATGAAACAATATATTAAACTCACATATTGTAAGTATGAAACAAAGTATTAAACTCACATATTGTAAGTATGAAACAATATATTAAACTCACATATTGTAAGTATGAAACAAAGTATTAAACTCACATATTGTAAGTATGAAACAATATATTAAACTCACATATTGTAAGTATGAAACACTGTATTAAACTCACATATTGTAAGTATGAAACAATATATTAAACTCACATATTGTAAGTATGAAACACTATATTAAACTCACATATTGTAAGTATGAAACACTATATTAAACTCACATATTGTAAGTATGAAACAATATATTAAACTCACATATTGTAAGTATGAAACACTGTATTAAACTCACATATTGTAAGTATGAAACAATATATTAAACTCACATATTGTAAGTATGAAACAATATATTAAACTCACATATTGTAAGTATGAAACAATATATTAAACTCACATATTGTAAGTATGAAACAATATATTAAACTCACATATTGTAAGTATGAAACAATATATTAAACTCACATATTGTAAGTATGAAACAATATATTAAACTCACATATTGTAAGTATGAAACAAAGTATTAAACTCACATATTGTAAGTATGAAACAATATATTAAACTCACATATTGTAAGTATGAAACACTGTATTAAACTCACTTATTGTAAGTATGAAACACTGTATTAAACTCACATATTGTAAGTATGAAACAATATATTAAACTCACATATTGTAAGTATGAAACAATATATTAAACTCACATATTGTAAGTATGAAACACTGTATTAAACTCACATATTGTAAGTATGAAACAATATATTAAACTCACATATTGTAAGTATGAAACAATATATTAAACTCACATATTGTAAGTATGAAACACTATATTAAACTCACATATTGTAAGTATGAAACAATATATTAAACTCACATATTGTAAGTATGAAACAATATATTAAACTCACATATTGTAAGTATGAAACAATATATTAAACTCACATATTGTAAGTATGAAACACTATATTAAACTCACATATTGTAAGTATGAAACAATATATTAAACTCACATATTGTAAGTATGAAACAATATATTAAACTCACATATTGTAAGTATGAAACAAAGTATTAAACTCACATATTGTAAGTATGAAACAATATATTAAACTCACATATTGTAAGTATGAAACAAAGTATTAAACTCACATATTGTAAGTATGAAACACTGTATTAAACTCACATATTGTAAGTATGAAACACTGTATTAAACTCACATATTGTAAGTATGAAACAATATATTAAACTCACATATTGTAAGTATGAAACAAAGTATTAAACTCACATATTGTAAGTATGAAACAATATATTAAACTCACATATTGTAAGTATGAAACACTGTATTAAACTCACATATTGTAAGTATGAAACACTGTATTAAACTCACATATTGTAAGTATGAAACAAAGTATTAAACTCACATATTGTAAGTATGAAACACTGTATTAAACTCACATATTGTAAGTATGAAACAATATATTAAACTCACATATTGTAAGTATGAAACAATATATTAAACTCACATATTGTAAGTATGAAACAATGTATTAAACTCACATATTGTAAGTATGAAACACTGTATTAAACTCACATATTGTAAGTATGAAACAATATATTAAACTCACATATTGTAAGTATGAAACAATATATTAAACTCACATATTGTAAGTATGAAACAATATATTAAACTCACATATTGTAAGTATGAAACAATATATTAAACTCACATATTGTAAGTATGAAACAATATATTAAACTCACATATTGTAAGTATGAAACACTATATTAAACTCACATATTGTAAGTATGAAACACTGTATTAAACTCACATATTGTAAGTATGAAACAATATATTAAACTCACATATTGTAAGTATGAAACAATATATTAAACTCACATATTGTAAGTATGAAACAATATATTAAACTCACATATTGTAAGTATGAAACACTGTATTAAACTCACATATTGTAAGTATGAAACACTGTATTAAACTCACATATTGTAAGTATGAAACAATATATTAAACTCACATATTGTAAGTATGAAACAAAGTATTAAACTCACATATTGTAAGTATGAAACAATATATTAAACTCACATATTGTAAGTATGAAACAAAGTATTAAACTCACATATTGTGAGTATGAAACAATATATTAAACTCACATATTGTAAGTATGAAACAAAGTATTAAACTCACATATTGTAAGTATGAAACACTGTATTAAACTCACATATTGTAAGTATGAAACACTGTATTAAACTCACATATTGTAAGTATGAAACACTGTATTAAACTCACATATTGTAAGTATGAAACACTGTATTAAACTCACATATTGTAAGTATGAAACACTGTATTAAACTCACATATTGTAAGTATGAAACAATATATTAAACTCACATATTGTAAGTATGAAACAATATATTAAACTCACATATTGTAAGTATGAAACAATATATTAAACTCACATATTGTAAGTATGAAACAATATATTAAACTCACATATTGTAAGTATGAAACAATATATTAAACTCACATATTGTAAGTATGAAACACTATATTAAACTCACATATTGTAAGTATGAAACACTGTATTAAACTCACATATTGTAAGTATGAAACAATATATTAAACTCACATATTGTAAGTATGAAACAATATATTAAACTCACATATTGTAAGTATGAAACAATATATTAAACTCACATATTGTAAGTATGAAACACTGTATTAAACTCACATATTGTAAGTATGAAACACTGTATTAAACTCACATATTGTAAGTATGAAACAAAGTATTAAACTCACATATTGTAAGTATGAAACAATATATTAAACTCACATATTGTAAGTATGAAACAAAGTATTAAACTCACATATTGTAAGTATGAAACAATATATTAAACTCACATATTGTAAGTATGAAACAAAGTATTAAACTCACATATTGTAAGTATGAAACAATATATTAAACTCACATATTGTAAGTATGAAACACTGTATTAAACTCACATATTGTAAGTATGAAACAATATATTAAACTCACATATTGTAAGTATGAAACACTATATTAAACTCACATATTGTAAGTATGAAACACTATATTAAACTCACATATTGTAAGTATGAAACAATATATTAAACTCACATATTGTAAGTATGAAACACTGTATTAAACTCACATATTGTAAGTATGAAACAATATATTAAACTCACATATTGTAAGTATGAAACAATATATTAAACTCACATATTGTAAGTATGAAACAATATATTAAACTCACATATTGTAAGTATGAAACAATATATTAAACTCACATATTGTAAGTATGAAACAATATATTAAACTCACATATTGTAAGTATGAAACAATATATTAAACTCACATATTGTAAGTATGAAACAAAGTATTAAACTCACATATTGTAAGTATGAAACAATATATTAAACTCACATATTGTAAGTATGAAACACTGTATTAAACTCACTTATTGTAAGTATGAAACACTGTATTAAACTCACATATTGTAAGTATGAAACAATATATTAAACTCACATATTGTAAGTATGAAACAATATATTAAACTCACATATTGTAAGTATGAAACAAAGTATTAAACTCACATATTGTAAGTATGAAACAAAGTATTAAACTCACATATTGTAAGTATGAAACAATATATTAAACTCACATATTGTAAGTATGAAACAATATATTAAACTCACATATTGTAAGTATGAAACACTGTATTAAACTCACATATTGTAAGTATGAAACAATATATTAAACTCACATATTGTAAGTATGAAACAATATATTAAACTCACATATTGTAAGTATGAAACAATATATTAAACTCACATATTGTAAGTATGAAACAAAGTATTAAACTCACATATTGTAAGTATGAAACAATATATTAAACTCACATATTGTAAGTATGAAACACTGTATTAAACTCACATATTGTAAGTATGAAACAATATATTAAACTCACATATTGTAAGTATGAAACAAAGTATTAAACTCACATATTGTAAGTATGAAACAATATATTAAACTCACATATTGTAAGTATGAAACAATATATTAAACTCACATATTGTAAGTATGAAACAATATATTAAACTCACATATTGTAAGTATGAAACAAAGTATTAAACTCACATATTGTAAGTATGAAACAATATATTAAACTCACATATTGTAAGTATGAAACACTGTATTAAACTCACATATTGTAAGTATGAAACAATATATTAAACTCACATATTGTAAGTATGAAACAATATATTAAACTCACTTATTGTAAGTATGAAACAATATATTAAACTCACATATTGTAAGTATGAAACAAAGTATTAAACTCACATATTGTAAGTATGAAACAAAGTATTAAACTCACATATTGTAAGTATGAAACAATATATTAAACTCACATATTGTAAGTATGAAACAAAGTATTAAACTCACATATTGTAAGTATGAAACAATATATTAAACTCACATATTGTAAGTATGAAACAATATATTAAACTCACATATTGTAAGTATGAAACACTGTATTAAACTCACATATTGTAAGTATGAAACAATATATTAAACTCACATATTGTAAGTATGAAACAATATATTAAACTCACATATTGTAAGTATGAAACAATATATTAAACTCACATATTGTAAGTATGAAACAATATATTAAACTCACATATTGTAAGTATGAAACAAAGTATTAAACTCACATATTGTAAGTATGAAACAATATATCAAACTCACATATTGTAAGTATGAAACAATATATTAAACTCACATATTGTAAGTATGAAACAATATATTAAACTCACATATTGTAAGTATGAAACACTGTATTAAACTCACATATTGTAAGTATGAAACACTGTATTAAACTCACATATTGTAAGTATGAAACAATATATTAAACTCACATATTGTAAGTATGAAACAATATATTAAACTCACTTATTGTAAGTATGAAACAATATATTAAACTCACATATTGTAAGTATGAAACAAAGTATTAAACTCACATATTGTAAGTATGAAACAAAGTATTAAACTCACATATTGTAAGTATGAAACACTGTATTAAACTCACATATTGTAAGTATGAAACAATATATTAAACTCACATATTGTAAGTATGAAACACTGTATTAAACTCACATATTGTAAGTATGAAACAATATATTAAACTCACATATTGTAAGTATGAAACAATATATTAAACTCACATATTGTAAGTATGAAACACTGTATTAAACTCACATATTGTAAGTATGAAACACTGTATTAAACTCACATATTGTAAGTATGAAACACTGTATTAAACTCACATATTGTAAGTATGAAACACTGTATTAAACTCACATATTGTAAGTATGAAACAATATATTAAACTCACATATTGTAAGTATGAAACAATATATTAAACTCACATTTTGTAAGTATGAAACAAAGTATTAAACTCACATATTGTAAGTATGAAACACTGTATTAAACTCACATATTGTAAGTATGAAACACTGTATTAAACTCACATATTGTAAGTATGAAACACTATATTAAACTCACATATTGTAAGTATGAAACACTATATTAAACTCACATATTGTAAGTATGAAACACTGTATTAAACTCACATTTTGTAAGTATGAAACAAAGTATTAAACTCACATATTGTAAGTATGAAACAATATATTAAACTCACATATTGTAAGTATGAAACACTGTATTAAACTCACATATTGTAAGTATGAAACAAAGTATTAAACTCACATATTGTAAGTATGAAACAAAGTATTAAACTCACATTTTGTAAGTATGAAACAAAGTATTAAACTCACATTTTGTAAGTATGAAACAAAGTATTAAACTCACATATTGTAAGTATGAAACAATATATTAAACTCACATTTTGTAAGTATGAAACAAAGTATTAAACTCACATATTGTAAGTATGAAACACTGTATTAAACTCACATTTTGTAAGTATGAAACAATATATTAAACTCACATATTGTAAGTATGAAACACTGTATTAAACTCACATATTGTAAGTATGAAACAATATATTAAACTCACATATTGTAAGTATGAAACACTGTATTAAACTCACATATTGTAAGTATGAAACAAAGTATTAAACTCACATATTGTAAGTATGAAACACTGTATTAAACTCACATATTGTAAGTATGAAACACTGTATTAAACTCACATATTGTAAGTATGAAACACTGTATTAAACTCACATATTGTAAGTATGAAACACTGTATTAAACTCACATATTGTAAGTATGAAACACTGTATTAAACTCACATATTGTAAGTATGAAACAATATATTAAACTCACATATTGTATGTATGAAACACTGTATTAAACTCACATATTGTAAGTATGAAACAATATATTAAACTCACATATTGTAAGTATGAAACACTGTATTAAACTCACATATTGTAAGTATGAAACAATGTATTAAACTCACATATTGTAAGTATGTGGCTCCTCCTTGAGCCGACACCTTAACGTGGTGGAGGGGTTTGAGTGCCCGAATGATCCCGGGAGCTATGTTGTCGGGGGCTTCATGCCCCTGGTAGGGTCTCCCAAGGCAAACAGGTCCTAGGTGACGGGTCAGACAAAGATCGGTTCAGAAGCCTCTTATGACGACGACACAATCAAGGCAGTTCACGTCGCCCGGATCGGCGTCACCGGGGCCCCATCCTGGAGCCAGGCCTGGGATGGGTGCTCCATGGCGAGCGCCTGGTGGCCGGGTCTTACCCCACGGGGCCCGGCCGGGCACAGCCCGAAAGAGCGACGTGGGGCCGCCCTCCCGTGGGCCCACCACCCGCAGGAGGATCCATAGGGGGCCGGTGCAGAGAGATCTGGGCGGCAGTCGACGGCAGGGGCCTCGGCGACCAGATCTCCGGACACAGAGACTAACTCTGGGGACATGGAATGTCACCTCGCTGGGGGGGAAAGAGCCTGAGCTTGTGCGGGAGGTTGAGCGATACCGACTAGATATAGTCGGCCTCACCTCCACGCACAGTTTGGGCTCTGGAACCCATCTCCTCGAGAGGGGCTGGACGCTCCACTTCTCTGGTGTTGCCCGCGGGGAGAGGCGGCGGGCTGGTGTGGGCTTGCTGATAGCCCCTCAGCTCAGCCGCCACGTGTTGGAGTTTACCCCGGTGAACGAGAGGGTCGCGTCCCTCCGCCTTCGGGTGGGGGACAGGTCTCTCACTGTTGTGGCGGCCTACGGGCCGAACAGCAGTGCAGAGTACCCGGCCTTCTTGGAGTCCTTGGGAGGGGTACTGGACAGTGCACCGACCGGGGACTCCGTTGTTCTACTGGGGGACTTCAACGCCCACGTGGGCAATGACAGTGACACCTGGAGAGGGGTGATCGGGAAGAACGGCTTCCCCGATCTGAACCCGAGCGGTGTTCAGTTATTGGACTTCTGTGCTAGCCACGGATTGTCCATAACGAACACCATGTTCAAGCACAAGGGTGTCCATCAGTGCACGTGGCACCAGGACACCCTAGGCCGGAGGTCAATGATCGACTTAGTTGTCGTGTCATCAGACCTCCGGCCGCGTGTCTTGGACACTCGGGTGAAGAGAGGGGCAGAGTTGTCAACCGATCACCACCTGGTGGTGAGTTGGATCCGCTGGCGGAGGAGGAAGCCGGACAGACTTGGCAGACCCAAGCGCATTGTGAGGGTCTGTTGGGAACGTCTAGTGGAGCCCTCTGTCAGTAGGGTATTCAACTCGCACCTCCGGGAGAGCTTCTCCCATGTCCCGGGGGAGGCTGGGGACATTGAGTCCGAGTGGACCATGTTCTCCGCCTCCATTGTTGATGCGGCTGCTCGGAGCTGTGGTCGCAAGGTCTCCGGTGCCTGTCGTGGCGGCAACCCCCGAACCCGGTGGTGGACACCGGAAGTAAGGGATGCCGTCAGACTAAAGAAGGAGGCCTATCAGGCCACTCTGGCTTGTAGGTCTCCGGAGGTCATCGACGGGTATCGGCAGGCCAAGCGAGCCGCGGCTCGTGCTGTCGCAGAGGCAAAAACCCGGGCCTGGGAGGAGTTCGGGGAGGCCATGGAGGAGGACTATCGGTCGGCACCAAAGAAATTCTGGCAAACCGTCCGGCGCCTCAGGAAGGGGAAGCAGTGTCTCACAAACACCGTTTACGGTGCGGGTGGAGGCCTGCTGACCTCGACTGGGGATGTCGTCGGACGGTGGAAGGAATACTTTGAGGATCTCCTTAATCCCTCAGTCACGTCTTCTGAAGAGGAAGTAGAGACCGGGGACTCGGAGGCTGGCTCATCCATCACCCAAGCTGAAGTCACTGAGGTTGTTCGCAAACTCCTCGGTGGCAGGGCTCCGGGGGTGGATGAGATCCGCCCTGAGTACCTAAAGTATCTGGATGTTGTAGGACTGTCTTGGTTGACACGTCTCTGCAACATCGCGTGGCGTTCGGGGACCGTGCCTCTGGACTGGCAGACCGGGGTGGTGGTCCCTCTGTTCAAGAAGGGGGACCGGAGGGTGTGTTCCAACTACAGAGGGATCACACTCCTCAGCCTCCCGGGTAAGGTCTATTCCAAGGTACTGGAGAGGAGAATCCGACCGATAGTCGAACCTCGGATTCAGGAGGAGCAGAGTGGTTTTCGTCCCGGTCGTGGAACACTGGACCAGCTCTATACCCTCCATCGGGTGCTCGAGGGTTCATGGGAGTTTGCCCAACCAGTCCACATGTGCTTTGTGGATCTGGAGAAGGCTTTTGACCGTGTCCCTCGGGGTGTCCTTTGGGGGGTGCTCCGGGAGTACGGGGTCCGGGGCCCTTTGCTCAGGGCTGTCCGGTCCCTGTATGACCGGAGCAGGAGCTGTGTTCGCATTGCCGGCAGTAAGTCAGACCTGTTCCCAGTGCATGTTGGACTCCGCCAGGGCTGCCCTGTGTCACCGGTTCTGTTCATAATTTTTATGGACAGAATTTCTAGGCGCAGTCAGGGGTCGGAGGGGGTCCGGTTTGGGGACCACAGGATCTCATCTCTGCTGTTTGCAGACGATGTTGTCCTGATGGCTCCATCAAACCCGGACCTGCAACATGCACTGGGACGGTTTGCAGCCGAGTGTGAAGCGGCTGGGATGAGAATCAGCACCTCCAAATCCGAGGCCATGGTTCTCGACCGGAAAAAGGTGGCTTGCCCTCTCCAGGTGGGTGGGGTGTCCTTGCCCCAAGTGGAGGAGTTCAAGTATCTCGGGGTCTTGTTCACGAGTGAGGGAAGGATGGAGCGTGAGATCGACAGGCGGATCGGTGCAGCGGCTGCAGTGATGCAGTCGCTGCATCGGACCGTTGTGGTAAAGAGGGAGCTGAGCCGAAAGGCAAAGCTCTCTATTTACCGGTCGGTCTACGTTCCTACCCTCACCTATGGTCATGAGCTTTGGGTAGTGACCGAAAGAACAAGATCGCGGATACAAGCGGTCGAAATGAGTTTCCTCCGCCGGGTGGCTGGGCGCTCCCTTAGAGATAAGGTGAGGAGCTCGGCCACACGGGGGGAGCTCGGAGTAGAGCCGCTGCTCCTCCACGTCGAGAGGAGCCAGCTGAGGTGGCTCGGGCATCTGTTCCGGATGCCTCCTGGGCGCCTCCCTGGGGAGGTGTTCCGGGCATGTCCCACCGGGAAGAGGCCCCGGGGAAGACCCAGGACACGCTGGAGAGACTATGTCTCTCGGCTGGCCTGGGAACGCCTCGGGATCCCCCCGGAGGAGTTAGAGGAAGTGTCTGGGGAGAAGGAAGTCTGGGAGTCCCTGCTCAGACTGCTGCCCCCGCGACCCGGCCCCGGATAAAGCGGCAGAAGATGGATGGATGGATGGATTGTAAGTATGAAACAATATATTAAACTCACATATTGTAAGTATGAAACACTGTATTAAACTCACATATTGTAAGTATGAAACAATGTATTAAACTCACATATTGTAAGTATGAAACAATATATTAAACTCACATATTGTAAGTATGAAACACTGTATTAAACTCACATATTGTAAGTATGAAACACTGTATTAAACTCACATATTGTAAGTATGAAACAATATATTAAACTCACATTTTGTAAGTATGAAACAAAGTATTAAACTCACATTTTGTAAGTATGAAACAAAGTATTAAACTCACATATTGTAAGTATGAAACAATATATTAAACTCACATATTGTAAGTATGAAACAATATATTAAACTCACATTTTGTAAGTATGAAACAAAGTATTAAACTCACATTTTGTAAGTATGAAACACTGTATTAAACTCACATATTGTAAGTATGAAACACTGTATTAAACTCACATATTGTAAGTATGAAACAATATATTAAACTCACATTTTGTAAGTATGAAACACTGTATTAAACTCACATATTGTAAGTATGAAACAAAGTATTAAACTCACATATTCCACGTCAGCCTCTTCTGTCCTCTCGAACAGTATGTTTCCCCATGTAACGTAACTGCAAAACGCTTTAAATACAAACTGGGCTGAAATAGGAAGCTCCCATTCAGCACGTCCGAGCAGTTTCCTCAAACCAACTGTAATAGAAGTCAGTGAAGTTAGTCATTAGAGACGGTGCAAAACGGCACCGGTCCTCGCTCGTCTCCTAGTGACATTTAAGGCGCTTTCGGTTCTCGGAGTAGACCCTCTGCATCGTCTTCTTCTCTGGTGCCTCCTCCGCCCCTCAAAGCGGCTGTGGTTAACTCTGTGTCTCTGTCTCTGCAACAAGAAAGTCAGAAAGTGCATCTCACGGGTGTGTATTCTGAAAATACTATTCAGAATACACATTTTAAGTACCTGTATTACAGTAGTCACTCCTTCCTTTGCTGCTTTACATTTTTTGACAACATGAAATCCCTGTTTATTTTCACCGGGCACAAAAACTGTTCGTCTTAAGGACAAGATGCAAAACAACAGAGCAATAGTGTATTCTGTCCAGTGCAGTGAGGAAAGCTATAAAGAGCAGTGCAGGTGAGACTAAACACTGCAACACAGAAGACACTTAAGTTCAAGACCACAGAGCGCCGTGCATCTTCAGCTTTAAGCCACAAAAAACTCTTTTGAGGACAGCGAGGTGAAGATTCTGAGCAGGAGAAGAGAGGGGTTAAAAGATGACATTTAAGGAGGACATTTAAGGAGGACATTTAAAAAAAAAACAGAAACAGAAATGGGGTTTAAGGTTCAATCTACAGCAGCATAAACCCGGGCATTTCAGATGCTGATCAGGTCCTCATCAGTGATGAGAAGCTGCAGCCAGCTAACAATAGGGTTTCTATGGTCCATTACAGGGCTGTTAGGGTAACGAAGAAGATTGGTTTCAGGGGAAACTTAAAAACAGTAAGAATCAGGGGGCTCCGCCCGGTGGGCAGAGCTTATACAGCCCAGAGTAGGCTAAATACCTGAGTTCTCAGACTCGATCTGCAGATTGAGAATGACTCTTGGATGAGAGTCGAAACATCTCGAGTCCAGATAATATGGCTGAGTCTTTTTCTACAATGGAACACTCCTGGGCGTATAAGGATCACACTGACAATAACAAAATAACTAAAGCAGGATTAAATATTTCCCAAATGTGACTCCTAATTCGTCAATATTAAGCTGTGTGAGCTTAGATCAATGCATCAAATACAAATAATGGTCTCTGCATTTCCTACATGTTTGGACTGCCAGACCTTAAACGGAAACCACCTGTTCTCACTGAAGGTGGGAACAGGTGGTCATCTTACACCAGCAGCAAAAGTCACTGAGCTGCCGC
The DNA here is from genome assembly GCF_026437365.1 of Eucyclogobius newberryi. Classification (NCBI taxonomy): domain Eukaryota; kingdom Metazoa; phylum Chordata; class Actinopteri; order Gobiiformes; family Gobiidae; genus Eucyclogobius; species Eucyclogobius newberryi. The sequence goes on from NW_027315724.1 coordinate 18,930,529, forward strand.
AGACAAAGGTTTCACTGTTCTCTAAAGAAAGTGAAAGAAATGTTTCAGGTTAAAGTGCATACTTTGAGCAGAGATAGAAGTACAGTCAGTACAGGGAACAAGTTGTACTTATCTGGCATTATGTTTGCTCTACGTTCAAACCATTTATGGAGTTCAACGGTGAGCGCCCACCACGAGGTTCAGGAAGTATGAGCATAATTCAGTTTATAATATATACAACCGTAGAAGAACTAACCTTGATGTATGTCAAATCACCAATTACAGCCCTAGATGTATTAGTTTATTTTATTCAAAAAATGTATATATATTATTGGGCTATAATTGCTATTTTAATTATTTATAATTGTATTACCATTTACTTTAATTTATCATTATTATATTGTAATGTGTGAGCTACTGTGTTTAAGTAATTTCCCCAAGTAAATGTTTATTTAGTTCTTTGCCTTTTCATCTTATTTCCATTTCAAATAGTACTTTTACCTTGATGGTGCAACTCTTGTGGCTTGTTACTCGTCTGGAGGTCAAATGTGTCCGAGGAAGAAGCAGTGGTTTAAATATCAAACACTTCTAATACTGTTTCTGATGTTTCAATCCTAATTATGACAATGAAAAACAAACAGTGGATTATCAGCTTGAAAAACACATTTATTGCATGAGTCATGAACATTAGTCTGTTTTGCTTTTGTAAACACAGTGATTTATTTCTTGCACAGCCTTTTAGCTCTGTTACCTCCACAGCCAAAAGCAATAAAGAATAAGAAAGAAAAACCTTTAAAGTTAATGGTTTTACGGTTAGAAAATAATAAATTAAGTAGATGCATTTGCAATTTTATACTTTCCGCATTTTTTTTAACTTTTGAAGGGCCACTGTGAACAGAAAATGACAATACTATGACTGTACTAATGCACAGTAATGTAGGTGATAAATAAATGTAGAAAAGTATTAAAAGATCAGAGTAAACCGTACAGTTTAGTCTAATGCAAATGAGTCGCTAAATTAAAGTGCTCATATGGACAAACCCAGCGTTAACACGATGTATGCCCAATATTTAATGCATGTCTCCAGAAGATTCTCCAAACAGGTTAAAATCCCCACATAAAAGTAGCATAATTTTTCATTAAAAGACATTATTCTTCCTTGTTAGTTTCCTGTGCTGCGCTCGCCTTTGCACCGGCTCCTTTGCACTCACTCGCCTTGTTTGTTTTGTCTTCACTGTCAATCCGAGCGTGCTCCTTCTTCACCAGCTCCTCCAATTCGGCCTGAAAGAACAAAGTAATAAGACGTTAAAATGTCATTCCAAATTGTGATTTCAATCGATTACAAAAATAATGTTATTGAAAATACAGTTAATTACCCTTTGTTCAGAATAAGTGCATTTGAACCTGGAGCAAAGCCACTTTTCTAATCTATATAGGCGTCTAATCTATATAAAATTGTCAGCATTATAGACAGTATAGAAGTAATAGTTTGAAATAGTGATTTCAATTGGAAGTAAAATAATCATAATCATCATAATCAAGCAGCACTATCAAGAATATAGTATAAGGGTTGAAAAAGCAGCATTTCAACATTACGTCAAAGAAAAAGTAATAATTCTACTGTTCTTGCCAACATAAGATATAAAAATGTGAAACTTTAAATCGTGTATAATGGAACTTTTGTCTACAGTATATCTATATTTTGCCTCCTTCTCTTCTACAAAGGTCGGAGGACAGACCGTTTCGATATACTGAGGCGGATGCGACTTTGTTTACAGCTCAAATGAAGACTTTAAAAGACTGGTAAGACTCACCTTCCACCCGAGCAGATCCGCCAGGGCCAGACAGCCTTCGTCGCAGGTGCTGACGTGAGCCACGTCTCTGGAGGAAAAAAACAGGCTTCAGCTTTTTGCCTCTTTAACCACCAGGGGGCGCAGCACTGCACGAGATACATTTTGAGCCCGGAAAAATATTGTTCCAGCTTTTATTTATTGAAGTCGATTGTAGTGATTATCGTGACCTGTCTCGGATTGAAAAAGAATGCTGACAATGTTCTACCGGTAAAATATAAAACAGAATGTAATATACTGTATTTTCCGGACTATAAGTCGCACCCCAGCCAAACTATGAAAAAAGGGGCGACTTATATGTGATATTATTCGCTATTTTCACACTGGCAACCTGGCGCATTTCACAGGTTGTTTATTTTCACACCAACAACCACAAGAGGGCGCTCTAGGCTCTAAGCGACGCTAAAGAAGAATCTGCACTTCCTCTACCTCTGGAGTTGTTTAGAAGTGACACAGAGGAAGAAGAATTCAATGGATTTAGTGATTTGGGGTAATACTGATGCTTTGGTAAACTTGTTAGCATGTTCTTTATGCTATAGTTATCTGAATAACTGTTAATATGTTACGTTAACATACCAGACACTTACCACAGTTCTGTCTGTGCCTCATGTAGCTGAAGGTGTTAGCGTTAGCATACGCACACCTATTCACCATGTTCTCTCATCTGTTATTATTTTAAATTGCATTTCAAGATGAATTGTCTGTTCTTGGTCTTGGATTTTATCAAATTAATTTCTCCCAAAAATGCGACTTATCCTCCAGTGTGACTATGTTTTTTCTTCTATATTATGCATTTTTTGGCTGGTGCGACTTATACTTTGGAAAATACAGTATTATTTTTGCCGTTTCACCTGTAAGCTTTATCGGAGTCGAAATCCATCCCTCCTCCTCCAAAACCAAGCATTCCTAACATGGGATCCGCCTGCAACAGAAATCAGATCTTTTATTACAAACTTTCGATGCTCATAACGTGATAAATAACGAGAGGTGATAAAGACTACGCTCGGCTCTGTTTACCTGGCCAGTTTTCTCCATGTTAATAAGCAATCTGGGACAATTCCTCGAAACTCTGGAAACGGGAAAGTTAAAGGAGTAAACAAGTAAAGAACCGACTACAAATACAACACAGATACGAATGTAGTATTACTTGCTGACTAGACTTGCGAATGGTTGCACTTGTAGAGATGTTCCCATGACGATTAAAAGATCACAGCGAGGAAAGTCCTGAGGGGAAAAAAGTAATGAATTAAGTTATTAAGACTAAACCAAGATATAACTTCAAACGAAATGAAAGGGTCTACCATTTTCATAGTAGTGAAAAACCGGACGGGCAAACTCTCTCCAAAGAAGACAATATCTAGAAAAAATTAAATAAAATAAATCAGACAATCATTGTGTAAATAACTTTGCCTTAAAGGTGGTATGGACGATTTTTTTCAGCAATTTTTTTTATCATATTTCCTCGTGGCGTGGATAAATCATTAGTCCTGCCACGTATCAATCATAAAACGCACCTACAGCTCACCTGCTGCCGCGTCAGGCTCGTCCCCACATTTCCGCGTGCCTAAGCGCATGGATCTATCATAATATAGTTCCCTCAGTGTACGGGGCAAAATGAAGACGGAGAAAGACTGTTCGAGCTGACGCAGAAGTGGACAGAAATCTACGGGAGACGAGAGATGCGATGCGATCCGTCGCGCTAATAAACAAACGCACGTGTGTGTTGTATCAGTCCGCACGGGGGAGTGCGCATGCGCACTTCCGCCTGCGTTCTCAAATCGACGAAAGATCGTCCATACCGCCTTTAAATAGCCTAAATAAAGCATTAAACAAATTTGAAAATATAATGAACACATTGTTTAATAAGAAATATTCCATTTTAGTAGCTACTTAATTAACAGGTTAGGAGTAAGGGTATTAATTAAGTAGTTATTAAACATGAATCAGTCTTAAACTATTAGAAGAAATTAAGCCTTTGTTCATAGTTTAATAGATAACAAAATTTATATATATATATATATATATATATATATATATATATATATATATATATATATATATATATATATATATATATATATATATATTAAAAAAATACAAATAATAAATGAGCATAATACTAACCTGGCTTAACTAAATTGCTGCACTTATCACATTTGGGAATGTCATCGGAAAATATTTTCTCTGCAAGAACAATAACAAAATGTAAACTGCGTAATAATTAACTAACTACACCGGCGTAAAACCTGTGAGTTCTAAATCCAACCTTTCATCCAGTCGAGATTGTACTGTTTCCGGCACCTGGAGCTCACGCAGTGCGAAGTGTAGAAAGTGCCGTGGGCCTCGATCAGGTCGTCTCCCTCCAGACCGACCACACGCTCCAACGTGTCGATGTTCTGGAAGAGAAACAACACATAATGTAGATAAAAATGTCAGAAAATACCATGTAACTGTATAAGGTATAGGGAAGACTGGGGAAAGTTACCTGTGTGTAGCAGCGCTTTAAAAGTCCTTTGTCCTTAAGTAGCTTCATGAAATAGTGGCAAATGGTTGGCTATGATCAGTGGGTGAACAAAGCAAAGTCAGAATATTTATTTGCCATAATTGTTTACAGTAATTGGTAATAATCGAGTAAAAAATGTTTGTTGTACCTTAAACTGTCCAGGATAGAGCTCTTTGGCCAAGGCGAAAAATGGCTCTGGATGTTGCTAAAAGAACAAGTGTCGAGTTAATATAAAAAAAGAAAACAATTGCCATTTTAAAACCATCAGACACTTCAGGTAAACCTTAAAATAATCAATCTGGAAAATCGCTTCTGGGTAAGGCAGGTTGTATTTCTGCAGATTGGCGTACAAGCCGGTTTCTGGAGAGCGAAAATCAGGAATCCCAGCCGCTGTTAACAGAGAGATAACAACAGTGTGAGAAATTATTCATACCAATTTTGGTTAAAAAAGAAAAGTCGTACTCACAGGTGGAAATTCCTGCTCCGACCATGCAAATTATATTCTTACCTAAACCATAATGGGATGAAAATACGCATTTGAAATATCAAAATGTAAAAGTAAGACCTGTACTGTTAATGAAAGCTCACATTTTCCACTCAGCATGTACTTTGCTACTCCGTCCAGAGTTAACTCATCCAGGACTTTCTCTCCAGAGCCCGAGCCAAGACCCAAGGCGCTGGAGAAGAGGTTACGAAGAAAGTCCACTGAAAGAACAAGTCAGATGATTATACTCTAACACAAAACAAACGCAGCAGTTAATAAGTGTATCGTATTTTGCAACTAACTTTCTCCAGGTGCTTCTTCTTCACTGCTGTCGTCCTCCGAGTCTTCCTGCAAAAACAAGGAACGGCTGTCAAAAGTATTTGTTTTGTAGCTGTTTGTGTAATTTAGGTAAGGATTAATATGTTCATTTGTGACACAGACAGGTGTGTAGAGTAGCCAAAATGTGTACTCAAGAAAGCTTAAAATCATACTATTCAAGTAGAAGTTAAAAGTAGAGACTCAAATAATTACTCAAGTAATTTGGTAAACTTCAGAATAAAATTTTAGATAGAAATTGCATTTGATTTGTTATTGATCACTTAAAATAAATAAAAACATATCTGAAGGAGCAATGTAAGAAATACAAATATTCAAATACTTTAACATTGTCAACATAAACCATTTTTCATTTGCAGATTTACAGTAGGAAGAGTAACTACAACTCTTAATCAAGTTACTTCAAATAAAGTAAACATGTAAAAGTATAATATCTTAAAACTACTACTTGAAAATACTTTTGTTATTCAGATTTAATTCCCATTGGAATCAATGACAGTGACTCAATAAAAAGGCCTTTCGTGCTGCTCATCCCCTCTCCAGACCTGTTTAAAAGGCCAACAAACCCACGCCCACTCCAAAAGCTGTCTCAAAATGACAATACAATATGGTTACTTTTTAAATTCACTTACCTCTGCTTGTGGTGGGTCCTCCTCCTCGTCTACTTTGCTTTTAGGAGGTTCTACAAATGCAAAATTGAACATTTAACGTTTAATAGTGGAAAGTATTTCAGAAAAACTTTGATTAGCAGCGAGGCTAACATGACAGCGCTACGGAAATGATATGAAGGAATTTACTCCAAATTTAAACGGGACAACAATTTTACCTTGTGCATCAGACATTTATTATCCGTCTAGAGGACCCTCAGATAACAAGAGTCAGAAGGACGATAACGATTTTTTCCAAGGATTATTTATATTAAAAGAAATCGGCAAGCGCTCAGCTGATCCTGTTGTTGTGGTCCGTCAGAGAAAAGGCTCCGCCGGGTGATCCAGTTCCCACAATGGTTCCTATGTCTTATTTTACTTTATTACGGTCCCCAAAAATGTACAATAAATTGTGATGCTATTAATAAAGCTACTAAGAGAGACATACTAATAATTACCTTTACATTTTTACGTAATATTACAAAGGTTTACTTGTTTATCTTATGTGTCAAAAAAAAAATCATGCTGTTGTACAATCTCTCGCCATAGAACCGATTAAAAATATATAATATACCTTGGATATAATTAATTGTATTTGGATTTGTTCTAAAACATAAACAGACATATTTAAATATGTAATGAGATACATACCAAGGCAGAAGTAGTCTAACACAGCAACAGCACAAGGCTCACACTGGATTATGGCTCAAAGAAGATTTCACTCTCCAAGATTACAGATTACATAGTCAGTTAGTGTATGGTATCAACAAAAACAGAACTTTGAAAACATAATTTATTTACAGTTGTGTTTAGTATATCACAGCTGATATCATATTTACATTTAAAACATACCTTAAATACACAGGAAAATAAAGCTCTGTTCAACAATGTTAATCTATCAGACTTGTGACGGGAGGTTACGGTCCATCCGGACCAGAACCTCCTGTCACAAGAACAGTTTCTTTCCCTCTGCCGTTGTACTAATGAACACTTCCTAAGCACTTTGCACTCGCTGCACTGTTCACTTTTTATTGCACTAAATATTTTATTTTATGTACATATCATGTCTATTTTTAACCCTACTTACCCATTTTTAATACCCGGTAGTTATTTATTGTCCATTGTTTTTGTATTTATTGTTCAGTTTGATGTTTGTGTTGCACCGAGCCGCCAGGACAAGTTCCTATATCAGTGAATTCTGTTCATTGATAAATGGCAATAAACTTTATTCTGATTCTGACATACTGCTTTTAATTACACTGTGTTATCCATTCCCTTTATCTTTATTTCAGTGGTAATCTGGATGTTTGTTGTTTCTGCCCCATGTGTGGACAATAAAGGATTATCTTATCTTATTTGGTGTGTCAATTGTCTTTAAAGATTTTGACATAAGGTTTGTCATCTTAATTTGTCGTTTTCTGTATTTTCCCCATCTACTGCATCTCCACTCTTTGTCCATTGTCCTCTTTTTGCGGTAAATCAAATGCATATCCATCTGCGATTATGTGGCACTTTGGGAGCATCTCCTCGAGCAGAATGACTATCAGCCCTGGGTTAGAAATAGCAGGAAGTGAAGACACGTTCAACCGCTTCAATCCCCTGAAAACATACAAAAACACAAGACTCACGACGTCACCAACTGTAATGGTTTTGTACTAAGAAATATGCTCAATAGTACAAGTAAAAGACTACAAACAACTTTAAAAGGAAGCCTTATTACATGCTTTATTTCAGTTACAGTTCAGTTAGTTATGTATAGTCCAAGTTCACAAACATATAATTTCAACTAATAATATATAATAAAATGTGGGGGTGAACGGAGGAACTTTAGTCATAATAAAATAATAATAGTTGTTAACATTTTAACTGTGACAAATGGTGCAGTTAATTAAGAGTTTGGTAATCAGCAACGAGTTCCATAGTTTTCTCTGCATAAGTGGATTTTGTGATGTTGCCATTGAAGAGTGCATTTTCAAAACACAAAAATTTCTCTACCAAAGATAATAAAACTAGTATTCAAAGTGAACAGTTGTCATACTTGAGATGCCGGAGCGCAGCCAAGTCTCCTGCTGTGATCTTTGGACAGTGAGAGATGTCCAACTCTTCCAAAGAATCTTGAAACATATAAAGTTTGGACAGAAACCAGCCGTCCACTTCAGGGCAGGCCTTTAACGACAGAGTCCGCAATGATTTCTGCTCCACTGTCAAAAGAGAAAAACTATTAAATCACAGAACGGCAAAGTTATGTCGATACATTCAGTGCAAAACTACATTAGTAGATAAATGTGTGGTACCAAAGTTATCAAGTCCTTCGAAGTTGATCAGCGTGTAGCTCAAGTCTATCTCCTCTAGGAGGCAGTCTTTGTGGTTCAGAAAGTCCCAGGAAAACTTCTCTGCACGAAACCAGTCAGATTGGCCTTGAAACCTGCTCAAGAGTGTAATACAACAGTGAAATTAAAGAAAATGCAACAGATTACAAAGATGTTTTTTAGTTTTTGTCCCAAATCAAACCCAGATTTAAGTTTATTATTATTTTCTCAAACATTTACCCCAATAATAGATCCCTAAAGAAAGTAGGAAATTGACTCTTTTGTAAAATGGACCAGAGATATATTTATGGTCATTTAACTTCAAAACAAAAGCATTAGTACATTTTGAATTAGCCAATCAAACATTGTTACTTACCTAAATCCTCCTTTTAGATTGAGGGTAAAATATGCCGCCGCAACATGTTTTCCGTAAAGGTTTTCAGTGAAGCCAAAGTAACTGCAAAAGGCAACGAGAAAATGTCAGAGAAGGGCAGAGGTGGCTTAAAATAGCACAGGTAATATCACTGCAAATGATGAAACGAAGAGACAATATTCAATCACGACGGCGATGCAATACTTTGCTCCTGTTGCCTTAGAAACTGCAGACACTTTATGAGCCTCTTTGGCAATAAAGCAAATTCACTGCAATAATGATATTCAGTGACCAATAGTTGTGACCAAAACTGGATTTATTTTGATTCAGACATTTTCTGATGAGTAAATACAAGTAGTGCTACATCTGTGCTGTGAAATTCAAGTCTTTGAGAAACATTTTTTACACGTACGTGACCATTTCATACAATACGTAACGGTGAGTGATGGAACAAAGATTGTGAACATGTGTAGAATGTGCCGGATAGGTGGGATTTCTTTGGGGCGAGTTTCATTTTGAGAAGTCATGAAAAAAGCCCAAAAATACAATAAAATAATACAAATTCTGAGGACAAATGTATAAACTGAACTGCTCAACACATTTATTATTAGGCCGTGGCTGGAGAGCTGCGGCACGGTCAAATTGCCGCGCAGTTTCAGGGACCGCGGCATTTCCCTTATAGCCCGTTACATCCTCATGGCTAACCCTAACCCTAACCTTAACCTTAACCCTAACCTTAACGCGACGCGGTCTAAAACGGCGCTAAAACGCGGTCAAATAGCGGCGCAGTTTCAGGAGCCGCGGCGTGCGGCCGGCACAAAAATAACATGGCTTTTTCGGCCGTGCGCCGCGGCACTGCAGACACTCCCTTAACATTATGCAAAAATCTCATCTCAGTCTGAAAATATGAACGAAGCGATAAATAGTCGAAAGAAGTTACTAATTCAACACTTTGCAGCTCAAATCTTAATAACACATTAGCCCCAAGAATTGTAGTTATAGTGACTGATTGATCATTTATTGAACACTACGTCGTTATAGTAAATTTTATTACAGGCCTAATGTCTCGTCCAATCCATATTAGTCATTTTGGCGCAAAGTGTTAAAACTATTCTCCATCACATCTCGGTGTTTCCTATTGTAAAATTGTGCAGACTTATTCCTTACGCGTTTTTCTTGAGAAGGCCCCTTCTTTTGAACTTGGACATCCAGGTGACCAGCGCCTCCACATCGTAGAAGCGCTTGGTGAGGTACAGCAGGAGGCGCGAGCGGAGCGGAGGTTTGGTCACGGCGTTCGAGCTCAGCAGGCGAGCAAGAAGAGCGGGACGTGCGCAGCGCCGGGACAGCGCCTGTAGACAGAGACAGATGTGAGACTGATGTGGGCGATGAAAAAATAGACAGTGCGAGTATGGATTTTCTTGTCTTACGCTAAGCTGTTTTTATTTTATATTATATTTTATTTTTATCTTTATTAATTTTTCCCCTCCATTCCTTATTAGGAAATGAGGTTTTGTCTATAGGAGTTTTTGTTTATAAGAGTTCTTCTATTAAGATTCCTACAAGTTATCTGTACTTTCCTCTGTATCTACCTGCGTTGCAACAATGACATTCCCCCATGTGTGGACAATAAAGGAATATCTTATCTTATAAAAGTGAAACTGGAAAAAAAATAGACAGATTAACAGTTTTGCGATATTCTTGAGCTTGTAAAATAAACCTGCCAAACTAAGAACATTCTTCAGTAACAGAAGAAAACATACAACAATGAATAAGAATAGTCAAAAATAGCAAAATATGGTCAAATATAAGGTATGTATAAAATAAGGTAAACATGGAAAACTTACCATTATTCTGTATTGAATTAAATAAAATATTGAAATTTGCATTGAGTGTTGTGTTTTGTTTGGGGTTTTTAATAATAAATAAATAAATATAATAAAACATTTTCATCATTCATATTTTATGCTGCGTTACAGTTGTCTTTGGATTGTAAATTCAAGCTAACTCGGGAAAAATTTGAGAACCCCGGAGTTTATCTGAGTTTATTTGAGTTTATTTGAGTTTATTTGAGTTAAACGATCCAACTTGGCTGCGCCCAAAATTTGAATATAGTTTAACATCCGAAAGATAAAAATATGGATAGTTCTTGTACTATCTAATTATTCATCTTTAGTTTCTCCCACTGAATGTGAATCTGCTCCTGCCGCGGCAGTTTTAAATGTTCTGTGATGCTAATGTTGCTAATGTCAACATGTAAGCTAACGTCAACAATACAACACGTCACCCCGACATGTGCTTAATAAACTGTACACGTAATAACACAGTCCGGGTTGATGAATTAACAAAATTGGACCTGCATTTTGACTGAGTTGAGCACTTCCCTTGTTTGTAATACTCGTTTTGACTCGTTAATGCACTTAAACTGTAATCCACTGCTCAATGTTTTACCAAAATCGCAGGTCGGAATTTGGACCTTGGAGCAGGGCCGGCCCAGCCTATAAGCGAACCATGCAGCCGCGTAGGGCCCCGAGGCGTTAATAGGGCCCCCAATCTGGCAACCCGTCTTATGAGAAGCGCAAGCGCAGCGTGCACCACTAGTGTAGTAGCGCTGCTGGCGCGGCGGCGCACACAGCGGTAACATATAACGCACAAACCGCATTTATTTGTAATGACAATCTGGCAACCGAGACACCAAACCTGCGCTGATTGGGCAACTTCATTGTGCGCGAGCAGAACGAGAGCAAAACATAAACACAACAGAACGTGGTCCCTGCGTGGTCCTCATGTCCAGAGGAATATATCCCCCCGATGCCGAAAAACGAAAGAAGAAACTTCTTGACGATGTAAAGAAACTGCAAACTCAACAACACTTTCCAGGTATTGAACTTCTCTTACAAAGAGACGGTTAATGCTGCTGTTTGAAACAACACGATTCTGTCACATTAGTTCGCTCAGGCTGGAGGCGACGAGAGCTCTGCCCCGCGCACAATAATGTGTCTGAATGAAAGATAATAAGCTTAACATTGACACCAGCCCGTGTCAGCTGCAGGTGAGGCCGGTGAGGGGCGTCTGTGCCCCGGTCACTAAGAGGCGGAGATCCGGTCCGGACGAGCGCCGTCTCGTCCAGAACCTCTGATGTGAGACTTTGGAGTGAACAGTGTGCGGCCCCTGTCCCGGGCCCCTGTCCCGGGCCCCTGTGCAGCCTCAGTTAGAGATGAGCGGTTTGAGTTTGCGTCCCTCTCTCTCACATCACCATGTGTGAGATCAATCGTGACTCGTGATGTCTGTTTTACTTTGACTTCTTAACGTGCAATAAGAGGAACATAAAGGTGCAGGAGTCCAGTGTGGTGTTCTGATCAGAACAAACATTTATATTGTAATTAACTTTTAATAGAGCAATACAACATTTCAATTTATTTAAAAAGCATCATTAGACTATTTGTTATAAATTATAATAAATTGATAGTGAAAAATAACCAGACATATTATGATTGCGTCTGTTATAGAATAATACTATATATTTTTATACAAAAGTGGCAAAGCTGCAGAAATGCAGTCTCTTCACTATAGCTAGGTTTGGACCTTCACTTCTAGTTCTGTTCATTCTCTGGGAATAACATGTTTGCACTGTTTTATCAGTGTTAATTGTTAATCAAGCAATGCTTATGCCATTTGTTTAATTTAATATAACTTGTTTTGTCACTTTGGCAAGAAGGAACAGTTGGGAGCTGTAAAAGATAAATTAGTAAGGATAACTATTACTTTTACATTTTCAGTTAAAATGAATCAATTTGACCATAATTATTTTTCATAGCCAATATTGTATTGAGTAATTAAGTACACTAATGTATTAATAACTGGCTTTAGTCATTTTCTCCTGGCGCAGTTTCATCACATCATCATTTTATAGCATTACAACCTCAACATTTTACTCTTACTTTAGCCGGCTGGACCACATTAAAATGCAGCAGAAGACCCAAAAAGGTCTGAAAATCTCTGGGGGAGGGCCCCCAGACCCCCCTGTTTATTAATTTAAACTGCTAATGTGGCTGTCGACCCTTAACGCCCACAAATACGCCCAAAAACATATCTGGGACGTGTGTTATTTGTACAGGGAGTAGAGGTGATGTCAGCGGAATACCAAGTTGCATTGTGGGATTCAAGTTAGCAATATTTGAGCTTGTGAGGTGTTGAGAATAAACTAACTGGCAAACGGATGCCCTGGAGTTTTGGTGCTTTGTTTGCGTTGAAGAAAGTTCCCATATGTGAATTGTTTACTGACAATGGCAATAAAACTGATTCTGATGACGTGGTGAGGGGCCCCCAAAAATGTTTTCGCTTAGGGCCCCCTGAAGGCTTGGGCCGGCCCTGCCTTGGAGAGTTGTTTTCTCTCTGGGTTTCTGTGTTCTTCCACTTTCACTGAAAAAAGCTCTCTTTGGATGATAAACTGAGCCGTGACAGAGGTCCACGAACAGATTTAGTGCATCAAAATGTACTTATTTTTTTACTATTTCATTATTATTCCCAGTTCTGGTCACCATAGCCTGACCAAACATTTGTCTGAAGGCTGCATTTGGCCCCCGGACCATAGTTTGGACACCCCTGATCATAATAAACTTAATAAACTATGACAATTCCATAATCGCATCAACAACAATATTCATTTTAGAGTTCCAAAACAAGGTGAACTCACCCACGAGACAGCCGCCATGTCTGCTGTGACGGAGCGTCGCGAGGGACAAACAAAGCGTTTGGGTTTGTGGAGTAGCGCCTCTGCTGACCACCCGGGGGCGCTGTGCATCCGTCTGTTTATGAATGAACTCGTCCAGACCTCACAGTCTTAAAATAGACACAATGGTGTATTTTTAGCACCAAAAGAGACAAGCTAAAACTATATCATACAAAGCAGTCGTGTTTGGTCTGTGGAAACACGTGTCTGTACTTTAGTGTCATATCATTTCGATTTTATTATAGAATGACTGTGGAGAAATATTGAACTGTGATTTTCCTGACTAACATTGAGATTAGATTTACGATGTATGTTTTAAATGTTGAATTCTGTTCAAAGTACAGATTTAAAACACGTCCAACAGTTGGAAGAAGACTGACATATGAACTGTTGAAAAGGATCACATTTCAGAACCTTCCTATGCATAATTACGACCAGTGTGCCACAATAAAGTCTCATGATTAGACCTGAATTAGACTATAGACCCCTTTAAGACCACTCTGTTCATAGTGTGAAACATTTTGGAAACAATGGTCTAAAACTAGAATGTTTTAGTGAGACAAGAAATAATGTTACTTGTTGAATGCCTCTGGGAGGGGCTCAACTGGCAGATGTGTCACTGAAGAACATTCACACTTGTTCTAAAGAGCCAGCGCTGCCACTCACATGGATCCTCAGGAGGCAGTGAGGGACGACTTACACCTGCTGACGCCGGTATGAGCTGCTCTCCTGTTCCTCTGATAAATACAAGCCCTTTAATTGAAATGTTAGGTATTCAGTCATATTTTTGCATTGAAAGCATTATAGCATATAATAGCCCTTGTTTCGTCTTCAGATTTGGAGGCACATTCATTTGTATTGTCACATATGACTGTGTCTAAAACATACAATAATCTAGGTTCTAGTTGATAATCAAGTCTTCACACGGAAATTTACTTTTGATGGAAGTCGAAATGTCTTGTTTTTTAATAACATTATTCAGATGAAGCTTTTAACCAATACCAATATAAATACAAAGACGTATTACCCACAGATGTTGAAATTTGCCTTTTGTCACCAAAACAATTAAAAACATAAATCCAAATGTCAAGACTTCATAATGAGATAAAAGAAGAAGGTGAAAGTTCAAAGTGGCTGTTTCCATGGATAAAACTGCTGAATGAGCCTTTTGTATAGTTGATAATCTCACATAACAAAAGAAAATATTGTAATTATTTATGTATTTACTTCTCTTAAGGTTATGAATTTAAGAGAAATTACAACTATTATTCGTGTTACAAACTTTTTATTGTGTAGTTATTATTTGCTTATTAATTGCTTCTGTTAAATTGCAATGTAGAATCACTATATAAATAACAGAACCTTTATTTGTTCTACAATGGGAAAATGTACAAGAATATCAGAAAAATAAATAAAGATAAATAACAAATCTAAACGTTTAAGTACAATATTAATTATATTAAATAATAATAAATAAAGCTTTTGCTAATGATGATCCTTATTTATTTGATGTGTGTTCATGATATATTATAACTAAAGCTGGTGTTACATTGGCAGAAGTGAGTGAGGGACTGAGACTCGTGTAGCAGAAAATCCCATCAGAGCGCGCTAGTCCCAGTGAACATATGACCCAGCCAAGTGAGAGCGAAGCCCAGGGATGAATGGATTTATTGGGAGAAAGATGGAGCTGCACTGGAGATGAAAAGCACTGGAGCAGAATATCAATGGGTCATATCAGGTATGAATGAAAGCGTGCAATATGGACGTTCTGATAAAACCTTTGGACCTGGTTTAGGACTTGTTTAGATCTGGTTTAGGACTGGTTTGGACCTGGTTTAGACCTGGTTTAGAACTGGTTTAGACCTGGTTTAGACCTGGTTTAGAACTGGTTTAGACCTGGTTTAGAACTGGTTTAGTCTTGCTTTAGACCTGCTTTAGACTTGCTTTAGACCTGCTGATAAATATAAATTGGACTCAAAATAAAGAAAAATGTTTAGACCAAATTATCAATAATATATATATATATATATATATATATATATTTTTTTTTTTATTTAAGGCTTATTTTTTGTGTAGCTTTTTTCTTCTTATTTGTGGGTTCCCAGAATGTTAAATTTCAACTCAAAATAAATGGGTAATAGCTTACTTTTTTTTTTTTTCATGTTTTACCTTTACTCTTTTATTATATTGTCTTTTATCAGACAAAAGGAAATAAATGACGACAATTTGACAATTCTTAATCAAGACTTGAAAGCATCAACTGAAGAGGCAGTGTTTATGTGGCAGCAAGAGCGTTCCAAAGTTTGGGGCCGACTACAGGAAAGACCTGGTCGCCCCGGGTTTTGTGACCGACTGAAGGTGGAACTGGCCCTTAGACCTCAGCGAGCGCAGGAGTGTAAGGAACAATGAGGTCTGAAACATATGCGGGAGCAGTCTGTGAAGCGCTTTAAAAACAAACAATAACATTTTCAAATCTACTCTAAAATGAATGAGGAGCCAGTGCAGTGAGGATAAAATAATATGTTGTAATATGTTCTCTATGACGTGTCCAGTTAAAAGACGTGCTGCAATTTTGAACTAACTGTAAGCGTGACAGCTTAGCTTGGCTGATCCCAGTGTACAGTGCATAACAGAAGTCAAGAGGTGTAGAGATAAAAGCACGGATAAGCAAAATAAAACCCCTTTGAGTATAGATAAAACCTGAATAACTAGATTTAACCACAGCATTTATCTGCTTCTCAACATTTCAGGAGTGTATCGGCCATTTTGCTCCGAGGTCAAAGGTCAGAAGGTCATCATCGCTCCATCATCGCTCCATCATCGCTCCATCATCTATCCATCATTGATCCATCAACACTATTATCAATAAACATTCTTTCGTATTCCATTGTTGTGGCGTGGTCCTTGCTAGTGAATAGCAGAGACAACAGAGACAACAGAAACACAAGACACCCAACGACAGCAGAAAAATGCTCCTCCTAATTGCGCAACACTTTGCTAATTGCACATGTTCCTGTCGCACGACGCCGTTTAGCTCTGCAGGATCCCGCACGTTCCAACAGCATTCACTCCTCCAGTTATCTTCGCATTCCATACATCTGCGCTCGTTTCCATTTCCATTGACTGAATGAATTATCTCGGCGATGAACAGCGTGAGATGCCGGCAAGCCTCGCAATTACACAGCGCCATTATCTCGAAGCGGGGCGTCATCCGGAAGCGCACGGGCGCCAAAAATGCTAAGAGGTGGCAGCGAAATCCTGACGCACATTAGACACAGATATGGATTGTGTTGTTGTTATTGTGGTTTATAGATTTGTGACGCGAAAGGGGTAATCTGAACTGTCATGCGAAGATGGGAAAAAAACATCAACAAGGACTGAACATCTGGACTGAATTCAAAGGAAGATGCAACAACAATCGTGCGAACAATCAGAAGGTCTCACGGAGCTAATGGCGAATTTTTCCCAAAAAAACGTCCGACTAAAACTGTTTCTGACGGTTTCGAAGCGTAAACAAACATCTGGGCTCTTTGTGAAGCTGATGGTTTGTGACTCTGATTCCCGATTTATTCACTTTAATTAAATATATTGAGTATCCCAATATCGATTGATCCCGCCTGAGGTATCGAAAGGTAATGATTGTTGTTTCAAAATATTGATTGTTGATATTGCGCCCAAAAAATGGCAGGTTTTTGTGTTCACTTCTATTCTTTATATTTTAGATTATCTGCGCATATGTTTACTTGGAGATCAGTTCAAGCTGAAGCAATAATGATAATAAAAATATAGCCGCAAGCGGCAATGATCGGCCCTCGCCACGCCGCCGCTACACCGCAAGAGGAGTGGGCGCTAACGCGCCCCAATTGTCCTTTTATTACATCTACTGCTGAATCTGTGATGCTGTCGCATCTTCCACCCTTTGTTTTACCATTCAAAAAGCAATTTTATTTTGAATTCTTGGCAAAATGTGCGGCTTCGCATTACAACCCCTGCTGACCCATTTGTGCCATGACTAAAACATATTTTGTCTCCCTAACATTTTTCATCAGTGTTTTTGTTGTGTGTCTCTTGAAGAAGAAAACAATGTTCTTTTGTTTTAGTCGAGTCTCTCAAACCCCGAGCATTGAGAGACGCCTGCTGTGTGGGGCGGGCTGCGGCCTCATGAGTTTGAGTCCGGCTTTCACCTGTTTGCTGCATGTCGTTCCCCAGTCTCATTCCCATTTCACGCTGCACTGTCCTGTCACAGCCTACAGGCCAAAAAATCCTTTGGAATGAAAAGTTCTCAGATTGTAAAATACAAAGGATCAAACATGACTCTCCCACTTTACACACATTCACACAAACACATTTAATTGTGTCACTGTAAGTTCACTGATGTTCAACATCTTTTTGCCAAATCCTTTGCCACAATATTGAATGTAAACATGTTTAAGTGACAGAGCTCTGGGTCAGACTGGTTTGATGCTGTCGGTCCTCACCCAAAGACAGAGCCTGTTACACTGTCCACATTCTTATAGAAACAGTAAAGTCCTGTTCATTTCATAACTCACTGAAGCTTGTGAAAAGGCAGGGCTCAGATGAAGGATTTTCTCTTGTACAGCAGCAGCTGCTAAACAATCCGTTAATTTTTTCAAATTTGTATAGCAATTTGATAATTGCATAGCAAAACACGAAAGTGACAACAATCAATATTTTCTATTGATATAACAAGATTATTTATTTCAAATGTATTTGTAAACAATCTGTTAAAAATAAACTCCTAACAAATTCCCTTTTAAACAATTTAAAAAAAAAAATTCTGAATAAAACAGAAAACTTAAAATTAGTTAGGGTTAACAAATTGATCAACACCAAGTCAGATGGCCCCATTTACAACTCTCTTCCATATTATCATCAATCAGATGACTATTTGCAGGAGTCTCATTTACATATTAATTGTCTTTACACTCCCCAAAAACATGTATTAAGCTTCTGATTGAAAAATAAAGGTTACTAATTTGATGACGGTCCCTAAGTACTCGGCTCAAGCTGCACATTCGGATCAGTGTAATTCGCTGCGCCCAAAATATGCATCTGATTGTTAAAAACGAGGTTGTAGTCACTTGTGTTGTGGAAAAACTATACTGTAACAAATGACAGAGAAAATGAGGCGAAATATAAACAAGTTGTCTCGTTCAAAAGTGGTTCTTTATTTTAGTCATGCACAGACAAAATTGCTCTCCCTGACATTTGCCTTTCTTTCCCTCCTGGTCTGACCAGAGCAAAGATTGAGTTCAGCTTATTAAGGCACAACAGGTGCCACGTATGCATAAAACCAGTCTAAACATATTGCAGAAAAACACTCAATGTTCTACCACATACGATACCACATATTTGCTTACAGCTTTGATGCCAAGAGCCGAGAGTCACAGCACAGAAGAGTGCACAGACGAAGAAGAGGATGAGGATGTGATCTCTGATGTAATTAGACTCTGGTGGTGTACATATCATATCTATTATCTCATATCTCATATATTCAAAGCCATGGACCCGTTGCAGTTCGTATACCTGTCCCTGGCATCTGTTTATAAGAGTTCTTCTATTAAGAGTGTTTTTTAAACTTCCTATAAGTTACTGTCCTTTCCCCCTGTATCTACTGCGTTGTAACATTAAAGGCTATCTTATCTTATCTTTAGTTGTTTGTGTTGAATCATTCATTGCACCATTGTTGGTGCACTGAATCACCTGTGAATTATGTTTATCGACAAATGCAATGAACCCTATTCTGATTCTATTCAGGGCCTTTTGTAATCCAAGTATTTCCATAACTTCTAATTCTGATTCAAGTCCAGTTAC
The DNA here is from genome assembly GCF_026437365.1 of Eucyclogobius newberryi. Classification (NCBI taxonomy): domain Eukaryota; kingdom Metazoa; phylum Chordata; class Actinopteri; order Gobiiformes; family Gobiidae; genus Eucyclogobius; species Eucyclogobius newberryi. Next base: position 18,949,574 of record NW_027315724.1, read on the forward strand.
CATCAATAACAACACTCCTCTTGAGTCTTCAGTGACAGCTGTAGGGGAAGGTGGTGTCAGTGTGACAGGGGGGAGGGCTTATCTCAATGAGATGCAAATGAGCCCCCCTGTGACTCTGGGCTCACTCCGGTGAGAAACTTTGAGCCCCGTTTGAGAGTTGTATACATTCAAATGACCACAACTTATTCAAATATTATCAGATCTACATGAGTGAGACAGCATTGGAAAGCTTTGAATTCACACTTTCAGAATCCGCGAATAACTCAAAATGTCTCCGGGTAGACATGTAACTGGTTTAGCCACGGTCAGACACATTTGGATCCGCAGCTGTTTTGCCACGATTTTTACGTGCGGTTGCGGCTGCTGAAAAAGCTGTCCTAGCCTCACGTGATCTGGTGGGCTATGCTGAGCTAACACTGTTGGTGCTACATGCTGTCTTCTCAACTTTCTATCTCATTGTTGTGTTTCCACTGACCGGACCTGAGGGAGGAGCCACTCACTAACCCTGATATATATTTTTTTCTAGATGGTTCTGCATCTCAAGATGCCCAAACAGCGTTTTTTAAAAACTGATTTTCAGTTTAGCAGAGAAATAAGCGACAGGTCGTAGGGAGCCCCCGTGGTCAAAAGGACGGACGTCATGTAGCCGTTTCGTTCGTCAACAGTCTGTGTGAAAAGGTCTAGTTGGGTCAGGTCAGAGTTGGCAGCTTCTTTAAGGCCATTTTCAACTCACAGAAAGTGGTGTCTGCTTTCTCTGTCCATGTCAGTTTGTCATTAGTCCTAAGGCCTTTACTATGAATGAGTGCACTTAAAGGAGACTCCATTACAGAATAATTTGGAATTAATTTGTCGACAATATGAACACATGACATCAATTGTTTCTTAGTTATTGGTTTTGGAATATTCTGTATTGCTGCAACACGCTTTGTGGAAATGCTTTTGCCATTTTTAGATATCACACGACCCAGGAAGATAACTTCCTCTTTATCAAATTGTGATTTAGAAAGGCTCGCTTTGTGGCCTTCTGCATGTAAATGTTTGAAAAAAACAACCTCCTCCTGCAGCAGAGTGGCTCTTATCTATGTCTTTGGAAACACAACAAACAGTATGAAAAGAGACAAACGCTTTCTCCAAGACTTTGTGGAATGTGAAAACAACGAATCAGAATCAGGAATTTCAACCCAGTCCTCCACCACAGAACATTTTTTAACAAAATCTTGAGTTTCCCCCCCAGTTAGCCTTAATTGGTTTTGATAATGCTAGATACATATGTGTATTAGACAAATTTAAATTTTCGAGATAGTCTTGGAGTGGCACAGAGATCCAATTATCCCAATAAAAGAAGTCAGTCATCAGTACATCTTCCCCACATTCACACCATTGCACAGCATCATTCAGTTCTATGTCTGTGGACAAACAAGGAATGTGTTGCAGCTCTCCTACATCTCTAAAGTCAGTGTCATCAGTTTGCTTCACTTTGTTCTGAGCTAAACAAATCAGTTCAATTGAGGATTTAGAGGTCAATTTCCAGTGAAAATCAGATTTGGGAGCTGTGAGCTCCATAAGGAAATTTGAATCATAATTTAATTCTTTAATAGTAGTCACCGTTAATCCATCTGAAGTGGAGATGAGACAAAGACCCAAATGACACATGAGATCTCGTCCAAGAAGATTAACAGGGCACAAATGAGAATATATAAATTCATGTCTGAATCTTTGACCACTGCTATCAGAGCATGTTAAAGGAGAGGTATCAGAGCATGTTAAAGGAGAGGTGTAGTGTTCCTTTAATGTCTCACCAGACGCAGATAGTGAATATGTGAACCGACCACTTATCTTGGGCTTATCTTGGGCTTATGTTTAAGTGAAGATTTTTTTATTACTGTGAATCTGATGCTAACTTTACCGCACGTGGCTCCGCCCGCTTTCAAATTCGCGATCTGAGACAGCAGCGGGACTCATCATGTCAACACAGCGTCCTACATTGTGTCATGCCGTTGTTGATGATCGATTGACGAATGATCAGAATTTTAGGCGCTTTGGTTACACAATTGAACACACATTTTTGTATCGCAAAAGCTGCGATACAAAGACACTTCTTTCTGACAAACGCATCGCATGAGAGAAATTGCGTCACATTTTGCAATGCGATACCGCTTATTCTGAACCTTGAAATTACTTATTTTTTCAGTAACACCACTCTCAACAGTGATAAGCAACTGACAAAAGTACAAGTTCTGTATTTGCCACTATTATTACTTGACGTCTTCTTTTTCTGTGTTCACGGCAGATCGAAAAGTCTATCTGAAGAATGGGGTTCACCTGTGACCAGTGTGGAAAGACATGCAGTTCTGCTTCTGCACTCCAAAAACACATGAGAATCCACACAGGAGAAAAGCCATATGAGTGTGACCAGTGTGGAAACAGTTTTTCTGGAGCAAGTACTGTGATAAAATGTGAATATATGATTATATTTCTGTGATGTATTTTATCTGCATAATAGTGATATATTATCTGCATCATTTCACCCTGGAGAGACTCAGACACAGGACACAGAAGAGAATGATTAGCGAGCTTTATTACGGAGGTTATTTGGCGCTCAGACCCCGGTGGAAGACAGTGATCATGGGCACTCCATAATCTGATTGAATTAGATGTCTCCCCCAAAAACCCGGCATGGTTATTGCAGATGCCGGGCAGACAGCAGAGCATAGGACTGGAAGTGCCGGCAGACAGCGGCGCGTAGGAGTGGAAGTGCCGGCAGACGGCGGCGCGTAGGAGTGGAAGTGCCGGCAGACGGCGGCGCGCAGGAGTGGAAGTGCCGGCAGACGCAGAGCGCAGGACTGGAAGTGCCGGCAGACGGCGGAGCGTAGGATTGGAAGTGCCGGCAGACAGCGGAGCGTAGGACTGTAGGTGCCACGGTGGAGCGTAGAACTGTAGGTGCCGGCAGACGGCAGAGCGTAGGACTGTAGGTGCCGGCAGACAGCAGAGCGTAGGACTGTAGGTGCCGGCAGACGGCAGAGCGTAGGACTGTAGGTGCCGGCAGACGGCAGAGCATAGGACTGTAGGTGACGGCAGAGAGCGTAGGACTGTAGGTGCCGGAAGACGGCGTTGATGGGGAAGTGCCGGCTAATGGCGTTGATGGGGAAGTGCCGGCAAACGGCGTTGATGGGGAAGTGCCGGCAAACGGCGTCGATGGGGAAGTGCTGGCAAACGGCAGAGCGTAGGATTTGAGGTGCCGGCAAACAGCATAGCGTAGAACTGGAGGTGCCGGCAGACGGCAGAGCGTAGGACTGGAGGTGCGAGGGGACATTAATGAAGAAATCTAGACCACCACCAGTATTTGTGAGACGAGGCGAGACAGCGCCGAGGTGCAGGGGACGTGGGCTGCAGAGATTGGAAGCAGTTCTGAACGAGGCCGGGGGTAGGACGGGGGCAGATTGCGTGAAAACGTTGATGCCCTAGACTGTTCGGAAAGTGGGGTGCGGGCTACACTGCCTGCTTTGACATTGCGGGGCTTTTATCTTTAGAGACTTGAGTCTTAGATATAATAGACATACCATGACCCCCCAAAAAAACAGAGGACGCAGAGCGTCCGAGTTGAAGCACAGGGAGTCGGGAGACTGAATGAATTGGCATGGGGAGAGAAAAAAAAAGAAAAAAAGAAAAACGTTCCAATTGAGGCGGCAGGACCGCTTCTTCTCTTTTCCCTCTTCTCTCCTTTTCTCTCTTACTTTCTCCTTTACACGGACGGGAACGGACGGAGGTGTGCCGTGTCGGATCTGGCCCTTGATCTGAACCTTGACCTGTCTCTGGACCTGACCCTGGATCTGACCCTGGACCTGAACCTGGACAGGGGGGTGCCGTAGGACATGGGCCACGGACGGGAGGCGGACAGAGGGGTGCCTGTGGGACATGGGCCACAGACGGGAGGCGGACAGAGGGGTGCCTGTGGGACATGGGCCGCAGACGGGAGGCGGACGGAGGGATGCATGAGAGATGTGGGACATGAACGGGAGCGGGACAGCGGGAATGGGCAGTGGGGAAGGCGAGCTGCAGCGGGGGTGTCGCCGCTTGGCCGGGGAGTTGAATTGAATGCATGGACTTGTGTTTTGCGGTGTCGCTCCGCGGGGCGCTAAGCCATGAGACATCATGGAGCTGACGAGAGAACCCATATGCTGTGAGTGCCCCTTCTCGTGCGTGTGCGCTCCGTCAGGTGTGCGCTCCGTCAGGTGTGCGCTCCGTCAGGTGTGCGCTCCGTCAGGTGTGCGCTCCGTGCTTGTGTGCGCTCCGTCAGGTGTGCGCTCCGTGCTTGTGTGCGCTCCGTCAGGTGTGCGGTCCGTGCGCGTGTGCGCTCTGTCAGGTGTGCGCTCCGTCAGGTGTGCGCTCCGTGCTCGTGTGCGCTCCGTCAGGTGTGCGCTCCGTCAGGTGTGCGCTCCGTGCTTGTGTGCGCTCCGTCAGGTGTGCGGTCCGTGCGCGTGTGCGCTCTGTCAGGTGTGCGCTCCGTGCTCGTGTGCGCTCCGTCAGGTGTGCGCTCCGTCAGGTGTGCGCTCCGTGCTTGTGTGCGCTCCGTCAGGTGTGCGGTCCGTGCGCGTGTGCGCTCTGTCAGGTGTGCGCTCCGTCAGGTGTGCGCTCCGTGCTCGTGTGCGCTCCGTCAGGTGTGCGCTCCGTGCTCGTGTGCGCTCCGTCAGGTGTGCGCTCCGTGCTCGTGTGCGCTCCGTGCTCGTGTGCGCTCCGTCAGGTGTGCGCTCCGTCAGGTGTGCGCTCCGTCAGGTGTGCGCTCCGTCAGGTGTGCGCTCCGTCAGGTGTGCGCTCCGTCAGGTGTGCGCTCCGTGCTCGTGTGCGCTCCGTGCTCGTGTGCGCTCCGTCAGGTGTGCGCTCCGTCAGGTGTGCGCTCCGTCAGGTGTGCGCTCCGTGCTCGTGAGGGGAGGAAGGAGAACGTGCACCGCAAACGTGAAAACACGGTTCAAACCTTTACACGACTCTACGACTCTGTTCGTGTATTGGGGAAACGACGTGGTTGAGACTCGAAAATATAACCACGATTGTGGTTTGTGCAATATACTCAGAAAAACATTTAAGAATACTTAATTTCGACAGGGGGCGTCACCGGGCGTCCGGCTTGGGGGCCCGCATGGCTGGCAGCGAAACCTGGGGCCATCCTCATGGAGTAGAGGATGAGAGCGGTGACGGCGTGTTGGAGCCTGACGCGGAGAGGAACGTGCCCCGGAGCCGCCGAGCGACGCAGCCGGACCCGGGCATCAGCGCGATCCGGCGGAGAGACGCCGCGGCGCGGGAGGAGCCACGCAAAGGAGACGTCCCGACGCTCGATGCGGAGGAGAGGCGGTGCCGCGGCGTGCGCTGGAGCGGCTGGAGCGGCGAGCGGCATGCGCAGGAGCGGCGTGCGCTGGAGCGGCTGATGATTTCCTGGTTCCTGCCGCGGGGCACGCGGCTGGTGGATGGAAGCATTTTGAGCGAAAGTGAGGAGTTCTCGTAATGAGAGAACGCGCGGCGAGCTGCTCAGCTCATCACCGGGTCAGGTGGATGCGCTCTTTCGAAGCTGGAGGACCGCGGGAGGAGCCGGAGCCCCCGTGAGAGGAAAACGGAGGGTCATCTGATTTGAAATCTGACATAATATCAGTCGCAGTACGGTGTGAGTAGCCGAGCCATCTGCCTGAGGGCTTAAATGCGACCGCCTGGGCACTGATTGGAGCGGGGAGGAGTCACTTGAGAGCGTTGATTGGGGATGAGGAGCAGGTGCGAGGGCCATGATGCGACTCCCCCTGTCCTTTCACCCTCCTTCTTGGCCGGGAAAAACTGCATAACCTCTTGGGATAAGCGCAGAAACCTGGAAGAGTCCATGGTGAAGTGAGGGATCTAACTCTCACAGACGGACAGGCGGACCCCGCTTGAGTGCGATGATGGCGCTGGGGAGAGGGGTCCTTCCATGGTGGCCGACGCCGATTTTAGTCAGGTCTTCCAGGTGAATTTACGCAGGCTTCATTAGTCTAAGAGAAAAATAGCATGTGACACAGTATTTGTGAAGGTTTCGTAAAGATGGGCAGGTGAATGTTTGCCCCAATGAGGGGGTGCAACAGCCCAGGGGAGTTAGAAAAACATTCACCAGGCTTTATCTCTACGGAAAATACAAGCTGTTGTAAAAGACAAGTGCTTTGATGTGAAGCTGACCAATGAGAAATGTGTCTCATTCCATGACAAGTACTCTCAAGACCCACACCAAAATCCACACTGGAGAGAAACCACACAAGTGTGACCAGTGTGGAAACAGTTTTTCTAAATCAAGTTCTCTCAAGACCCACACCAGAATCCACACTGGAGAAAAGCCTTACAGCTGTGATGTTTGTGAGAAGGCATTTTCCATGTCAAGCACCTTAATATCACACATGAGAGTCCACACTGGAGAGAAACCTTACACCTGTGATGTTTGTAAGAAGGTATTTTCCGAGTCAAACAACTTAATAAGACACATGAGAGTCCACACTGGAGGAAAACCATACGAGTGTGATCAGTGTGGAAACAGTTTTTCTCAAGCTTGTGATCTCAAAAGACACACCAGAATCCACACTGGAGAGAAACCTTACAGCTGTGATGTTTGTGAGAAGGCATTTTCCCACTCAAACACCCTAATAAGACACATGAGAGTCCACACTGTTGAAAAGCCTTAGCTTTTTCAGATGCATGCGTTTTCATGTGAAACACCTGCTAATGTTCATGTTTTACGATAAATGAGCTCGTCATCTGGACAGTTTTTTGTTTTTTAAATAAAAATAAGATGTTTCGACTCATCCAACAGTTATTCTCAATCTGCGGATTTGTCTGAGAATGCAGCTATTTATTCTTCTCTGAGTAGGCCCCGCCCACCAGGCGGAACTTACTGATGAAGATTGTTTACAGTTTCACTTGAGATTACTCTCCTTTGTATCCTAACTGTAAAGGGCTATCAAACCCTTTTGTTAGCTGACTTTAGCTCCCTCATCACTGAGTACCTGATTAGCATCAGAATTGCCCCATGGCTTCAAGACACTCTTGTACGACAGGTATGTTGAACCTTGAACTTCCATTTCTGTTCAAAGAGGGATTCTCTTTCTGAACAAAAATGGCCTCTGTAGGACATATGTGTCCAAAGAGACCTTTAAAAGACATGACCTTTTCATAATTAAGACACTGTTGCAGAAAGCAAAGCAAAAATGTTGGATGGAAGAATGTTCCCCATCCTCCATGGACCAACAACACTGTCTTCACCCCCCCCCCCCCCCCCTTTGACCCTTTGGGTCAACACTTCTGATAAAGAACACAGAGGACACCAAATGGGTCCAAGGGCCTGACCCCTGTGGAGAAGTGGAATTGTCCACTGTAAAAAATCCTCTTGTTCTGCTGGATGGAAACTTTCTCAGGATGAAGTCCTTAATGACTGTATTTCACATTTAAACTGACTTAACTTTTACTGTGTGATCTAAACTTGTAAACAAATCATGCTTTTGTTTAGTTTGCCTTGTTGCAGTATTGTTTACTTACTTACTATTAGTATTACCTAGTCTTGTGCTAGCTATTTTTCCTTTTTTTTTTCTTTCTATTATTATCTTATTTTTATCTTTATCTTTTTATTTTATTTTTTCCCCCTCCATTCCCTATTAAGATAGGAGAGGAGTTTTGTTAAGAGTTTTTTGTTTTGTTCATAAGAGTTTTCTTCTATTAAGAGTGTACTTTTGAAACTTCCTAAAATCTGTCCTTTCCTCCTGTATCTACTATGTTGTAACAATGAAATTTCCCCTTGTGCGGACATTAAAGGATTATCTTATCTTATCTAGTATGTTGTTATGGTACATGTCATTTTGCTGGGTTGAATTACATTTATTCAAATATGGATTATTATCAAACACATAACATTTGTAAAATAAGAGAGTGCTGTAAGTGCCCAAGGGTTTTATTCTCAATGAAATGAAATGAACAAATGACACGTGATGCTACAGTAAACTCAGATTGTGTCTTAAGAGAACAAATCAACTGTAGAAGTGACAAATGTCTTGTATTCTATGTATGTAATTATAGATGCCACTAAATAAATATCAAACACACTGAACAATAAGATATTCCCTTTGAATTTGTATAGATCTCAAAAAGCTTTTGACACAATAAAATGTTGAAATACTGTTCAAAAAATAAAGTCTAGAAAGTTAAAGAATATAGGGTGTGGCAGGGAATGAGGTCAAAAGCTATTTAAGTGACAGAGTATAGTGTGTACAGTGAGTATAGTGTGTGCAGTGAGTACAGTGTGTACAGTGAGTACAGTGTGTGCAGTGAGTATAGTGTGTGCAGTGAGTATAGTGTGTACAGTGAGTATAGTGTGTACAGTGAGTATAGTGTGTGCAGTGAGTATAGTGTGTACAGTGAGTATAGTGTGTGCAGTGAGTATAGTGTGTGCAGTAAGTATAATGTGTACAGTGAGTATAGTGTGTGCAGTGAGTATAGTGTGTACAGTGAGTATAGTGTGTACAGTGAGTATAGTGTGTGCAGTGAGTATAGTGTGTACAGTGAGTACAGTGTTTACAGTGAGTATAGTGTGTGCAGTGAGTATAGTGTGTGCAGTGAGTATAGTGTGTACAGTGAGTATAGTGTGTACAGTGAGTACAGTGTGTACAGTGAGTATAGTGTGTACAGTGAGTATAGTGAGTTTAGTGTGTACTGTGAGTATTGAAGGGGTTTAGCGTCTTGTGCCCTTCTGCGTGTTCATGCATCGGAGAGAGATGACCAGGAGAAACGACTGTTCTATACAGAGGTTTTCGTATCTGATGCCCCCTTTAGGCCTGAAAAACACATGGCATGAATACTTTTTATTTGTCCTCCTACAACAGGCTGATGATGGCGCTCAACAGCGACTCACCTCTTCAAGATCACAAAAGCTCATTTCACATTCATTTTCCTCATAGACGTTCCTAAAACAAATGTATTCAAGTTATTCAGTGTTTTTGGGCTGAAAACGGTGACATCATTGACATTAGTAAGCACATACTGGTTAGCCTGTGTGGTGCCTTTAAACTTCTCAACAGACAAAAAAATCTGTGGGAAAAACGATGGACAGTTTACGTCAGAAAACCTGGATGAGCTCCACGAAACAGATGAGTGCAGTACCTGACGGTGCCAGCAGAGGGCGGAGATGCAGATGAACTTCAACATGAGAATGATCAGCACCCTCAGGACCAGATGTGAGTCCGGCACTGGAACACTCCACAAAAACACGCCACAAGAACATGCCACAAAAACACACCACAAGAACACACCACAACAACACGCCACAAAAACACGCCACAAGAACACACCACAACAACACGCCACAAAAACACGCCACAAGAACACACCACAACAACACGGCACAAGAACACACCACAACAACACGCCACAAAAACACGCCACAAGAACACACCACAACAACACGCCACAAGAACACACCACAACAACACGCCACAAGAACACGCCAAAGCACACAAAAAATGCTGAGAATATGAACATGAACATCTCAATTCAATACAGGGGTTTAAACTAGGACTAACCTGAGTCCAAACCAGGACTAAACCAAGTAAAACAGGACTACACAAGTCAAGGGCTCTCATTTACCTCTGAGAGCTGGAGTGGCTTTGGAAGCAGCTGTGGTTTAACACATGCAGGTGGTAAACTGTCCTGACTCAGATTAAGCCAGGACTAAACCAAGACTAAGCCAGGGTCTCCAAAACCAGGACTAAACCAGGGTCTACAAAACCAGGACTAAGCCAGGACTAAGACGGGACTAAACCAGGACTAAACTAGGATTAAGCCAGGACTAAGCCAGGACTAAACCAGGACTAAGACAGGACTAAACCAGGATTAAGCCAAGGTCTCCAAAACCAGGGCCGGGCCTCAGTCTCACCTCCCAGAGACAGCTGGAGTGGTTGGCTTTGGGAGGAGAAGTTGTGGTTGAAAACCTGCTGGTGGTAAACACAGGTGTAGACTCCAGTGTGGGCGGGGCCAGCGTCAGTGAACAGGAAATGAGCGGAGTGATTGACAGCCGGCCTGGTGTGGTTCTGAGTAGGAGCAAGCAGCTCGTAGACCCCGCCTCCGTTGAACTGAGGTTCAACGGAGCATTCGAGCCTGAAGTCTGAGCCCAGCAACACCCGGACCTCCTGCAGCACCCGGACCTCCTGCAGCACCCGGACCTCCTGTGGTACCCGGACCCCCTGCACCTATCAGAGACCAGGAGTTATAAAGAACACTGGAGGATCATGGCAAATGCTGAGCAAAATTCTGATAAATACTCTTGTAGTGTGTGTTTTATCCACTTCACACTTTGTTTTGTTGCTGTGGTTTATCCTCTCTATTTATCCTCTGTGAGTTGTTTTAAGTGATTCCGCCCTCGTTGCCATGACTCTGTACAACATGTGACTGATGTTCCTCCAAATGCTGAGCAGGTAAACACCACATCTGGGCATGGAAAGCAGCCAGGAGACGCCAGACCGCGATGGTGGGCTGATGGGAGACACATGGGACCAGGGCAGGGACCACGGCAGGGACCAGGGCAGGGACCTGGGCAGGGACTAGGGCAGGGACCTGGGCAGGGACTAGGGCAGGGACCGGGGCAGGGATTGGGGCAGGGACCAGGGCAGGGACCAGGGCAGGGACCAGGGCAGGGACCTGGGCAGGGACCAGGGCAGGGACCTGGGCAGGGACTAGGGCAGGGACCGGGCAGGGACCAGGGCAGGGACCAGGGCAGGGACCTGGGCAGGGACCAGGGCAGGGACCAGGGCAGGGACCTGGGCAGGGACTGGGGCAGGGACCGGGGCAGGGACCGGGGCAGGGACCAGGGCAGGGGCCAGGGCAGGGACCAGGGCAGGGACCAGGGCAGGGACCTGGGCAGGGACCTGGGCAGGGACCTGGGCAGGGACCAGGGCAGGGACCAAGGCAGGGAAGGGACCGGGGCAGGGACCGGGGGCAGGGACCGGGGGCAGGGACCGGGGGCAGGGACCGGGGCAGGGACCGGGGGCAGGGACCAGGGCAGGGACCAGGGGTGGAATAGGGTCAATAGATGCCTCTAGTTTTGTCCACACCTGATTGTCGGGGAGCTGCTGGTCCTGGACACCGCGGGGCCCCGACACGGAGACGTTTGGACGAGAGAGCAAATCTGTGGAGCAGAGATGTTTCAGACACAACACGTTTGGACACCATTTTCTTTCATATTTTGCTTTGTCAGTATCTGTGTCTGTCAACGGCCATAAGTTTAGAGTAAAAAGTATTTTATACAATGTTGGAAACTTATTTAAGTGTCAATTGTAGTGATCTTGATAAATAATTCTTCGGATTCATATTCTTGGTCATTTTTTCTTTTGTTGTTTGCTCAAACCCCTTTTCAGTCCAAGTAGAAGTGAAAGTATACAATCCAAAATGTATTCAAGTAAAATACAGATCCCTAAATAATGTACTTCTAAAAAAAGTACAGTACTTTTACTTTTCTACTTTGTTACTTTCCATCACTGGTAGATTCTGACAGCTCAAACTCAGACGTACCGGAGCAGACCAGATAAAGCCCATTTGAGCCGGTATTGTTGGTGTCCAGCTCCACACATGGAGGGAGGAGCGGTGACAGGAGAGCACAGCCGGGGAAGATGTTGTTGTTGTTGTTGTTGTTGTTGTTTTATGGCGGTTGGCATCCAAGTGTTGCATTACCGCCAGACTTTATTCCTCAGCCGGGGAAGATGTTCCACACCGCTCTCTTTGAAAACGCTGTGGCATTCGCCGTGACCACAGAGCCACAGAGCAGCTGCTCGCAGGCCCTCATCCTGAGGCCCCAATCCTCTTCTCCGTAATAAAACACTGGCCTCCACTGACCCTGGTGCCTGACCTCCAGAGTCCCTGCGCAGCGGCTCGGCCCCACCAGCCTCAGGCCAGCAGAGGGCGCTGAGGAGAGAGGTGTGTAAATGTGAACCCGCAACAGTCAAATTAGCCCAGGTCACTTCAACAAAGAGAACGGGCCAGTCATACAGTGTGCTAATCAGCAGCACATTACTGGGCTGACAGGGTAACAAAGAAGATTAGTGTCAGGTGAAACAGAAGGAGGCTCAAAGAACAGAAGGAGGCTCTAATCCTCAGAGCCTCCATCTGTCCTAAAAGCCTTCCTTCTGTCCTTAGACCCTCCTTCTGTCCTTAGAGCCTCCTTCTGTTCTTAGAGCCTCCTTCTGTCCTTAGATCTTCCTTCTGTCCTTAGAGCCTCCTTCTGTCCTCAGAGCCTCCTTCTGTCCTTAAAGGCTTTTTACTTTATACAATAAAAAGCCTTCCTTCTGTCCTTAGACCCTCCTTCTGTCCTTAGAGCCTCCTTCTGTCCTTGGACCCTCCTTCTGTCCTTAGAGCCTCCTCTAAGGACAGAAGGCGGCTCTGAGGACAGACGGAGGCTCTAAGGACAGAAGGAGGCTCTAATGACAGAAGGAGGCTCTGAGGACAGAAGGAGGCTCTAAGGACAGAAGGAGGCTCTAAGGACAGAAGGAGGCTCTGAGGACAGAAGGAGGCTCTAAGGACAGAAGGAGGCTTTAAGGACAGAAGGAGGCTCTAAGGACAGAAGGAGGCTCTGAGGACAGAAGGAGGCTCTAAGGACAGGGGACTCTGGGACATTGCCATGTCCCTATGAACACTGTTTAATCTGTTTTTCACTGTCGCCCTCCGAGGCAACCGATGTGATTTTGGGCGTTACAAAAATCCTCCTCCTGTGAAACGTGAAAGAGCTGCTAGAATCTAAAGGTCGACAAATCTGCAGCTAAATATGAAGTTTGGACCTGACATCTAATAGAAGAAAATGAAATAGTTGTCGAAAAGCAGATAAACAGAGGTTAAAATGGAGCAGAAGTGGAACTGGACCGGTCTGAGGGACGAGGCCTAATCGAATTTAAAACATATTGTATCTTTTGAATGGAAAAACATCCTACAATTTTGCACAAAACAGGAAACTCTGCAGTTCTGCAGTTATTTAAAGAACGTCTGAGCGTTTGACCTTCTGCTTTGTGTTAATCGCACCTCCAAACACTTATAACCGCTTTCATTTAGAGGATTGAGTTAAATGATCTCATAAATAAGGAACGACTGTGATGAGACGTAACTGTTTTATGGCTGAGAGCATTGTAGTTTTAGTGTATTATTATGTTTATTGTGTTATAGTTTCTTATTACATTGTTTGTTTTTACGATAAAGAGTTGGTAAATAATGGTCGTCACAGCAATAATTGTCCAGTGCATATTTACTAAAGCTGTGCCAGATCAGACCTTTAAATAAATAATACAAACATGTCTGAACCGCTGTCGTTGACTTATTTTTATCAATGCTGATCTTATTCTAATTTGAATGCATTGATTTTATTCTTGTTTTAAATTGTCCTCTTCAAACCCATTTTACGTAACGATCTCTATTTGATGGAGCTCGTGAACGTCGACGTTAATGTATTTTAAAGGCTCTTTTCACCAAACCAAGCGGCTTGTTCCTGTTGCCTTAAAAATGCGGAGCTCCACTTCCTGCTCCGTTCATGCCTCACGGGGAATTAGCCGAGTCTCGCTAAAATAAATCAAAGATAAACTTATGTTATTGCGGTTAATGCTCCAAATAAATAAACCTCTGTACTATTAAACACACAAAGTATAATATTAAGATTCATTCATTCATTTTATTTTTATTTTTATTGCTTTATACAGGGTCATTGTTAAAATACAACACAGGAAGAACAACAGACACAAGATATTAAAACACAAATAATAATAATAATAAACTGGATAAATAATTATCAGACAAAATGTAAAAAAGAGCCTCAAACACAAACAAAAGGCAGAGCTGTAATGAACCTTAGAGCTGAACTTTAGAGGTGAACCTTAGAGCTGAACTTTAGAGCTGAACTTTAGAGGTGAACCTTAGAGCTGAACCTTAGAGCTGAACCTTAGAGCTGAACTTTAGAGCTGGACCTTAGAGGTGAACCTTAGAGCTGAACCTTAGAGCTGAACTTTAGAGGTGAACCTTAGAGCTGAACTTTAGAGGTGAACCTTAGAGCTGAACCTTAGAGCTGAACTTTAGAGCTGAACCTTAGAGCTGAACTTTAGAGCTGGACCTTAGAGCTGAACCTTAGAGCTGAACTTTAGAGCTGAACCTTAGAGCTGAACTTTAGAGCTGGACCTTAGAGCTGAACCTTAGAGCTGAACCTTAGAGCTGAATCTTAGAGGTGAACCTTAGAGTTGAACCTTAGAGCTGAACTTTAGAGCTGAACCTTAGAGCTGAACCTTATAGCTGAACCTTAGAGCTGGACCTTAGAGCTGAACCTTAGAGCTGAACCTTAGAGCTGAATCTTAGAGCTGAATCTTAGAGGTGAACCTTAGAGGTGAACCTTAGAGCTGAATCTTAGAGGTGAACCTTAGAGGTGAACCTTAGAGCTGAACCTTAGATCTGAACCTTAGAGTTGAACCTTAGAGCTGAACCTTAGAGTTAAACCTTAGAGCTGAGCCTTAGAGTTAAACCTTAGAGCTGAACCTTAGAGTTGAATCTTAGAGGTGAACCCTTGTTAATTGAATTCATTAACAATTATTTTAAATAAAAACACAATATTTTTGGATGGAGTGAGAATGTTGACTCCCTTGTGCAGCAGGGGGCGCTCTAACATTCAGAACTGCATCATCTGCACCTGTGGACGCTGCTGTGTTTTAGATTATGTCCAATTGAGTTTATATAAATAGTAAATAACAATGGTCCTAGGACAGAGCCTTGAGGAACTCCTTTCTCACAGTAAGGACCTTCAGATTGAAAGCATCAGCAGAAACAGTTTGAGCTCTTTTTGTGACGAAAACCATTTTATAGAATTTGTCTTGAAGAGAATAAAATGATCCACTTAAAGCCTTTGACAGATCAACACAAGCAGCACATTCTTCATGATCCAGTGCAACAGAAATATCATCAACTTTAATATCAGCTGTGATAGTGCTATGTAGTACTATGTACTAGTACATAGTACATGTAGTACTATGTACTACTATGTACTAGTACATAGTACTGCCCTGGTCCAAATCCAGACTGGAGCCATTTAAAACTGAATATTTGCTTAAGAAAGCATCTGGTTATTTATTAACCAGTTTTGCTCGGCAGGGTAGTTTTGATATTGGACGGAAATATTTTTCTGGCCTCTTTTATGCAAAGTGAGAACAAAAGTAGGTTTCCATAGTAATGGGATCAGTTTGAATTGTGAGATCATAATAATAATATGAACTCATTATAATAACGTCCCATCCATTTTCTGCCGCTTGTTCCCTTTCGAGGTCGCGGGTAACGTTCTCCTCTCTGGGTCTCCTCTCCGGGTCCTCCGCTCCGGGTCTTCTCTCCGGTCCGGGTCTCCTCTCCGGGTCTTCGCTCGTCCTCTGCCGCAGATGAATGACTCCAGTCCGGGCTTTGCTTCGCGCCACACCCGCTGACCGGAAGCCGCTTCTGCTCCACAACAACAACTTTAGCCAAATCCCTCAAACATGGAGTAAAAATCCCGACAAAACACTTTCTAAACGGGGCGAAAGAGCGGCTGGACGGAGACAGAGAGGATGGCCAGTCCGAGCAGGAGCGGCGACATCATCCACCTGAATGTCGGCGGGAAAAGGTGATGGAAAAGCGGGCAAGACGCGAGCAGAGAGTCGGTATATTACGAGAGCTCCGGCGGCTACATGCTAACACGATGCTAACGCCTGCTAGCCACCGGAAACGCTCGCAAAGCCGCAGAAAAGCTCATTTAAACCAACATAAAGCGTTTAAAATATGTGAAGTGACAATAAAAGTTATTATTTCATTAAATCTGTTCATATATTATTCAGCCTGTGCATTTTAAAGTGTAAAGAAGTAGTTCTGCAAATGTAAACATTAGCCGACAATTATAACATTCCACATCACACATTGATAAATCTTATTGTTATTACTTATTATGTGATACTTAAAGTTACTTAAAGTTTTAAAGACAGAAGAGTGTACCTGTAACATTTAGTTCATAATTAAATCCTGCTATTATAGTTGTTTAAGGTGTCAAATATTCACTGGAATAATTGTGAATAGTCTTATAATATGAATAAAATAAATCGTATTTTGATCATGTAACGATTCTTTGGATTATACAGACTATAAATCATTATGTAAATACGTGTTTTCCTGTTTTAAATCAAAGACTGGGTCAAAGAATAATTATTTTCATCAGTAATACACTTTATTCATAAACAAGTTCAAATTAAAATGTATTTAAAAAGTGTCAACGTTCAATAGAATTAATCGTTGTTTATTAAGTACGTCATTAGTTGCAGTAGAGTTTGAACAATGAGGTTTTAAGGGTTTTTATGCCTTTGTTATTGTGATTATGTTTTCCCAATCATAATGTTTACAACTGTTTTTAATTTGCATTTGTCTCGTATTTATTAAATTCAGGGATTGTTTACATCTCAAATTGTCCTGAAAAATGCTCAAAAACAGATTAACTGACCAAAACCCTTATTCACAAAGTCCAGTTTCTCCCAAATAATGCTGAAGTCATGACGTGTGTGTGATTTCAGGTTCAGCACGTCCCGACAGACGCTCACCTGGGTCCCGGACTCTTTCTTCTCCAGGTTTGTGCTCAGATCCATGTGAACAAAGAAGATTTATAAGAGTCTTTTTGAAATGTTGATTATGAGCTGGACCTTTTGTTTTGTGCAGTTTGCTGAGCGGTCGGATCTCGACTTTGAAGGACGAGACTGGAGCCGTGTGTGACTTTCTTTCAATACGCTGTCGGTTTATTCTCTCATGAACACGATAATTACTGAATTAACTTGAGATTGGACACATATTTTTGTGGGTTCATTATTTATCATGTGTGCCGTTGTATTAATAGTGAATTTGAGATTTGATTTGAGTAATTTCTGTGACAAATTTAAAATTTTAGGTGAATTCCAAAGTGTTTCTGTTAGTTTTTTTGCTGTTTAATGAACAGTTACTGTGAAAAAGGATTTACTGGGATTATAAAGCTTTTACTGGGATTCTGGGATTATGAGATTTTTACTGGGATTATGAGACTTTTACTGGGATTATGAGACTTTTACTGGGATTATGAGATTTTTACTGGGATTGAGACTTTTACTGGGATTATTAGACTTTTACGTATTTTTTGTCAGTGTTATAAAGTTGTTTCAATATTCAAATCTATATAATATTGAAAAAAAAAATCTGTCACATGATATTGTACTTTGTTTTTGTGACAGGCTTAATTATATCATTATTACAAGTCTCATTATTAGTTGTCAAAATAGCTTTTTAAAATAAATGTAGATCAAACTAAACTCTAACTGTTTCTAAACACTATTATACTTATATCTTCATGTTTCTTTCCTTCACAGATTCTTAAGTTTGTTAATGTTCTGGTGTTTTTGACGAATAAAAACTGTTTCATTTTACTCTTGTGTTTTCATGGTTATCTTGCACAAACATTCAGTCATAGTTCTGTGTTCTTTATTCCATGTTTATTGCCGGATAAACTTGGCACTGGATGAAAGTCTGTGGTTTGTTTGTCCAGATCTTCATCGATCGAGACCCGTCGCTCTTCGCTCCCATCTTGAACTTCCTCCGCTCCAAAGAGCTTCACCCGCGCTCCATCCACGTCCAGCTGCTGCTGCACGAGGCCGAATTCTACGGCATCACGCCCCTGGGTACGTTCACACACGCCGGCATCACATACGCAAGCATCACGCCCCTGGGTACGTTCACACACACGCCAGCATCACACGCCAGCATCACACACGCCAGCATCACACACGCCGGCATCACACACGCCGGCATCACACACGCCGGCATCACACACGCCGGCATCACACACGCCGGCATCAGGCCACGCCCTTCGGTACGTTCACACACACCAGCATCACGCCCCTCGATGCATCATGCCCCTCGTTACTCGGAGTACCCCAGGGCTCTGTTTTTGGGCCACTCGTATTTGCATTGATGCCAGTTATCACTTGCCCATCTTGGATTACGTTGACCTGATTTAACTGAATTTTTGGACTCAGTTTACTTTCTCTCTGTGACAAACTGTAAACCTCAGACTCTAAACTGCACACGCGTGTCGGCAGCACTGGACACTGGACACTCACAGGCTGGAACACAAAGATCAACATAAACATAGATGGACAGAAGACTCATGTTGCTTTCTCAAGTGATCTCACATGGAAGAACTTACAAAAGCTCTGGAGACTAAAAGAACTGGTTCCAATAGGTCAGTTTAAGTGTTGAAAGCTGTGGAAATGGGATCTGTAGTTTGTAGATGTTTTTAAGTATTCAAAAGCTGCAAATGTTTTTGTATCTAATGCGTCGACACATTTAGACCTGCTCTGTCCATTTTTCTGATTTAAACGTCCCAAATATGTGACCTTTAGGCAACATGAAAACACGCCACGATGATAAACTCATAACTCGTGTCTGGTGCTAATGCCACATAATCTCCTGTTGTTTCAGTGCGTAAACTGCAGTTATGTGACGAACTGGACCGGTCGTCCTGTGGAAACGTGTTGTTCAACGGATACCTGCCCCCTCCTGGTAAAACACTACAATCGCAATAACCAAGAGTCACTCGCTGTGTTCACATTTTATATTTATTATTATTATTAGGCCCGAGCGCCACAAGCTGGCGAGAGGCCTATTAGTCCCGTAAGACCGTGCAGAGCATGGCTGCGAAAGTGCGCACGAAATCGAGCACTAAGCGCTCGCCCACTTCCAAACACTCACTAACGCACTCCTCCACGCCCCGTGCATACTAATTAGTAGTAGGAAAATGGAACATTACCGTTGTAAACGGGCGAAGTCCGTGCAAAAGTGCGCACAAAACGAGCACTTTACATTGGGATTTGCGTTAAGTAGCTCACGAATACGTTCCCCATCTCTTGCATGTTCCGTGCTTTCCGAAAATGTATAGTTTATGATATTTGAAAAATGGGAAACATTGTTTTCGCATCGGAATATTATTCTTTCTTTCTTCTTTCTTCTTCTCGGGACCAACCCCCCTATTTTTCACCCAGTGAACATTGACGAAAAGTCACAAAAATTTGCACACCTCTAAAAATCGTGCCTCTCTACATTCTGGCAATTTCCCTTTTCTAAAATAAAACAAATTGGCGCGTCAGCGCCCCCAAATGTACCAAAAATGCATTGAGAGATAGGAAATGACCCAAAAAAAATCTGCTCGTAGAAGGTAGATGGTGACAAGAGAAGTAAAAATATTAAGATGGCAACGCCGTCTGCCCAACCAAATGTCGGCCATATTGGTTCAAAAATGGCTAAGCATGACTCGGGAGTTTTTCCAAACGTCGTACTTTTACGAACTCCTCTCAGGGTGTTGGCCCTAAAAAGCTGAAATTTGGTGAAAATGGTACTGAGGAGTGGGACATCAAAAATTATTCAAATTACATTGATACCTGTCACGGTCTCTGTGCGGCGAAGCCTCAAACTGTAGCTAGGATTTCAGAAATCTCCCAAATTTAAAATTTCTGCCGTTTGCGCAAATAAAGTCTGAATGGTGTCAAATTAGAATCAGTCAACTCAATTTTGGCATCCCCATCAAAATCCCCCAAGTCATAATTGTTACGACTTTGCCAACAATGACCGAAACCTCCCATGTTATTCCAATGGGGAAATTGCCAGAACATGCTTTTACTTTATACTTTCACGAACTCCTCCTCGGGCATTAGCCCTATTAACCTGAAATTTGGTGGTCTTCAGGGGTAAAAGTTATACACATTTTTATTGAAAGAGGCACGGTCTCTGTGCGGCAAAGCCGCACATTTTGCCAAGAATTCAAAATAAAATTGTTTTTTGAATGGTAAAACAAAGGGTGGAAGATGTGACAGCGTCACAGATTCAGCAGTGGATGTCATAAAAGGACAATTGGGGCGCTAACGTGCCCCCTCCTCTGGCGGCGGCATGGTGAGGGCCGATCATTGCCGCTTGCGGCTATATTTATCAGTTATTACCGTATTTTCCGCACTATACGGCGCATTGGATTATAAGGCGCACTGGATTATAAGGCGCACTATCTATGAATGGTCTATTTTTGATCATTCTTCATATATAAAGCGCACCGGACTTTAAGGCGAATTAAGCCAAACAAAACATGTACCACACAAAAAAGCTTCGAGGTCGGTAAAGCACAACTAGAATTATTCCACATATAAATCACACTGGATTATAAGGCTGCACTGTCGTTTTTTGAGAAAATGAAAGGCTTTTAAGTGCGCCTTATAGTGCGGAAACTACGGTATTTATTTATTATTATTTATTTTGAGACACGGAAAAGTCGAAAGACCCAGAATGACCTGGGTAAAATATTTAGTTCAATATTTTCTCCACCCAGGGCTCTGCTGGGAATAATAATTAGAAACTGTTTTGTCACATTGCTTATTGCTTTTCCCAAACACACAAAAGCACAATTATCAAACCATTAAATTAATTTAATTGAAATTTGCGTTTTGTAGTTTCTTTAATTCAAATTCTTACTATGAAGTATTCTCACTCTTACGTCTAACCAACTTCACACATGGGTCTTATTTTATTTACAAATTTAATTGAGCAGTTTTTGGAAAGCAAAAAGGCGTTGATCAATAATCAATATCTCAGACGGAACGTGCACAAACGCTGCATAACGCTACCGTGGTAACGTGGTGCTCTGTGTTGGCCGCAGTTTACCCGCTGAAGCGCCGGAACCGCCACAGCGTCGCCGGCTCGCAGCTGTCCAGCAGAGCGCCCCCAGTGGAGAGAGCCGTGCGCCGCAGCAACACCATGCCCCCGAACCTGGGACACTCCGGGATCCTGAGCCCGCGCGGGCCCGAGGAACGCCCCGCCCCTTCGCCGTCACACGACCCCGGCCTCGTGCGCATCATCTGCGGACATCACAACTGGATCGCCGTGGGCTACGCGCAGTTCGTCGTTTGCTACCGGTGAACGTTTAGATCAGTTACCATATTTTCCGGACTATAAGTTGCACCTTTTTTCATAGTTTTGCCCGGGGTGCGACTTATACTTATATTTATACTTATATACTTATACTCTGGCTGGAGTGACTTATATGTGATATTATTTGTTATTTTCACCCCTGCAACTGCATTTAATCCTCCAGTGTGATTTATATATATTTTTTTCTTCTCTGTTATGCATTTTTTGGTGGAATATACGGTACTCTCACCAGCGGCGGTTCGGGAAAAGAACGCACATAAAAAGAGCGTTTGTTAAAGTGCTATACGTGTTGTTCCAGGGTGAAGGAGTCGACGGGCTGGCAGACCGTCTTCACATCGCCGCGCCTCGACTGGTTCATCGACCGTGTGGCCCTGAACGCTAAGGTGATGGGCGGGGCCCTGGGGGAGCATGACAAAATGGTGGCGGTGGCCTCGCTCACGGAGATCATCCTGTGGTCCATCTGCCCCGACGGCAATGGCAACGAGATCGGTGAGCAGACGCCCCAACGCCTCCGTTCAGTGAGCGTCCCATAAAGCTAACGCCGCTCCCGCCGTCTTTTGCCAGGAGTGTTCAGCCTGAACGTTCCCGTGGAGGCGCTGTTCTTCATCGGGAACCAGCTGATCGCCACCAGCCACACGGGGAAAGTGGGAGTGTGGAACGCTGTCACCAAACACTGGCAGGTACAGGAGCCGAGAGAACAGTTTTGAAGTGACAAATACTGCAGAGGCTCCTGTGTGACCCACGTGTGACCCCCGTGTGACCCCTACGTGACCCCCCGTGACCCTTACATGACCCACTGTGACCCCCTGTGTCTCTGTCAGAACCAGGACGTGGTGCCCATCAGCTCCTACGACACGGCCGGCTCGCTTCTCATCCTCGGCTGCAACAACGGCTCCATCTACTACATCGGTCAGACTCTACACAAGCACATCCCAAAATACTTCAAATGTACTTCATACTGCACTTCATACTTCCAGAATATGAAGTATGACATGTACACGTTGCGTCTCATGAGTAGTGAGTCTGTGTTTGTCTGGACTAAACTGACTCTAAAACACTTAAACGAAAAGATCAAGACTAAATTAAGACGAACATTGTGTAAAATCAAATATTTAAACACAAATACTGCACATTTCAGTCGATATTGCAACATATTTTCTTGCGATGTTGATTTCCCGCTGGTTCTTTTAGCCGTGTATGTTGCATGAAGGTTTTTGCCGCAGCGATGCACCTTTCTTCACACGTTCCAGTACTGATGCTATTGTGTTAGCCTGATTTAAACCTCCTCGTCCCCCCCGCTGTGTTCAGACGTGCAGAAGTTTCCCCTGAGGATGAAAGACAACGACCTGCTGGTGACGGAGCTGTACCGAGATCCAACTGAAGACGCCATCACGGCCCTGAGCGTCTACCTCACTCCAAAATCAAGTAATGATGAGAATAATGATGAGAATAATGATGAGAATAATGGTGAGAATAATGGTGAGAATAATGATGAGAATAATGATGAGAATAATGGTGAGAATAATGATGAGAATAATGATGAGAATAATGGTGAGAATAATGATGATAATAATGGTGAGAATAATTATGATAATGATGATAATGATGATAATAGATAATAATAATAATACTGGCGGCAGCAATTGGACTAAACAGACTATATCAAACTGTCCAAAAATTATTAAATATTTGCACTTGATTCTCTCTGGAAGCTTCAGTCGCCATATTTACTCCTTTTTTTGCTGATAATGTGTTTAAAAATTCTAAATATATTATAAAATAATTGTTTGACTATCTTTTTAAGGTTTTAATGGACAAATTCTCAGAAATGTTGAGCGTCGTTTTTCAGTTTATCTATAGATATATTACACACTTTACCTCATTATGTTGTGAAGATCTAAATAGGAGAGCACAATAATTCACAACAAGAAAAATGCATTTAAATCACAAAGACAGAAATCACAAAACCTTCATTTCTTTTCATTCAATGCATACATTTTTCTGACATGAGCCATACATTTTGTCCGCGCTGAATGATCCAGATGGAAAACCAAATCTACTGGCCCACACTGGCCCACACTGGCCCACACTGGCCCACACTGGCCCACACTGGCCCACACTGGCCCACACTGGCCCACACTGGCTCACACTGACTCACACTGGCTCACACTGGCTCACACTGGCACTCCAGACACTCTTTCCCATATTTATTTGACATTGTCATGGTGACAGACGTCACCATGACATCACTTTTAGACTGATTCTTTCCCATGTTTGACCGTCCCTAGATGTCAGCGCACTATCTGCCTCTGCACACGTCTGTGCTGAGCGTATGTATCTTTAACCACGACTCTCTGGGCAACGCCTCCATCTTATGGGTGGAGCTTTGTATCTTTAACGACCCAGTCTCGTCTGCCCCGCCCTAGATTTAACTCTCACTAAACTAATCGTCCCAGACAAAACTCGACCAAAGCTTTTAGTGTTAATCTGGCTCCTGACCAGTGGGTCAGTGCCGGGCTCTATCTGGACTTTACAGTGGCATTAGAGCCGAATGAACATCTGACCAGAGTGTGTTCTGACCCTCTCCCCAGACACCTCCTATGAGGCTGCGCTTGGCTTTTGTGTCCAGAGGAATTATTTACATGTTCAATTGTAATTGTGTCTAAATATTATTTGTAGAATTCTAAAGAATTTATTTTTTAATTTAAAGACATTAAAAGGTGCTAATCCTCTAAACTCTGCTTTTCTAAACTCTACACTCTGGTGTTCTAAACTCCAAACTCTAGTGTTCAAAACTCTGGTGTTTTAAACTCTGGTGTTCTAAACTCTAGTGTTCTAAACTCTGGTGTTCTAAACTCTGGTGTTTTAAACTCTGGTGTTCTAAACTCCAAACTCTAGTGTTCAAAACTCTGGTGTTTTAAACTCTGGTGTTCTAAACTCTAGTGTTCTAAACTCTGGTGTTCTAAACTCTGGTGTTTTAAACTCTGGTGTTCTAAACTCTAGTGTTCTAAACTCTGGTGTTCTAAACTCTAGTGTTCTAAACTCTGGTGTTCTAAACTCTGGTGTTTTAAACTCTGGTGTTCTAAACTCTGGTGTTCTAAACTCTAGTGTTCTAAACTCTGGTGTTCTAAACTCTAGTGTTCTAAACTCTGGTGTTCTAAACTCTAGTGTTCTAAACTCTGGTGTTCTAAACTCTAGTGTTCTAAACTCTGGTGTTCTAAACTCTGGTGTTCTAAACTCTGGTGTTCTAAACTCTGGTGTTCTAAACTCTGGTGTTCTAAACTCTGGTGTTCTAAACTCTGGTGTTCTAAACTCTAGTGTTCTAAACTCTGGTGTTCTAAACTCTGGTGTTCTAAACTCTGGTGTTCTAAACTCTAGTGTTCTAAACTCTAGTGTTCTAAACTCTAGTGTTCTAAACTCTAACCTCTGTTGTTCTAAACTCCAAACTCTGTGTGTCTCTCTCTTTGAGGCGATAGCGGGAACTGGATCGAGATCGCGTACGGGACGAGTTCTGGGACGGTCCGGGTCATCGTGCAGCATCCGGAGACGGTGGGATCTGGACCGATGCTGTTCCAGACCTTCAGCGTCCACCGCAGTCCAGTCACCAAGATCATGCTGTCGGAGAAGCACCTCATCTCAGGTACTGAAGCTCCTCCCCTCAGGTACTGAAGCTCCTCCCCTCAGGTACTGAAGCTCCTCCTCTCAGGTACTGAAGCTCCTCCTCTCAGGTACTGAAGCTCCTCCTCTCAGGTACTGAAGCTCAGGTACTGAAGCTCCTCCTCTTAGGTACTGAAGCTGAGGTACTGAAGCTCCTCCTCTCAGGTACTGAAGCTCCTCCTCTCAGGTACTGAAGCTCCTCCTCTCAGGTACTGAAGCTCCTCCTCTCAGGTACTGAAGCTCCTCCTCTCAGGTATTGAAGCTCCTCCTCTCAGGTACTGAAGCTCAGGTACTGAAGCTCAGGTACTGAAGCTCAGGTACTGAAGCTGAGGTACTAAAGCTCCTCCCCTCAGGTACTGAAGCTCCTCCCCTCAGGTACTGAAGCTCCTCCTCTCAGGTACTGAAGCTCCTCCTCTCAGGTACTGAGGCTCCTCCTCTCAGGTACTGAAGCTCAGGTACTGAAGCTCCTCCTCTCAGGTACTGAAGCTCAGGTACTGAACCGCCTCCTCTCAGGTACTGAAGCTGAGGTACTGAAGCTCCTCCCCTCAGGTACTGAAGCTCCTCCCCTCAGGTACTGAAGCGCCTCCTCTCAGGTACTGAAGCTGAGGTACTGAAGCTCCTCCCCTCAGGTACTGAAGCTCCTCCTCTCAGGTACTGAAGCTCCTCCTCTCAGGTACTGAGGCTCCTCCTCTCAGGTACTGAAGCTCAGGTACTGAAGCTCCTCCCCTCAGGTACTGAAGCTCAGGTACTGAAGCTCCTCCTCTCAGGTACTGAAGCTCCTCCCCTCAGGTACTGAGGCTCCTCCTCTCAGGTACTGAAGCTCCTCCCCTCAGGTACTGAGGCTCCTCCTCTCAGGTACTGAGGCTCCTCCTCTCAGGTACTGAGGCTCCTCCCCTCAGGTACTGAAGCTCCTCCTCTCAGGTACTGAGGCTCCTCCCCTCAGGTACTGAAGCTCCTCTCAGTCAAATGCTAAGCAGATGCTAAGCTGTAACAAGGAGCTGCATCCATCAAACGATGGGATTTCTATGACTCATCATAGGGCTGTTTGGGTAACAAAGAAGATTAGTTTCAAGTGAGACTTATGTTCAGTGTAAACAAATAAAAAGACAGGCTATTATCAGGTAACTCCTCCCTGAGGGCGGGGCTTACTGAACTTGGGACCTCAGATTGAGAATGACTTTAGGATGTCCAGACTGCACTCTCCTGGACAAATGAGGAATACACCGACTCATAAATGTTCTCTCTCTTGAAGCTTCAGACACATGTCAACCTCGTATTTGGTTGTGTTGTGTGTTCAGTGTTTGTTCAGTGTGTGTTGTGTGTTCAGTGTGTGCAGACAATAACCACGTGCGCACATGGACCGTGACACGCTTCAGAGGGATGATCTCCACACAGCCCGGCTCCACCCCCCTCACCTCCTTCAAGATCCTGAGTCTGGACGAGGGAGAAGGTCAAGGTGGCTGCAGCGCCGGCTCCGACATCGGTAACTTCACATCAGACTTTACTATCGCCTAGCAACAGGCTCACATGTACGATCAGAGCCAATGAAACAATAAGGTTTGTCCCAAGTCTGGATGTTTTTCAGCTCCTGAGCGTGTGAAGACAACACTTTGACTTTCATCACGTGTTTAAAAACTGTTTGTTTGTTTGTTTGTTTGTTACAGAAACAGTTATTCCACGTCTTCACAGCAGATTTGAGCTTCTTCCACATTTGAGTCTGTTTTACTTCCTGTTTTCCCTCAGGTCCGTACGGCGAGCGAGACGACCAGCAGGTCTTCATCCAGAGAGTCGTCCCAGACACCGAGAAGCTCTACGTCCGACTGTCCTCCAACGGCAAGAGGTGCTGAATCCGGTCTAAACCCGGTCTGAACCCGGTCTGATACCGGCCTAAACCCAGTTCAAACCCTGGTCTAAACCCGTTCTGAACCCAGTCTAAACCCGGTCTAAACCCGGTCTAAACCCGGTCTAAACCCAGTTCAAACCCTGGTCTAAACCCGTTCTGAACCCAGTCTAAACCCGGTCTAAACCCGGTCTAAACCCCGGTCTAAACCCCGGTCTAAACCCCGGTCTAAACCCCGGTCTCTCTGGTGCAGGGTGTGTGAGGTGCGCTCGGTGGATGGCACGTCCATCACGTCCTTCACGGTTCACGAGTGCGAAGGCTCCAGCAGAATTGGGTCCAGACCTCGACGATATCTTTTCTCTGGACACAGCAACGGAAGCATCCAGATGTGGGACCTGACCACGGCCATGGAGATCGCAGGGAAGGTGGACATCCGAGGTGAGACCGGGACCAGGACCTGAGACCGGGACATGAGACCGGGACCAGGACTGACCTGTGTGTTTCTGCAGCTCTGGGAGGCCCCACAGAGGAGGAGCTGCTGGAGCTGCTGGACCAGTGTGACCTGGCTCTAACCCGGACCCCGGACAGCACGCCGAGGGCGTCGACCTGCAGGTGCTGGAGGCGGAGCAGAGTCTGGATCCTCGTGTGTGATCTTTAAATCCAGCGACGGATCAGACGTCACACACGACGATCCAGAGACGCTCGTGTGTTCTGTCAAAACCATGAAGCAGTAACCAGGGGCTTCAGGGGCGGGGCTTCAGGGGCGGGGCTTTAGGCGCGGGGCTTTAGGGGCGGGGCTTTAGGGGTGGGGTTTTAGGCGCGGGGCTTTAGGGGCGGGGCTTTAGGGGTGGGGTTTTAGGGGCGGGGCGTAAGGAGCAGACAGAATGATTACTTTATTACTCACTTCTCCTAAAGTTCATGTTCTTTTATTCACTTGTACTTTTCAAACAGAAAATATTAATCAAATTCCTGCAAAATATTTATATCTATCATTTCTGCGCATAATATATTATGATATTTTTGGTTCTTCGTGTTACAAACTGTACAAACGTGGTGTTTTCTCGTTTCTGTTTCCAGTCTTCAGTCTCAGCTCTGCGACTTCCGCCCTGAGCGACCTCACTCCAGAGGGGGCGGGGCCAGTGTGGGTGGGGCGTCATCCTGCTCTCTGATTGGCTTGCTCCCTCGCCACGCCCCGCCCCCCGCGCTTCAGTCCAGGCCCAGTCCCAGACCCAGTCCCAGGCCCAGTCCCAGTCCGAGGCCGCTGAGGTTCGTGGAGCGCTGTCAGGAGCTTGCCAAGGAGGGGGCGGGGCCAGAGCCAGGAAGGAGGAGTTTAGCTCTCTGCGCCGAATCAGAGGCCAGGTTCGGTCTGAGGACGACGCCCACTTCCTTCACAACGCCATCGCCTGGTAACCGCCTCTCCACGGCAACGTCGTCGTCAGCGTCGTCATCGATGACATCACCGCCACACCGCAGAGCCACGCCCCCCTCACCCTCTGGACACGCCCCCTCACATGCTATTGCTGCGGCAACGCCACACAGCCCCGAAAACCCGGCCCCCATCAGCCCCAAGCCCGCCCTCAACGAGACCAGCTTCTGAACCAGGTCTAAACCAGGTCTAAGCCAGGACTAAGCCAGGTCTAAACCAGGTCTAAACCAGGTCTAAACCAGGTCTAAACCAGGTCTAAACCAGGTCTAAACCAGGTCTAAACCAGGTCTAAACCAGGTCTGAACCAGGTCTGAACCAGGTCTAAATCAGGACTAAATCAGGACTAAACCAGGTCTAAACCAGGTCTGAACCAGGTCTGAACCAGGTCTGAACCAGGTCTGAACCAGGTCTAAATCAGGACTAAATCAGGACTAAACCAGGACTAAACCAGGACTAAACCAGGACTAAACCAGGTCTAAACCAGGTCTGAACCAGGTCTGAACCAGGTCTAAATCAGGACTAAATCAGGACTAAACCAGGTCTAAACCAGGTCTGAACCAGGTCTGAACCAGGTCTAAATCAGGACTAAATCAGGACTAAACCAGGACTAAACCAGGACTAAACCAGGTCTAAACCAGGTCTGAACCAGGTCTGAACCAGGTCTAAATCAGGACTAAATCAGGACTAAACCAGGTCTAAACCAGGTCTGAACCAGGTTTGAACCAGGTCTAAATCAGGACTAAATCAGGACTAAATCAGGACTAAATCAAGACGAAACCAAGACGAAACCAAGACTAAACCAGGATATAAATTAAAAGCTTTCTTTACATTAAAATGTATTTGCATCTTGGACACAGAGTTCATGAAAGTAGAAATTAAAGTCTTACAATTTGGTCCATTTAAATTAAAACCTTTAACATAACATTAAACCAGGACCATCTTTAGGTTTTGTTTGGACACTGGAGTCGTTTAGCCTGGTCTCTCTTCTGGACTCTGCACTGGTCATTATCTCTCTTCTGGACTCTGCACTGGTCATTATCTCTTCTGGACTCTGCACTGGTCATTATCTCTTCTGGACTCTGCACTGGTCATTATCTCTCTTCTGGACTCTGCACTGGTCATTATCTCTTCTGGACTCTGCACTGGTCATTATCTCTCTTCTGGACTCTGCACTGGTCATTATCTCTTCTGGACTCTGCACTGGTCATTATCTCTCTTCTGGACTCTGCACTGGTCATTATCTCTCTTCTGGACTCTGCACTGGTCATTATCTCTCTTCTGGACTCTGCACTGGTCATTATCTCTTCTGGACTCTGCACTGGTCATTATCTCTCTTCTGGACTCTGCACTGGTCATTATCTCTTCTGGACTCTGCACTGGTCATTATCTCTCTTCTGGACTCTGCACTGGTCATTATCTCTTCTGGACTCTGCACTGGTCATTATCTCTCTTCTGGACTCTGCACTGGTCATTATCTCTCTTCTGGACTCTGCACTGGTCATTATCTCTTCTGGACTCTGCACTGGTCATTATCTCTTCTGGACTCTGCACTGGTCATTATCTCTCTTCTGGACTCTGCACTGGTCATTTCACTCGCTGGTTTCACTGAATCAGGGCCAAAGTCGTGACTTTAACTCGAGTCACAAACGTGGGAACAAACTGCTGTTTTAAACCTTTAAACTCTGTGTCGTCCTGACCACAGCTCCAGAGGGGACTGTGCAGAGGGGACTGTGCAGAGGGGACTGTGCAGAGGGGACTGTGCAGATTGGACTGTGCAGAGGGGACTGTCCAGAGGGAACTGTAGTGGTTCTGGAGACTTTCAGACCCAGGAATTAACTACAGTTCCCCAGCACAGACCCATGGACTAAACACTGACTTAACGAGGACTAAAGCACTGGACTAAACCATGACTAAACTGGGGATAAAACGGGGCAAAAAATGGCAAAAATTAGGGCTAAAAATGTGCAAAAATTTAGCTAAAAGAGGTAAATGAGGCACAAAAAAAAGCTAAAGATTGGGCTAAAACGGTGCTATAATGGTTTAAAAATGGGGCTAAATCACATGGATAACCCATGACTAAACTAGGACTAAACCAGGAGATAATTGGGCCTAAATAAAGCCTGAACCAGGAGAAAAATCTGACCAAATACAAACTGATACGGGACTAAAACTAGGGTCGAACAAAGGGCCAAACCAAGGGGCAAACCAAGGGCCAAACCGGGACCATAAGAGACTTTTGTCCACCTCACTTTTCCATGGGAGCGTTTCCAGGACGACGCAGCGTTAAACATTTGCAGATTATTTGAAGAGGACTCGTTTTAGCTGCTTTTGATAATTATTTGTATTTTATCTAAATCTTCTGTTTTTAAAAAAAAGTTTCTACCGCGGCTTTTCGATATGTTTGTATCAAAAAATAAACAGATTTGAACAAAGTTTATTCCGTGTCACGTTTGATGCGTCGGAAACGTTGGATTTGATCAAGTTTGCAGTGTCAAAATAAGAGAAAAACTGGCAAAATATTTGATAAAATCTTAAATATAATAAAAAAAAATGTAACCTACAAAGAGAACACCGGGGATAAACAATATCATTTAAAGTGTCTCTGATGGAGTTATATATATTTAAAATTTTGCAAAAATTCGAAAAAAAAAACATCCTGGATTTTTTTGGTTTTATTATTGTACTTCCTGTTTGTAATTGATGACATCACACTAGCAACCACTGGGCCAAAACGTATCTATTGTTAAAAAAAAATGCAAAATAAAATTGATGAATAGAAATATATGAAAGCAACTTTATTTTATTGAATTCATGTTCAGAGGGTCAATGAGTGTCCCTGGTGTGATGTCACTTCCTGTTATTTTCTACAGATTATTCCACTTTTTCTCCACAAACAGCTGCTAGATTTTTGTTAAACTATCATATATTATATTCACAACAGGCACAAATACGCCAAATAAAGTCCAAAAATAGGTTAATAAATGACTGTTACTATTAGAGCGTTGCAAAGGGGCGGGGCAAAGGTCAGAAGGGGGCGCGGCACAAACAACAGGACACTTTGTTCACATTAAAAATATAATTCATTAGACAGTGATGAACTCCACAGTGCAGGTGAAATATAAAGTTAATTTAGGACACTTCATTCATGTCGCTCATTAGTAAAAAACACGGGTACAAAAACATTCAGAGAAATAACAGAAATTACACTTTTACAAAACATTAAAGGCACATCTTAAGTTTCAGTCGGTGTTTTAAAGTCGTATTACGTGACTTTTCACCTGTACAAACTGTCCCAGGCGTTTAAAAGATCCTCAGCACAAATGTGAACTGTTTAATGAGGAAATGATGTGTTATTTATTTAAAAATGTCCTGATTTATGATCAAGGGCCAAGCCTTTCTTTGGTTTTGTCGTTCTAAAAAGTATTGCTTTTGAAGTAAAATGTATACTTCTTAGAAAAGTACAAGCTGTTTACTTTTGTTTTTTACGGTTTTCTTTGATGGTCCACGTTGAGAAAAGGCGTATCACTTTGGACGATACGGTTTCCTCTATTAGCTCCGTAAAAGCTCTGCATTTTGTTCTGGGGGCGGAGCTTAGCGTTTTTATTTGTTATTTATTTATTTGTGTTTATTTTTGACAGTATATCATTTCACAACCAGAGAGTCGTTTAGAGAGTCGCGCGTCTCAAAGCTAATGCTAACTATGATTAGAAGGCCAAGCATTCAATAAAGAACCGATTAAAATAGTAATAGCATTAGCGTTAGCATTAGCATTGACCCACAAATAACTCTCCGTCACATTTGTCTTTGAGTTGAGGCGGGAACGCGGTGGTCGGGGCAGTCGCTGCAGTCCAGACGGCGGGAGGCGGGGCAGTTCGGTCAGGCGTTCCCCCCGGTTGCCACGGTTCAGGCGGCCACGCAGTAGTGGGGGCGGTTGGACAGGACGTATCCGCGGCGACACACGCAGCGGTACGAACCGTCCGTGTTGACGCAGCGGGCGTTGACGCAGGGAAACTCGAGCCGCACGCCGCCGTCGCACTCGTTTATGTCTGAAACACAGAGAAAACGGGTTTTAATGTGTTCGGAGCGGCGTCGAGGCGTCGTTCGAGTTCAGGGTCGCGTGGATGTGTCCGGAAGGCGTCGTTCGTGTTCAGGGTCGGCGTGGATGTGTCCGGAAGGCGTCGTTCGTGTTCAGGGTCGGCGTGGATGTGTCCGGAAGGCGTCGTTCGTGTTCAGGGTCGGCGTGGATGTGTCCGGAAGGCGTCGTTCGTGTTCAGGGTCGATGTGGATGTGTCCGGAAGGCGTCGTTCGTGTTCAGGGTCGGCGTGGATGTGTCCGGAAGGCGTCGATTGTGTTCAAAGTCGGCGTGGATGTGTCCGGAAGGCGTCGTTCGTGTTCAAAGTCGGCGTGGATGTGTCCGGAAGGCGTCGTTCGTGTTCAGGGTCGGCGTGGATGTGTCCGGAAGGCGTCGTTCGTGTTCAGGGTCGGCGTGGATGTGTCCGGAAGGCGTCGATTGTGTTCAAAGTCGGCGTGGATGTGTCCGGAAGGCGTCGTTCGTGTTCAGGGTCGGCGTGGATGTGTCCGGAAGGCGTCGTTCGTGTTCAGGGTCGGCGTGGATGTGTCCGGAAGGCGTCGTTCGTGTTCAAAGTCGGCGTGGATGTGTCCGGAAGGCGTCGTTCGTGTTCAGGGTCGGCGTGGATGTGTCCGGAAGGCGTCGTTCGTGTTCAGGGTCGGCGTGGATGTGTCCGGAAGGCGTCGATTGTGTTCAGGGTCGGCGTGGATGTGTCCGGAAGGCGTCGTTCGTGTTCAGGGTCGGCGTGGAGGTGTCCGGAAGGCGTCGATCGTGTTCAGGGTTTACGAGCCGTAGCTTTAGCGTGGTGCGTTCACAGTGGGCGTGTGGGTTCGGGGTCTCACCTGTGCAGGTCATGGTGGTCAGGTCCAGTTCGTATCCCTGGTAACAGTCGCAGGTGTAACCCTCGGCGACGCGGATGCACCGGCCGTTCACGCAACCGTCCGCGATCCCGCAGTCCTCCTCCGCCGCCTCAAAGTGCCCTGAGCCGGGGAGAAACGGGACTGAAAACGAGACTAAACCAGGTTTAGAGGACTAAATGAGGACTAAACCAGCAGAGGAACCAGGACTAAATGAGGACTAAACCAGCAGAGGAACCAGGACTAAATGAGGACTAAACCAGGACTAAACTATGACTAAACCAGGACTAAACGAGGAATAAACCAGGACTAAACCAGCAAACGAACCAGAACAAGAACAGGAGAAGAACCAGGACTAAAACAGCAGAAGAACCAGGACTAAAATAGCAGAAGAACCAGGACTAAAACAGCAGAAGAACCAGGACTAAAATAGCAGAAGAACCAGGACTAAAACAGCAGAAGAACCAGGACTAAAACAGCAGAAGAACCAGGACTAAAATAGCAGAAGAACCAGGACTAAATAAGGACAAAACCAGAATTAAACCAGAGAGAAACAAGACCAAAACAGCAGAACAACCAGGACTAAAACAGCAGAAAATCCAGGACTAAATGAGGACTAAACCAGAACTAAACCAGAGAGAAACAGGACTAAAATAGCAGAAAAAACAGGACAAAAGCAGCAGAAGAACCAGGACTAAACTAAGGCCTAATAAGAGCTCAAACAGAACAAAACCCGGGTTAAGCGAGACATAAAAAAGGTCAAATGCAGAGCTAAATCAGGACTAGTTTTAGATCTGAGAGAAACAAAAGAAGAACCAGGGAAATAATTGCGACTAAACCAGCGCTAACGTAGATCTAAACCAGGTCTAAACTGGTACTGACTGTCGTAGAGCCTCCTTGGTCCGGGTCTTGGTCCGGGTCTTAGTCTTGGTCCGGGTCTGGTGAACGGGGGGAATCCTCTCCAGTCCTCCTCGTCTCCGGTCCCGGGGTAAAACCGGTCTGAGGCGGGCGGCGCTTGGCCCTCAAATACCTCCTCAGATCTGGGGTCAGGCGGGACCAGGAAGGGTCCGGAGTCCGGACTGAAACTAGACCCATCTGGACTGAACCTGGAACCATCTGGACTGAACCTGGAACCATCTGGACTGAAACTTGACCCATCAGGACTAAATCTGGACCCATCTGGACTAAATCTGGACCCATCAGGACTAAATCTGGACCCATCTGGACTAAATCTGGACCCATCAGGACTAAATCTGGACCCATCTGGACTAAATCTGGACCCATCAGGACTAAATCTGGACCCATCTGGACTAAATCTGGACCCATCTGGACTAAACCCAGGCTGGTCCGGACTGTAGGGGTCGTAGTCTGGTCCGGGGAAGTATTCTCCGCTGGAACAAGATGAAAACAAGGCTCAAAAATGGCTGACACAACTTAAAGCAAAGGTTTATCTGGACACAGCTTTAGAAATCAACACATTTGGACATCCATCTGAAAGTCAATTTCAATCTGATGAAATGGATTGAGGATCAGCATTTTTCCTGAGCTCTGAAATATTGGCCTAATGTCTGGACTAAACATAAAAAGAACTGAAATCCTCTCTTACTGGCGACTCCCTTTGACTTTCAGAAAGACTGACTCATTTAAATGGCAAAGATTCTCTCATATTTAGTGTGGTTCTCCATAAGGACTTGTCAATCATTTTAGAAAAACTAAGCACCCCTTTTGAAAGACTTTGAAACATGGAATCTTATTCCACATTTCAGTCTAAGCCAAAGGATTGATATCTAGCCCAGATTTCTCTATCTATTCCAGCCACTGCCAATCTCTGTTTGATGTGTGGAAGAAAACAATCTTTAGATTTATATGGCATGGTAAAAAAAAATCCTTTCTGTTGTTGATATATGTGCAAATAAAAAATAAAATGCAAAAAATAATAATTGACCATATACAGTATATTTACTCACCCATAAGGAGGACTTCCAGGGTCATAGCCCCCTCCAGTGCCCCCTACAGGAGCAGAGTCGCCGTAGCGTCCCCCTACAGGAACAGAGTCGCCGTAGCGCCCTCCAGTGCCCCCTACAGGAGCAGAGTCGCCGTAGCGCCCTCCAGTGCCCCCTACAGGAGCAGAGTCGCCGTAGCGTCCTCCAGTGCCCCCTACAGGAGCAGAGTCGCCGTAGCGTCCTCCAGTGCCCCCTACAGGAGCAGAGTCGCCGTAGCGTCCCCCTACAGGAACAGAGTCGCCGTAGCGCCCTCCAGTGCCCCCTACAGGAGCAGAGTCGCCGTAGCGTCCCCCTACAGGAACAGAGTCGCCGTAGCGCCCTCCAGTGCCCCCTACAGGAGCAGAGTCGCCGTAGCGCCCTCCAGTGCCCCCTACAGGAGCAGAGTCGCCGTAGCGCCCCCCTACAGGAACAGAGTCGCCGTAGCGCCCTCCAGTGCCCCCTACAGGAGCAGAGTCGCCGTAGCGTCCCCCTACAGGAACAGAGTCGCCGTAGCGCCCTCCAGTGCCCCCTACAGGAGCAGAGTCGCCGTAGCGCCCTCCAGTGCCCCCTACAGGAGCAGAGTCGCCGTAGCGCCCTCCAATGCCCCCTACAGGAGCAGAGTCGCCGTAGCGCCCTCCAGTGCCCCCTACAGGAGCAGAGTCGTCGTAGCGCCCTCTAGGGTCATCGTAGTCCGGCGCAGGAGGGAACAGCTCTGAGGCGAAGGGAGGGAAGTATGGCACTGGGGAACACAATAAACACAATAACACACGGTCACATGATCTGAATGTCCACCTCAGCCCGTAACCTCTCACTCACAGCACAACCCTGCACTCTTTAGACTCGCTACAGAAACAAAATGCCTGCATTCCATTACCTGGTACCATTTCATGAGTTAGAATGAAAGAGTTAGCGTTAGCCTCAGAGTTAGCATTAGCCTCAGAGTTAGCGTTAGTTTTAGAGTTAGCGTCAGCCTCAGAGTTAGCATCACAAACTATGAAAAACCACTCAACCACACAAGAGTAACACCAGAGATCATTAATTAATTATATTTAATTAGCGATTAGCTGTGAAATTAAACATTTGTTAGATACAATGTTTTGCTGGACAATACTGCTCCAGAAACCTAGCGGGTCACAACAGTTTGGCAGGAAGTTTTTGAAGGTACTACTTTTTTACCTGCTGGACATTCAAATAGAGTGAGACCTAAATAGCGCCCTCTGCAGGGACAAAGTGGAAATTCGGACGGTCAAAGTTCTCGACACGTTCCTACGCATGCACTCTCTCACCCCTCTAAAGGCAGTTTAACGATTAGGCCGTGGCTGCAGAGCCGCGGTCAAATAGCCCAGCAGTTTCAGGAGCCGCGGCACAAAAACCCATGCAATTTCGGCCGCGCGCCGCGGCTCTGTAGACACTCCATAAGGATTATGTCACGTGGTCACCTGGAGGTCCTTCTCTGGCAGGTCCTGGTCCCGCTCTCGACCCGGTTCTGGATCCGGTCGAGGTCCTGGAGTCTGGGAAAGGTTCTGGGTAAAGTGGAGAATGCACTGAGCTGCAGAGTCTGGCGTAGTCCTCTGTGAAGACACGTTTGTAGATTGGGAATTACAGCAGCAGTAGTAGTGGTAGTAGTAGTTGTAATAGTAACAGTAAAAGTAGCAGTAAAGCAGGTAGTGGTACTCACCCGTGTCAGATCGGGGGCAGAGCGCGCACTCCAGGCCCCACCCTTCTCCGTACAAACAGCAGCAGTCGGTGAAGCTGAGCTGGGCCCCGAGAAGAAGAGACTGGCACAACAAGTCTGCGTTCACATGCTGCCAGCAGAGGGAGACATTGTCATCTGAGGAGAGACAAAACCAGAGTCAGAGGAGGAGCAGCAGAGGAAGAGGAGGAGAGGAAGAGGAGGAGCAGAGGAAGAGGAGGAGAGGAAGAGGAGGAGCAGAGGAAGAGGAGGAGAGGAAGAGGAGGAAGAGGAGGAGAGGAAGAGGAGGGGCAGAGGAGGAGGAGAGGAAGAAGAGGAGGAGGGGAGTTTGTACCTAGATTTTGTTGCGTGGCGTTGACACAGTTGCGTTGGGTGTCGTCCAGGACCAGAGGGTGAGGGCAGCTGCAGTAGGAGGACCCTTGGGTGTTCACACAGAGTCCTCCAGAGCAGAGCTCCTCCTCACACTCGTTGTGATCTGAGACAGACACACAATCCATGTTTAGTCCTGACTCTGGCACCAGCAGGAGGCCGGTCCATGTTTAGTCCTGACTCTGGCACCAGCAGGAGGCCGGTCCATGTTTAGTCCTGACTCTGGCACCGGCAGGAGGCCAGTCCATGTTTAGTCCTGACTCTGGCACCAGCAGGAGGCCGGTCCATGTTTAGTCCTGACTCTGGCACCAGCAGGAGGCCGGTCCATGTTTAGTCCTGACTCTGGCACCGGCAGGAGGCCAGTCCATGTTTAGTCCTGACTCTGGCACCAGCAGGAGGCCGGTCCATGTTTAGTCCTGACTCTGGCACCAGCAGGAGGCCGGTCCATGTTTAGTCCTGACTCTGGCACCAGCAGGAGGCCGGTCCATGTTTAGTCCTGACTCTGGCACCAGCAGGAGGCCGGTCCATGTTTAGTCCTGACTCTGGCACCAGCAGGAGGCCGGTCCATGTTTAGTCCTTACTCTGGCACCAGCAGGAGGCCGGTCCATGTTTAGTCCTGACTCTGGCACCAGCAGGAGGCCGGTCCATGTTTAGTCCTGACTCTGGCACCAGCAGGAGGCCGGTTCATGTTTAGTCCTGACTCTGGCACCAGCAGGAGGCTGGTCCATGTTTAGTCCTGACTCTGGACACCAGCAGGAGGCCGGTCCATGTTTAGTCCTGACTCTGGGCACCAGCAGGAGGCCGGTCCATGTTTAGTCCTGACTCTGGGCACCAGCAGGAGGCCGGTCCATGTTTAGTCCTGACTCTGGCACCAGCAGGAGGCCGGTCCATGTTTAGTCCTGACTCTGGCACCAGCAGGAGGCTGGTCCCTGAGGTCCTCAGAGTTCATATGGCACTAACATGTTAGAGATGTACTTTGGTGCTAGGCCTTGGAGAGACAAAATCAGAGCTGCTTTAAAGTCTCTTCTCTGAGCCACAGGGAGCAGTGCAGAGACCTGAGAACAGGACTAATGTGATGGTACTTCCTGGTTCTAGTCAGGACTAATGTGATGGTACTTCCTGGTTCTAGTCAGGACCTGAGCAGCAGCGTTCTGAATGAACTGCAGCTGTTTTACAGCTCGTTTGGAGAGGCCAGTGAGCGGCCGTCTAATCTACTGGACACACTATACTTTTGATTTTACCAATGTTTTTAGATGGTAAAAATCTGTTGATGTTTAAGTTCAAGTCTGAGTCCATTATTACCTCCAGATTTCTAACTTGATTAGAGACTCTGGAGGTGACGCAACTGACTACTTTAAGAGGGGGTCTTACCCTCGCACATGAGCGTTGTGTGGTTGTGGTCTTACATGAGCGTTGTGTGGTTGAGGTCTTACATGAGCGTTGTGTGGTTGTGGTCTTACATGAGCGTTGTGTGGTTGTGGTCTTACATGAGCGTTGTGTGGTTGAGGTCTTACATGAGCGTTGTGTGGTTGTGGTCTTACATGAGCGTTGTGTGGTTGTGGTCTTACCCTCGCACGTGAGCGTTGTGCGGATGAGGTCTTACATGAGCATTGTGTGGTTGTGGTCTTGCATGAGCGTTGTGTGGTTGTGGTCTTACATGAGCGTTGTGTGGTTGTGGTCTTACATGAGCGTTGTGTGGTTGTGGTCTTACATGAGCGTTGTGTGGTTGAGGTCTTACATGAGCGTTGTGTGGTTGTGGTCTTACATGAGCGTTGTGTGGTTGTGGTCTTACCCTCGCACATGAGCGTTGTGTGGTTGAGGTCTTACATGAGCATTGTGTGGTTGAGGTCTTACATGAGCATTGTATGGTTGAGGTCTTACATGAGCATTGTGCGGTTGAGGTCTTACATGAGCATTGTGTGGTTGAGGTCTTACATGAGCATTGTGCGGTTGAGGTCTTACATGAGCATTGTGCGGTTGAGGTCTTACATGAGCATTTTGTGGTTGAGGTCTTACATGAGCATTGTGCGGTTGAGGTCTTACATGAGCGATGTGTGGTTGAGGTCTTACATGAGCATTGTGTGGTTGAGGTCTTACATGAGCATTGTGTGGTTGAGGTCTTACATGAGCGTTGTGTGGTTGAGGTCTTACATGAGCGATGTGTGGTTGAGGTCTTACATGAGCATTGTGTGGTTGAGGTCTTACATGAGCGATGTGTGGTTGTGGTCTTACCCTCGCACGTGAGCGTTGTGTGGTTGAAGACGTAGCCGCTGGTGCAGTAGCAGCTGAAGCCCGGGATGTTGTTCACACAGACACCGTTTTTACAAACCTCAGGACCAAAACGTTTGCACTCGTCCACATCTGAGAGAAAAGAAGAGTTATCAGGACTAAACCAGGGCTAAACCAGGACTAAACCAGGGCTAAACCAGGTCCAAACCAGGTCCAAACCAGGTCTAAACCAGGGCTAAATGTGATAAAATGTAAATATATGATTATATTTCTGTGATGTATTTTATCTGCATAATAGTGATATGACGATATTTGTATATTATCTGCATCATTAGTCTAAGAGAAAAACGGCATGTGTTCAAAACTGCATTTGTGAAGGTGTCGTGAAGATGGTGCAAAGGAATGTTTACTCCAGGGAGGGGTGTAGCACCCCAGGGGAGTTTAGGTAAACCTTACCCATGCTTTATCTCTAAGGAAAATACCAACTGTTGTAAAAGACAAGTGCCTTGATGTGAAGTTAACCAATGAGAATGTGACCCGCCTATTCCATAATTTGTAATACAGTGACCCCTCGCTATAACGCGGTTCACTTTTCGCGGTCTCGCTGCTTCGCGGATTTTCATCATGCATTGTGTTCTGCATTCTGATTGGCTAAACAGTCTCTGCGCGTCTTCTCTACCTGTGTGTCAATAACGTTATGGATTAATATGTACATGTACGTAAAACCGCTTGCCAAATTGAAGTTTGCGAGGCCGGTGAGAGCGGCGCGTGTGAGCTGCGGGACACGCCGGTGAGAGCACGCGTGTGAGAGGCCGGTGAGAGCGGCGCGTGTGAGCTTCAATGTTTTATTGAGTATTTCATTGTATAATAACTGTAAAAAAATAAAGGTTTCTACTTCGCGGATTTCGACTCCCGCGGGTTCTTCTTGGAACGTAACCCCCGCGATAAACGAGGGATCACTGTAAAACCAACCTGCAAGAGAAAAAACGTCGTGAGACCAAGGAGGGTCGGCAGGCTGCTTACAACAGCCTTGACGACCCGGCCCGACGGTTTCTCCCATGCATGCTACACAAAAGTCTGACGTTTCTGTATCGTTTCATATTCTAAGTTGAATTGTGTTCTCTGTGTGTTAAGGAATAGCATTGGTTTATGTCTAATTTCTTGACACTAAATCAGGGCTAAACCAGGGCTAAACCAAAGCTAAACCAGAGCTAAACCAGGGCTAAACCAGGGCTAAACCAGGACTAAACCAGGGCTACCCCAGGGCTAAACCAGGACCAAACCAGGACTAAACCAGGGCTACCCCAGGGCTAAACCAGGATTAAACCAGGACTAAACCAGGACTAAACCAGGGCTAAACCTCATTCTGTGCCTCAGGACTGACCTCTGTAGTCGAAGGCTCCTGGTCCTGTGGTCACGTAGCCTCGGCCGTTTGGACACAGACTCTGGAATTCCTCTGAAACAAAAGCAAAACAACCATAAATAAAGTGCTAAAAAATGAACCATAAACATTTGACTTGGATGAGCTGAGACATAGCCTGTGTGTGGGAGTGGTCTCACCTGTGTGTAGGCGGGGACAGGTATGGTAGACGCAGCCCCGCCCCCAACCCCGCCCCTCAGTGCAGCAGCATTCCTGCAGTGTGGTGTTGGACGAGAGAACGCTGCAGACGCCGCTCTCCAGGTTGTAGTAGCACTCGCGCAGCTTGCCTCGGCCAGCAGGGGGCAGAGGGGAGAGTGACACGGAGGGGGCGGGGTCAGGGGAGGCATCTGGGGAGAGGGGGGAGGGGACGGAGCCTGCAGAGGCGGGGGAGGAGCCTGCAGAGGCGGGGGAGAATTCTGCAGAGGATGAGGAGGAGCCTGCAGAGGCGGGGGAGGAGCCTGCAGAGGAGGAGGAGCCTGCAGAGGCGGGGGAGGAGCCTGCAGAGGAGGAGGAGCCTGCAGAGGCGGGGGAGGAGCCTACAGAGGAGGAAGAGAAGCCTGCAGAGGAGGAAGAGGAGCCTGCAGAGGAGGAAGAGGAGCCTGCAGAGGAGGAGCCTACAGAGCCTGCAGAGGCGGGGGAGGAGCCTACAGAGGATGAGGAGGAGCCTGGGACCAAGACAGAGGTGTGTGAGACAGAAGAAGAGCCTGAGATGGAGGAGTCTAATGTAGAGGAGGAGGAGCCTGCAGAGGCGGGGGAGGAGCTTGCAGAGGAGGAGGAGCCTGCAGAGGCAGGGGAGGAGTCTGCAGAGGAAGGGCCTGCAGAGATGGAGGAGGAGCCTGCAGTGGAGAGGGAGGAGCTTTCAGTGAAGGAGGAGGAGCCTTCAGTGGAGGAGGAGGAGCCTTCAGTGGAGGGGGAAGAGCCTGCATGGGAATGGGAAGAGCCTCTGGTAGCGTGGGAGGAGTCTTTAGAAGAGGAGTGGTCAGAGGAAGGGGCTGATGCTGAAGTCGCTGTGAAGAGAAACAGAACCAAAACTTATAATTCACTTAATTTAATCCACATCAAAGTGAGGCCTGGTGAGACTGGACACATGGTCAGGCCGTTTACACTGGTCAAAGTGAAGCCTGGTGTGACCGGACACATGGTCAGGCCGTTCACACTGGTCAAAGTGAAGCCTGGTGTGACTGGACACATGGTCAGGCCGTTCACACTGGTCAAAGTGAAGCCTGGTGTGACTGGACACATGGTCAGGCCGTTCACACTGGTCAAAGTGAACCGCAGGACGACTGCCCCAGATTCATTTAAAGTAAAACCACTGAGTGTCTAAAGACTAAAGCTGGTGCAGAATTAGCAGAATTAGCAGTATATTTAAAAGTATTAAAAGTCGTATTAGCAGCATTGGCATAAGCAGAATCATTAGCATTAGCAGCATTAGCATTAGCAGCATTACCTCCCTGTGTGTCAAATGCCCTCCCCGTGTGTCAGATGCCCTCCCTGTGTGTCAGATGCCCTCCCGCACTCACCCACACACTCTCCACCTCCGGGCGATGCCCTGAACCCAGGCTGACACGACGTGAGGCAGCGGAACGAGCCGATGGTGTTCTGACAGCGCCGAGATCCACAGACTAAGCCCTGAGACGACACGCACTCGTCCACATCTGAGACGAGAGAGGGGGAGAGAGAGGAGGAGAGAGGGGGAAGGAAGGAGGAGAAAGGGGGGAGGGGGAGAGAAAGGGGGGAGAGCGAGAGAGAGGGGTAGAGTGTCACATATATTTATATAATTAATTCCAAAATATATCCAAATTTGCCCATTTCCCTCTCACTTCTGCTGCTGAAACTGGGCCTAAGTCACAGTTTCTTTAGTGACCTCTACAGGCCGCTGAGCAGCACTGCAGGAAGCTTGGTACTTCTTCTCCTTCAGCTTCTCAGTCTGTGGGCGTGTTCAGAGGCCCGTACATGCTCCGCCCTCTAACATGAGCTTCTAGAACCAGAAGTGAAGCCCAAACTGAGCATGTGCAGAGAAGAGAAGAGAAGCTCTAACTGAGCATGTGCAGAGAGGAAGAGAAGCTCTAACTGAGCATGTGCAGAGGAGAAGAGAAGCTCTAACTGAGCATGTGCAGAGGAGAAGAGAAGCTCTAACTGAGCATGTGCAGAGGAGAAGAGAAGCCCTAACTGAGCATGTGCAGAGGAGAAGCTCTAATTGAGCATGTGCAGATGAGAAGAGAAGCTCTAACTGAGCATGTGCAGAGGAGAAGAGAAGCCCTAACTGAGCATGTGCAGAAGAGAAGAGAAGCTCTAACTGAGCATGTGCAGATGAGAAGAGAAGCTCTAACTGAGCATGTGCAGATGAGAAGAGAAGCTTTAACTGAGCATGTGCAGAGGAGAAGAGAAGCCCTAACTGAGCATGTGCAGAGGAGAAGAGAAGCTCTAACTGAGCATGTGCAGATGAGAAGAGAAGCTCTAACTGAGCATGTGCAGATGAGAAGTGAAGCTCTAAGTGAGCATGTGCAGAGGAGAAGTGAAGCCCTAACTGCTACTGTTTTATAGACGAGTAATATTAAACCGTCTCGGAGCATGTTGGACAATCTGTACAGTATGAGTATGTGACATTTTGCTCCTCTGACTTTTTAAAGACGGCAGAAGGACATGAGCTTTCGTATCTTTGATCTGTATCTTTGCCCTTGGGCATCATGTGACGCTCCTCTGCTGGCACTAAAACCCTCGGCCATTCTTCACACACGCTCCACAAACATGCAGTGGCTTCAGTGTTTCAGTTTCAGTGAGAGTTTTACCCAGGCAGTGGTTCTTCTCTGGGCTGGGGCTGAAGCCTCGGTCACAGAGGCAGTGATAAGAACCGTCTGAGTTCACACAGCGACCTCCTTCACACACTCCAGACCTCGAGCACTCGTCTATATCTGAGAGAGAGGTTTAGATACAGTGATGTCACAGCTGCAGTACTGTGCAGTACTGTGCAGTACTGTGCAGTACTGTGCAGTACTGTGCTGTATTGTTTATGTTTAAATAAAAAATGATTTTTTTATTTAAACATTCTCCTGATGTCTCACCGCTGCAGCTGGTTTTGTTGAGGCTCAGACTGAAGCCCTGAGCACAATCACAAGTGAAGGAGCCCAGAGAGTTCACACAGTCTCCTCCAGAACAGACTCCACGCTGCAGGCACTCGTTTATATCTAGGAGAGAAACATGAGAGAGAAACATGAGAGAGAAACATGAGAGAAACATGAGAGAGAAACATGAGAGAGAAACATGAGAGAAACATGAGAGAGAACATGAGAGAGAACATGAGAGAGAAACATGAGAGAGAAACATGAGGGAGAAACATGAGAGAGAAACATGAAAAAGAAACATGAGAGAGAACATGAGAGAGAAACATGAGAGAGAAACATGAAAAAGAAACATGAGAGAGAACATGAGAGAGAAACATGAGAGAGAAACATGAGAGAGAAACATGAGAGAGAAACATGAGAGAGAAACATGAGAGAGAAACATGAGAGAAACATGAGAGAGAAACATGAGAGAGAAACATGAGAGAAACATGAGAGAGAACATGAGAGAGAACATGAGAGAGAAACGAGAGAGAAACATGAGAGAGAAACGAGAGAGAAACATGAGAGAGAACATGAGAGAGAAACATGAGAGAGAAACATGAGAGAGAAACATGAGAGAGAAACATGAGTGAAACATGAGAGAAACATGAGAGAGAAACATGAAAGAGAAACATGAGAGAGAAACATGAGAGAGAAACACGAGAGAGAACATGAGAGAAGCATGAGAGAGAAACATGAGAGAGAAACATGAGAGAGAAATGAGAGAGAAACATGAGAGAAACATGAGAGAGA
This sequence comes from Eucyclogobius newberryi, assembly GCF_026437365.1. Taxonomy (NCBI): domain Eukaryota; kingdom Metazoa; phylum Chordata; class Actinopteri; order Gobiiformes; family Gobiidae; genus Eucyclogobius; species Eucyclogobius newberryi. The sequence continues at coordinate 18,993,973 of NW_027315724.1, forward strand.
AATGAGAGAGAAACATGAGAGAGACACATGAGAGAAACATGAGAAACATGAGAGAGAAACATGAGAGAAACATGAGAGAGAAACATGAGAGAGAAACATGAGAGAGAAACATGAAAAAGAAACATGAGAGAGAACATGAGAGAGAAACATGAGAGAGAAACATGAGAGAGAAACATGAGAGAGAAACATGAGAGAAACATGAGAGAGAAACATGAGAGAGAAACATGAGAGAAACATGAGAGAGAAACATGAGAGAGAAACATGAGAGAGAAACATGAGAGAGAAACATGAGAGAAACATGAGAGAGAAACATGAGAGAGAAACATGAGAGAAACATGAGAGAAACACGAGAGAGAAACATGAGAGAACATGAGAGAGAAACATGAGAGAGAACATGAGAGAGAAACATGAGAGAGAACATGAGAGAGAAACATGAGAGAGAAACATGAGAGAGAACATGAGAGAGAAGCATGAGAGAGAAATGAGAGAGAAACATGAGAGAGAAACATGAGAGAGAAACATGAGAGAGAAACATGAGAGAGAAACATGAGAGAGAAACATGAAAAAGAAACATGAGAGAGAACATGAGAGAGAAACATGAGAGAGAAACACGAGAGAGAACATGAGAGAGAAACATGAGAGAGAACATTAGAGAGAAACATGAGAGAGAAACATGAGAGAGAAACATGAGAGAGAAACATGAGAGAGAAACATGAGAGAGAACATGAGAGAGAACATGAGAGAGAAACATGAGAGAGAAACATGAGAGAGAAACATGAGAGAAACATGAGAGAGAAACATGAGTGAAACATGAGAGAAACATGAGAGAGAAACATGAAAGAGAAACATGAGAGAGAAACATGATAGAGAAACACGAGAGAGAACATGAGAAAGAAACATGAGAGAGAACATGAGAGAGAAACATGAGAGAGAAACATGAGAGAGAAAATGAGAGAGAAACATGAGAGAAACATGAGAGAGAACATGAGAGAGAAACATGAGAGAGAAACATGAGAGAAGCATGAGAAACATGAGAGAGAAATATGAGAGAAACATGAGAGAGAAACATGAGAGAGAAACATGAGAGAGAAACATGAGAGAGAAACATGAGGGAGAAACATGAGAGAGAAACATGAAAAAGAAACATGAGAGAGAACATGAGAGAGAAACATGAGAGAGAAACATGAGAGAGAAACATGAGAGAGAAACATGAGAGAGAAACATGAGAGAGAAACATGAAAGAAACATGAGAGAGAAACATGAGAGAGAAACATCAGAGAAACATGAGAGAGAACATGAGAGAGAACATGAGAGAGAAACGAGAGAGAAACATGAGAGAGAAACGAGAGAGAAACATGAGAGAGAACATGAGAGAGAAACATGAGAGAGAAACATGAGAGAGAAACATGAGAGAGAAACATGAGAGAGAAACATGAGTGAAACATGAGAGAAACATGAGAGAGAAACATGAAAGAGAAACATGAGAGAGAAACATGAGAGAGAAACACGAGAGAGAACATGAGAGAGAAACATGAGAGAGAAACATGAGAGAGAAACATGAGAGAGAAAATGAGAGAGAAACATGAGAGAAACATGAGAGAGAAATGAGAGAGAAACATGAGAGAGACACATGAGAGAAACATGAGAGAGAAATGAGAGAGAAACATGAGAGAGAAACATGAGAGAGAAAATGAGAGAGAAACATGAGAGAAACATGAGAGAGAAATGAGAGAGAAACATGAGAGAGACACATGAGAGAAACATGAGAGAGAAACATGAGAGAAACATCAGAGAGAAACATGAGAGAGAAACATGAGAGAGAAACATGAAAAAGAAACATGAGAGAGAACATGAGAGAGAAACATGAGAGAGAAACATGAGAGAGAAACATGAGAGAGAAACATGAGAGAAACATGAGAGAGAAACATGAGAGAGAAACATGAGAGAAACATAAGAGAGAAACATGAGAGAGAAACATGAGAGAAACATGAGAGAAACACGAGAGAGAAACATGATAGAGAACATGAGAGAGAAACATGAGAGAGAACATGAGAGAGAAACATGAAAGAGAACATGAGAGAGAAACATGAGAGAGAAACATGAGAGAGAACATGAGAGAGAAGCATGAGAGAGAAATGAGAGAGAAACATGAGAGAGAAACATGAGAGAGAAACATGAGAGAGAAACATGAGAGAGAACATGAGAGAGAAACATGAGAGAGAAACACGAGAGAGAACATGAGAGAGAAACATGAGAGAGAACATGAGAGAGAAACATGAGAGAGAAACATGAGAGAGAAACATGAGAGAGAACATGAGAGAGAACATGAGAGAGAAACATGAGAGAGAAACATGAGAGAGAAACATGAGAGAAACATGAGAGAGAAACATGAGTGAAACACTAGAGAAACATGAGAGAGAAACATGAAAGAGAAACATGAGAGAGAAACATGATAGAGAAACACGAGAGAGAACACGAGAGAGAAACATGAGAGAGAACATGAGAGAGAAACATGAGAGAAACATGAGAGAGAAACATGAGAGAGAAACATGAGTGAAACATGAGAGAAACATGAGAGAGAAACATGAAAGAGAAACATGAGAGAGAAACATGATAGAGAAACACGAGAGAGAACACGAGAGAGAAACATGAGAGAGAACATGAGAGAGAAACATGAAAAAGAAACATGAGAGAGAAACATGAGAGAGAAACATGAGAGAGAAACATGAGAGAAACATGAGAGAGAAACATGAGAGAGAAACATGAGAGAGAAACATGAGAGAGAAACATGAGAGAAACATGAGAGAAACATGAGAGAGAACATCAGAGAGAAACATGAGAGAGAAACACGAGAGAGAAACATGAGAGAGAACATGAGAGAGAAACATGAGAGAGAACATGAGAGAGAAACATGAGAGAAACATGAGAGAGAACATGAGAGAGAAACATGAGAGAGAAACACGAGAGAGAAACATGAGAGAGAACATGAGAGAGAAACATGAGAGAGAACATGAGAGAGAAACATGAGAGAGAACATGAGAGAGAACATGAAAGAGAAACATGAGAGAGAAACATGAGAGAGAAACATGAGAGAGAAGCATGAGAGAGAAATGAGAGAGAAACATGAGAGAGAAACATGAGAGAGAACATGAGAGAGAAGCATGAGAGAGAAATGAGAGAGAAACATGAGAGAGAAACATGAGAGAGAAACATGAGAGAGAAACATGAGAGAGAAACATGAGAGAGAAACATGAGGGAGAAACATGAGAGAAACATGAGAGAGAAACATGAGAGAAACATGAGAGAAACATGAGAGAGAAACATGAGAGAGAAACATGAGGGAGAAACATGGGAGAGAACATGAGAGAGAACATGAGAGAGAAACATGAGAGAGAAACATGAGAGAGAACATGAGAGAGAAACATGAGAGAGAAACATGAGAGAGAAACATGAGAGAGAAACATGAGAGAGAACATGAGAGAGAAAATGAGAGAGAAACATGAGAGAGAAACATGAAAGAGAAACCTGAGAGAGAACATGAGAGAGAAACATGAGAGAGAAACATGAGTGAGAAATGAGAGAGAAACATGAGAGAGAAACATGAGAGAGAACATGAGAGAGAACATGAGAGAGAAACATGAGAGAGAAACATGAGAGAGAAACATGAGAGAGAACATGAGCGAGAACATGAGAGAGAAACATGAGAGAGAACATGAGAGAGAAACATGAGAGAGAAACATGAGAGAGAAACATGAAAGAGAAACATGAGAGAGAAACATGATAGAGAAACACGAGAGAGAACACGAGAGAGAAACATGAGAGAGAACATGAGAGAGAAACATGAGAGAGAAACATGAGAGAGAAAATGAGAGAGAAACATGAGAGAAACATGAGAGAGAAATGAGAGAGAAACATGAGAGAGAATCATGAGAGAAACATGAAAAACATGAGAGAGAAACATGAGAGAAACATGAGAGAGAAACATGAAAAAGAAACATGAGAGAGAAACATGAGAGAAACATGAGAGAGAAACATGAGAGAGAAACATGAAAAAGAAACATGAGAGAGAAACATGAGAGAGAAACATGAGAGAAACATGAGAGAAACATGAGAGAGAACATGAGAGAGAAACATGAGAGAGAAACACGAGAGAGAAACACGAGAGAGAACATGAGAGAGAAACATGAGAGAGAACATGAGAGAGAAACATGAGAGAGAAACATGAGAGAGAAACATGAGAGAGAAACATGAGAGAAACATGAGAGAAACATGAGAGAGAACATGAGAGAGAAACATGAGAGAGAAACACGAGAGAGAAACATGAGAGAGAACATGAGAGAGAAACATGAGAGAGAACATGAGAGAGAAACATGAGAGAGAACATGAGAGAGAACATGAGAGAGAAACATGAGAGAGAAACATGAGAGAGAACATGAGAGAGAAGCATGAGAGAGAAATGAGAGAGAAACATGAGAGAGAAACATGAGAGAGAAGCATGAGAGAGAAATGAGAGAGAAACATGAGAGAGAAACATGAGAGAGAAACATGAGAGAGAAACATGAGGGAGAAACATGAGAGAAACATGAGAGAGAAACATGAGAGAAACATGAGAGAAACATGAGAGAGAAACATGAGAGAGAAACATGAGGGAGAAACATGGGAGAGAACATGAGAGAGAACATGAGAGAGAAACATGAGAGAGAAACATGAGAGAGAACATGAGAGAGAAACATGAGAGAGAAACATGAGAGAGAAACATGAGAGAGAAACATGAGAGAGAACATGAGAGAGAAAATGAGAGAGAAACATGAGAGAGAAACATGAAAGAGAAACCTGAGAGAAAACATGAGAGAGAAACATGAGAGAGAAACATGAGTGAGAAATGAGAGAGAAACATGAGAGAGAAACATGAGAGAGAACATGAGAGAGAACATGAGAGAGAAACATGAGAGAGAAACATGAGAGAGAAACATGAGAGAGAACATGAGCGAGAACATGAGAGAGAAACATGAGAGAGAACATGAGAGAGAAACATGAGAGAGAAACATGAGAGAGAAAATGAGAGAGAAACATGAAAAAGAAACATGAGAGAGAAACATGAGAGAGAAACATGAGAGAAACATGAGAGAAACATGAGAGAGAAACATGAGAGAGAAACATGAGAGAGAAACACGAGAGAGAACATGAGAGAGAAACATGAGAGAGAACATGAGAGAGAAACATGAGAGAGAACAAGAGAGAGAAACATGAGAGAAACATGAAAGAAACATGAGAGAGAAACACGAGAGAGAACATGAGAGAGAAACATGAGAGAGAACATGAGAGAGAAACATGAGAGAGAAACATGAGAGAGAAACATGAGAGAAACATGAGAGAGAAACATGAGAGAGAAACATGAGAGAGAAACATGAGAGAGAAACATGAGAGAAACATGAGAGAGAAACATGAGAGAGAAACATGAGAGAGAACACGAGAGAGAACATGAGAGAGAAACATGAGTGAGAAATGAGAGAGAAACATGAGAGAAACATGAGAGAGAACATGAGAAAGAAGCATGAGAGAGAAATGAGAGAGAAACAAGAGAGAGAAACATGAGAGAGAAAATGAGAGAGAAGCATGAGAGAGAAATGAGAGAGAAACATGAGAGAGAAACAAGAGAGAAACATGAGAAACATGAGAGAGAAACATGAGAGGAACATGGGAGAGAAACATGAGAGAGAAACATGAGAGAGAAAATGAAAAAGAAACATGAGAGAGAACATGAGAGAGAAACGAGAGAGAAACTTGAGAGAGAAACATGAGGGAGTAACATGAGATAGAAACATGAAAAAGAAACATGAGAGAGAACTTGAGAGAGAAACATGAGAGAGAAACATGAGAGAGAAACATGAGAGAGAAACATGAGAGAAACATGAGAGAGAAACATGAGAGAAACATGAGAGAGAAACATGAGAGAAACATGAGAGAGAAACATGAGAGACACATGAGAGAGAACATGAGAGAGAACATGAGAGAGAAACGAGAGAGAAACATGAGAGAGAAACGATAGAGAAACATGAGAGAGAACATGAGAGAGAAACATGAGAGAAACATGAGAGAGAAACATGAGAGAGAAAATGAGAGAGAAACATGAGAGAAACATGAGAGAGAAATGAGAGAGAAACATGAGAGAGACACATGAGAGAGAAACATGAAAAAGAAACATGAGAGAGAACATGAGAGAGAAACATGAGAGAGAAACATGAGAGAGAAACATGAGAGAGAAACATGAGAGAAACATGAGAGAGAAACATGAGAGAGAAACATGAGAGAAACATGAGAGAGAAACATGAGAGAGAAACATGAGAGAAACATGAGAGAAACACGAGAGAGAAACATGAGAGAGAACATGAGAGAGAAACATGAGAGAGAACATGAGAGAGAAACATGAGAGAGAACATGAGAGAGAAACATGAGAGAGAAACATGAGAGAGAACATGAGAGAGAAGCATGAGAGAGAAATGAGAGAGAAACATGAGAGAGAAACATGAGAGAGAAACATGAGAGAGAAACATGAGAGAGAAACATGAGAGAGAAACATGAAAAGGAAACATGAGAGAGAACATGAGAGAGAAACATGAGAGAGAAACACGAGAGAGAACATGAGAGAGAAACATGAGAGAGAACATGAGAGAGAAACATGAGAGAGAAACATGAGAGAGAAACATGAGAGAGAAACATGAGAGAGAAACATGAGAGAGAACATGAGAGAGAACATGAGAGAGAAACATGAGAGAGAAACATGAGAGAGAAACATGAGAGAAACATGAGAGAGAAACATGAGAGAGAAACATGAGTGAAACATGAGAGAAACATGAGAGAGAAACATGAGAGAAACATGAGAGAGAAACATGAAAGAGAAACATGAGAGAGAAACATGATAGAGAAACACGAGAGAGAACATGAGAGAGAAACATGAGAGAGAACATGAGAGAAAAACATGAGAGAGAAACATGAGAGAGAAAATGAGAGAGAAACATGAGAGAAACATTATAGAGAAATGAGAGAGAAACATGAGAGAGACTCATGAGAGAAACATGAGAAACATGAGAGAGAAACATGAGAGAAACATGAGAGAGAAACATGAGAGAGAAACATGAGAGAGAAACATGAGAGAGAAACATGAAAAAGAAACATGAGAGAGAAACATGAGAGAGAAACATGAGAGAGAAACTTGAGAGAGAAACATGAGAGAAACATGAGAGAGAAACATGAGAGAGAAACATGAGAGAGAAACATGAGAGAGAAACATGAGAGAAACATGAGAGAAACATGAGAGAGAACATGAGAGAGAAACATGAGAGAGAAACACGAGAGAGAAACATGAGAGAGAACATGAGAGAGAAACATGAGAGAGAACATGAGAGAGAAACATGAGAGAGAACATGAGAGAGAAGCATGAGAGAGAAATGAGAGAGAAACATGAGAGAGAAACATGAGAGAGAAACATGAGAGAGAAACATGAGGGAGAAACATGAGAGAAACATGAGAGAGAAACATGAGAGAAACATGAGAGAGAACATGAGAGAGAACATGAGAGAGAAACATGAGAGAGAAACATGAGAGAGAAACATGAGAGAGAAACATGAGAGAGAAACATGAAAAAGAAACATGAGAGAGAAACATGAGAGAGAAACATGAGAGAGAAACATGAGAGAGAAACATGAGAGAGAACATGAGAGAGAAACATGAAAAAGAAACATGAGAGAGAACATGAGAGAGAAACATGAGAGAGAAACACGAGAGAGAACATGAGAGAGAAACATGAGAGAGAACATGAGAGAAACATGAGAAACATGAGAGAGAAACATGAGAGAAACATGAGAGAGAAAAATGAGAGAGAAACATGAGAGAGAAACATGAAAAAGAAACATGAGAGAGAACATGAGAGAGAAACATGAGAGAGAAACATGAGAGAGAAACATGAGAGAAACATGAGAGAGAAACATGAGAGAGAAACATGAGAGAGAAACATGAGAGAGAAACATGAGAGAAACATGAGAGAAACACGAGAGAGAAACATGAGAGAGAACATGAGAGAGAAACATGAGAGAGAACATGAGAGAGAAACATGAGAGAGAACATGAGAGAGAAACATGAGAGAGAAACATGAGAGAGAACATGAGAGAGAAGCATGAGAGAGAAATGAGAGAGAAACATGAGAGAGAAACATGAGAGAGAAACATGAGAGAGAAACATGAGAGAGAAACATGAGAGAGAAACATGAGAGAGAAACATGAAAAAGAAACATGAGAGAGAACATGAGAGAGAAACATGAGAGAGAAACACGAGAGAGAACATGAGAGAGAAACATGAGAGAGAACATGAGAGAGAAACATGAGAGAGAAACATGAGAGAGAAACATGAGAGAGAAACATGAGAGAGAAACATGAGAGAGAACATGAGAGAGACCATGAGAGAGAAACATGAGAGAGAAACATGAGAGAGAAACATGAGAGAAACATGAGAGAGAAACATGAGTGAAACATGAGAGAAACATGAGAGAGAAACATGAGAGAAACATGAGAGAGAAACATGAAAGAGAAACATGAGAGAGAAACATGATAGAGAAACACGAGAGAGAACATGAGAGAGAAACATGAGAGAGAACATGAGAGAAAAACATGAGAGAGAAACATGAGAGAGAAAATGAGAGAGAAACATGAGAGAAACATGAGAGAGAAATGAGAGAGAAACATGAGAGAGAATCATGAGAGAAACATGAGAAACATGAGAGAGAAACATGAGAGAAACATGAGAGAGAAACATGAGAGAGAAACATGAGAGAGAAACATGAAAAAGAAACATGAGAGAGAAACATGAGAGAGAAACATGAGAGAGAAACTTGAGAGAGAAACATGAGAGAAACATGAGAGAGAAACATGAGAGAGAAACATGAGAGAGAAACATGAGAGAAACATGAGAGAAACATGAGAGAGAACATGAGAGAGAAACATGAGAGAGAAACACGAGAGAGAAACATGAGAGAGAACATGAGAGAGAAACATGAGAGAGAACATGAGAGAGAAACATGAGAGAGAACATGAGAGAGAACATGAGAGAGAAACATGAGAGAGAAATATGAGAGAGAACATGAGAGAGAGGCATGAGAGAGAGATGAGAGAGAAACATGGGAGAGAAACATGAGAGAGAAACATGAGAGAGAAACATGAGGGAGAAACATGAGAGAAACATGAGAGAGAACATGAGAGAAACATGAGAGAAACATGAGAGAGAACATGAGAGAGAACATGAGAGAGAAACATGAGAGAGAAACATGAGAGAGAAACATGAGAGAGAAACATGAGAGAGAAACATGAAAAAGAAACATGAGAGAGAAACATGAGAGAGAAACATGAGAGAGAAACATGAGAGAGAAACATGAGAGAGAACATGAGAGAGAAAAATGAGAGGGAAACATGAGAGAGAAACATGAGAGAGAAACATGAGAGAGAACATGAGAGAGAAAATGAGAGAGAAACATGAGAGAGAAACATGAAAGAGAAACCTGAGAGAGAACATGAGAGAGAAACATGAGAGAGAAACATGAGTGAGAAATGAGAGAGAAACATGAGAGAGAAACATGAGAGAGAACATGAGAGAGAACATGAGAGAGAAACATGAGAGAGAAACATGAGAGAGAAACATGAGAGAGAACATGAGCGAGAACATGAGAGAGAAACATGAGAGAGAACATGAGAGAGAAACATGAGAGAGAAACATGAGAGAGAACATGAGAGAGAAACATTAAAAAGAAACATGAGAGAGAAACATGAGAGAAACATGAGAGAGAAACATGAGAGAAACATGAGAGAAACATGAGAGAGAAACATGAGAGAGAAACATGAGAGAGAAACACGAGAGAGAAACATGAGAGAGAACATGAGAGAGAAACATGAGAGAGAACAAGAGAGAGAAACATGAGAGAAACATGAAAGAAACATGAGAGAGAAACACGAGAGAGAACATGAGAGAGAAACATGAGAGAGAACATGAGAGAGAAACATGAGAGAGAAACATGAGAGAGAAACATGAGAGAAACATGAGAGAGAAACATGAGAGAGAAACATGAGAGAGAAACATGAGAGAGAAACATGAGAGAAACATGAGAGAGAAACATGAGAGAGAAACATGAGAGAGAAACACGAGAGAGAACATGAGAGAGAAACATGAGAGAGAAAATGAGAGAGAAACATGACTGAGAAATGAGAGAGAAACATGAGAGAAACATGAGAGAGAACATGAGAAAGAAGCATGAGAGAGAAATGAGAGAGAAACAAGAGAGAGAAACATGAGAGAGAAAATGAGAGAGAAGCATGAGAGAGAAATGAGAGAGAAACATGAGAGAGAAACAAGAGAGAAACATGAGAAACATGAGAGAGAAACATGAGAGAAACATGGGAGAGAAACATGAGAGAGAAACATGAGAGAGAAACATGAGAGAGAAACATGAAAAAGAAACATGAGAGAGAACATGAGAGAGAAACATGAAAAAGAAACACGAGGGAGAACATGAGAGAGAAACGAGAGAGAAACTTGAGAGAGAAACATGAGGGAGTAACATGAGATAGAAACATGAAAAAGAAACATGAGAGAGAACATGAGAGAGAAACATGAGAGAGAAACATGAGAGAGAAACATGAGAGAGAAACATGACAGAAACATGAGAGAGAAACATGAGAGAAACATGAGAGAGAAACATGAGAGAAACATGAGAGAGAAACATGAGAGACACATGAGAGAGAACATGAGAGAGAACATGAGAGAGAAACATGAGAGAGAAAATGAGAGAGAAACATGAGAGAAACATGATAGAGAACATGAGAGAGAAACATGAGAGAAACATGAGAGAGAAACATGAGAGAGAAACATGAGAGAGAAACATGAGAGAGAAACATGAGAGAAACATGAGAGAGAAACATGAGAGAAACATGAGAGAGAAACATGAGAGAGAAACATGAGAGAGAAACATGAGAGAGAAACATGAAAAAGAAACATGAGAGAGAACATGAGAGAGAAACATGAGAGAGAAACATGAGAGAGAAACATGAGAGAAACATGAGAGAGAAACATGAGAGAAACATGAGAGAGAAACATGAGAGAACCATGAGAGTGAAACATGAGAGAGAAACATGAGAGAAACATGAGAGAGAAAATGAGAGAGAACATGAGAGAGAACATGAGAGAGAAACATGAGAGAGAAACATGAGAGAGAAACATGAGAGAAACATGAGAGAGAAACATGAGAGAAACATGAGAGAAACATGAGAGAGAAACATGAGAGAGAAACCTTAGAGAAACATGAGAGAGAAACATGAAAGAGAAACATGAGAGAGAAACATGAGAGAGAAACATGAGAGAGAAACATGAGAGAGAAGCATGAGCGAGAAATGAGAGAGAAACATGAGAGAGAACATGACAGAGAAACAAGAGAGAGAAACATGAGAGAGAAACATGAGAGATAACATGAGAGAGAAGCATGAGAGAGAAATGAGAGAGAAACATGAGAGAGAAACATGAGAGAAACATGAGAAACATGAGAGAGAAACATGAGAGAAACATGAGAGAGAAACATGAAAGAGAAACATGAGAGAGAAACATGAGAGAAACATGAGAGAGAAAATGAGAGAGAACATGAGAGAGAACATGAGAGAGAAACATGAGAGAGAAACATGAGAGAGAAACATGAGAGAGAAACATGAGAGAAACATGAGAGAGAAACATGAGAGAAACATGAGAGAAACATGAGAGAGAAACATGAGAGAGAAACCTTAGAGAAACATGAGAGAGAAACATGAAAGAGAAACATGAGAGAGAAACATGAAAGAGAAACATGAGAGAGAAACATGAGAGAGAAAATGAGGGAGAACATGAGAGAGAAGCATGAGCGAGAAATGAGAGAGAAACATGAGAGAAACATGAGAGAGAAGCATGAGCGAGAAATGAGAGAGAAACATGAGAGAGAACATGAGAGAGAAACAAGAGAGAGAAACATGAGAGAGAAACATGAGAGATAACATGAGAGAGAAGCATGAGAGAGAAATGAGAGAGAAACATGAGAGAGAAACATGAGAGAAACATGAGAAACATGAGAGAGAAACATGAGAGAAACATGAAAAAGAAACATGAGAGAGAAAATGAGGGAGAACATGAGAGAGAAGCATGAGCGAGAAATGAGAGAGAAACATGAGAGAAACATGAGAGAGAAGCATGAGCGAGAAATGAGAGAGAAACATGAGAGAGAACATGAGAGAGAAACAAGAGAGAGAAACATGAGAGAGAAACATGAGAGATAACATGAGAGAGAAGCATGAGAGAGAAATGAGAGAGAAACATGAGAGAGAAACATGAGAGAAACATGAGAAACATGAGAGAGAAACATGAGAGAAACATGAAAAAGAAACATGAGAGAGAAACAAGAGAGAGAAACATGAGAGAGAAACATGAGAGATAACATGAGAGAGAAGCATGAGAGAGAAATGAGAGAGAAACATGAGAGAGAAACATGAGAGAAACATGAGAAACATGAGAGAGAAACATGAGAGAAACATGAAAAAGAAACATGAGAGAGAAAATGAGGGAGAACATGAGAGAGAAGCATGAGCGAGAAATGAGAGAGAAACATGAGAGAAACATGAGAGAGAAGCATGAGCGAGAAATGAGAGAGAAACATGAGAGAGAACATGAGAGAGAAACAAGAGAGAGAAACATGAGAGAGAAACATGAGAGATAACATGAGAGAGAAGCATGAGAGAGAAATGAGAGAGAAACATGAGAGAGAAACATGAGAGAAACATGAGAAACATGAGAGAGAAACATGAGAGAAACATGAAAAAGAAACATGAGAGAGAACATGAGAGTGAAACATGAGAGAGAAACACGAGGGAGAACATGAGAGAGAAACATGAGAGAGAACATGAGAGAGAAACATGAGAGAGAAACATGAGAGAGAAACATGAGAGAAACATGAGAGAAACATGAGAGAAAAACATGAGAGAAACATGAGAGAGAAACATGAGAGAAACATGAGAGAGAACATGAGAGAGAACATCAGAGAGAAACGAGAGAGAAACATGAGAGAGAAACATGAGGGAGAAACATGAGAGAGAAACATGAAAAAGAAACATGAGAGAGAACATGAGAGAGAAACATGAGAGAGAAACATGAGAGAGAAACATGAGAGAAACATGAGAGAGAACATGAGAGAGAAACATGAGAGAGAAACATGAGAGAGAAACATGAGAGAAACATGAGAGAGAAACATGAGAGAAACATGAGAGAGAAACATGAGAGAAACATGAGAGAGAAACATGAGAGAAACATGAGAGAGAACATGAGAGAACATGAGAGAGAAACGAGAGAGAAAGATGAGAGAGAAACGAGAGAGAAACATGAGAGAGAACATGAGAGAGAAACATGAGAGAGAAACATGAAAGAGAAAAATGAGAGAGAAACATGAGAGAGAAACACGAGAGAGAACATGAGAGAGAAACACGAGAGAGAACATGAGAGAGAAACATGAGAGAGAAACATGAGAGAGAAACATGAGAGAAACATGAGAGAAATGAGAGAGAAACATGAGAGAGAAACATGAGAGAAACATGAGAAACATGAGAGAGAAACATGAGAGAAACATGAGAGAGAAACATGAGAGAGAAACATGAGAGAGAAACATGAGAGAAACATGAGAGAGAAACATGAGAGAAACATGAGAGAGAAACATGAGAGAACCATGAGAGAGAAACATGAGAGAGAAACATGAGAGAAACATGAGAGAGAAAATGAGAGAGAACATGAGAGAGAACATGAGAGAGAAACATGAGAGAGAAACATGAGAGAGAAACATGAGAGAAACATGAGAGAGAAACATGAGAGAAAAATGAGAGAAACATGAGAGAGAAACATGAGAGAGAAACATGAGAGAGAAACATGAGAGAGAAACATGAGAGAGAAAATGAGGGAGAACATGAGAGAGAAGCATGAGCGAGAAATGAGAGAGAAACATGAGAGAAACATGAGAGAGAAGCATGAGAGAGAAACATGAGAGAGAAACATGAGAGAGAAACATGAGAGAAACATGAGAGAGAAACATGAGAGAAACATGAGAGAAACATGAGAGAGAAACATGAGAGAGAAAACTTAGAGAAACATGAGAGAGAAACATGAGAGAGAAAATGAGAGATAACATGAGAGAGAACATGAGAGAGAAACATGAGAGAGAAACATGAGAGAGAAACATGAGAGAGAAACATGAGAGAAACATGAGAGAGAAACATGAGAGAAACATGAGAGAAACATGAGAGAGAAACATGAGAGAGAAAACTTAGAGAAACATGAGAGAGAAACATGAAAGAGAAACATGAGAGAGAAACATGAGAGAGAAACATGAGAGAGAAACATGAGAGAGAAACATGAGAGAGAAACATGAGAGAGAAACATGAAAAAGAAACATGAGAGAGAACATGAGAGATAAACATGAAAAAGAAACACGAGGGAGAACATGAGAGAGAAACGAGAGAGAAACTTGAGAGAGAAACATGAGGGAGTAACATGAGATAGAAACATGAAAAAGAAACATGAGAGAGAACATGAGAGAGAAACATGAGAGAGAAACATGAGAGAGAAACATGAGAGAGAAACATGAGAGAAACATGAGAGAGAAACATGAGAGAAACATGAGAGAGAAACATGAGAGAAACATGAGAGAGAAACATGAGAGACACATGAGAGAGAACATGAGAGAGAACATGAGAGAGAAACGAGAGAGAAACATGAGAGAGAAACGATAGAGAAACATGAGAGAGAACATGAGAGAGAAACATGAGAGAAACATGAGAGAGAAACATGAGAGAGAAACATGAGAGAGAAACATGAGAGAGAAACATGAGAGAGAAACATGAGAGAAACATGAGAGAGAAACATGAGAGAAACATGAGAGAGAAACATGAGAGAGAAACATGAGAGAGAAACATGAAAAAGAAACATGAGAGAGAACATGAGAAAGAAACAATAGAGAGAAACATGAAAAAGAAACATGAGAGAGAACATGAGAGAGATACATGAGAGAGAAACATGAGAGAGAAACATGAGAGAAACATGAGAGAGAAACATGAGAGAAACATGAGAGAGAAACATTAAAGAGAAACATGAGAGAGAAACATGAGAGAGAAACATGAGAGAGAAAATGAGGGAGAACATGAGAGAGAAGCATGAGCGAGAAATGAGAGAGAAACTTGAGAGAAACATGAGAGAGAAGCATGAGCGAGAAATGAGAGAGAAACATGAGAGAGAACATGAGAGAGAAACAAGAGAGAGAAACATGAGAGAGAAACATGAGAGATAACATGAGAGAGAAGCATGAGAGAGAAATGAGAGAGAAACATGAGAGAGAAACATGAGAGAAACATGAGAAACATGAGAGAGAAACATGAGAGAAACATGAGAGAGAAACATGAGAGAAACATGAGAGAGAAACATGAGAGAGAAACATTAGAGAGAAACATGAGAGAGAAACATGAGAGAAACATGAGAGAGAAAATGAGAGATAACATGAGAGAGAACATGAGAGAGAAACATGAGAGAGAAACATGAGAGAGAAACATGAGAGAGAAACATGAGAGAAACATGAGAGAGAAACATGAGAGAAACATGAGAGAAACATGAGAGAGAAACATGAGAGAGAAACCTTAGAGAAACATGAGAGAGAAACATGAAAGAGAAACATGAGAGAGAAACATGAGAGAGAAACATGAGAGAGAAACATGAGAGAGAAACATGAGAGAGAAACATGAGAGAGAAACATGAGAGAGAAACATGAAAAAGAAACATGAGAGAGAACATGAGAGAGAAACATGAAAAAGAAACACGAGGGAGAACATGAGAGAGAAACGAGAGAGAAACTTGAGAGAGAAACATGAGGGAGTAACATGAGATAGAAACATGAAAAAGAAACATGAGAGAGAACATGAGAGAGAAACATGAGAGAGAAACATGAGAGAGAAACATGAGAGAGAAACATGAGAGAGAAACATGAGAGAAACATGAGAGAGAAACATGAGAGAAACATGAGAGAGAAACATGAGAGAAACATGAGAGAGAAACATGAGAGACACATGAGAGAGAACATGAGAGAGAACATGAGAGAGAAACGAGAGAGAAACATGAGAGAGAAACATGAGAGAGAAACATGAGAGAGAAACATGAGAGAGAAACATGAGAGAAACATGAGAGAGAAACATGAGAGAAACATGAGAGAGAAACATGAGAGAAACATGAGAGAGAAACATGAGAGACACATGAGAGAGAACATGAGAGAGAACATGAGAGAGAAATGAGAGAGAAACATGAGAGAGAAACAATAGAGAAACATGAGAGAGAACATGAGAGAGAAACATGAGAGAAACATGAGAGAGAAACATGAGAGAGAAACATGAGAGAGAAACATGAGAGAGAAACATGAGAGAGAAACATGAGAGAAACATGAGAGAGAAACATGAGAGAAACATGAGAGAGAAAAATGAGAGAGAAACATGAGAGAGAAACATGAGAGAGAAAAATGAGAGAGAAACATGAAAAAGAAACATGAGAGAGAACATGAGAGAGAAACATGAGAGAGAAACATGAGAGAAACATGAGAGAGAAACATGAGAGAAACATGAGAGAGAAACATGAGAGAACCATGAGAGAGAAACATGAGAGAGAAACATGAGAGAAACATGAGAGAGAAACATGAGAGAGAAACATGAGAGAGAAACATGAGAGAGAAACATGAGAGAGAAAATGAGGGAGAACATGAGAGAGAAGCATGAGCGAGAAATGAGAGAGAAACATGAGAGAAACATGAGAGAGAAGCATGAGCGAGAAATGAGAGAGAAACATGAGAGAGAACATGAGAGAGAAACAAGAGAGAGAAACATGAGAGAGAAACATGAGAGATAACATGAGAGAGAAGCATGAGAGAGAAATGAGAGAGAAACATGAGAGAGAAACATGAGAGAAACATGAGAAACATGAGAGAGAAACATGAGAGAAACATGAGAGAGAAACATGAGAGAAACATGAGAGAGAAACATGAGAGAGAAACATTAGAGAGAAACATGAGAGAGAAACATGAGAGAGAAACATGAGAGAAACATGAGAGAGAAAATGAGAGATAACATGAGAGAGAACATGAGAGAGAAACATGAGAGAGAAACATGAGAGAGAAACATGAGAGAAACATGAGAGAGAAACATGAGAGAAACATGAGAGAAACATGAGAGAGAAACATGAGAGAGAAAACTTAGAGAAACATGAGAGAGAAACATGAAAGAGAAACATGAGAGAGAAACATGAGAGAGAAACATGAGAGAGAAACATGAGAGAGAAACATGAGAGAGAAACATGAGAGAGAAACATGAAAAAGAAACATGAGAGAGAACATGAGAGAGAAACATGAAAAAGAAACACGAGGGAGAACATGAGAGAGAAACGAGAGAGAAACTTGAGAGAGAAACATGAGGGAGTAACATGAGATAGAAACATGAAAAAGAAACATGAGAGAGAACATGAGAGAGAAACATGAGAGAGAAACATGAGAGAGAAACATGAGAGAGAAACATGAGAGAAACATGAGAGAGAAACATGAGAGAAACATGAGAGAGAAACATGAGAGAAACATGAGAGAGAAACATGAGAGACACATGAGAGAGAACATGAGAGAGAACATGAGAGAGAAACGAGAGAGAAACATGAGAGAGAAACGATAGAGAAACATGAGAGAGAACATGAGAGAGAAACATGAGAGAAACATGAGAGAGAAACATGAGAGAGAAACATGAGAGAGAAACATGAGAGAGAAACATGAGAGAGAAACATGAGAGAAACATGAGAGAGAAACATGAGAGAAACATGAGAGAGAAACATGAGAGAGAAACATGAGAGAGAAACATGAAAAAGAAACATGAGAGAGAACATGAGAAAGAAACAATAGAGAGAAACATGAAAAAGAAACATGAGAGAGAACATGAGAGAGATACATGAGAGAGAAACATGAGAGAGAAACATGAGAGAAACATGAGAGAGAAACATGAGAGAAACATGAGAGAGAAACATTAAAGAGAAACATGAGAGAGAAACATGAGAGAGAAACATGAGAGAGAAACATGAGAGAGAAAATGAGGGAGAACATGAGAGAGAAGCATGAGCGAGAAATGAGAGAGAAACATGAGAGAAACATGAGAGAGAAGCATGAGCGAGAAATGAGAGAGAAACATGAGAGAGAACATGAGAGAGAAACAAGAGAGAGAAACATGAGAGAGAAACATGAGAGATAACATGAGAGAGAAACATGAGAGAAACATGAGAGAGAAACATGAGAGAGAAACATTAGAGAGAAACATGAGAGAGAAACATGAGAGAAACATGAGAGAGAAAATGAGAGATAACATGAGAGAGAACATGAGAGAGAAACATGAGAGAGAAACATGAGAGAGAAACATGAGAGAGAAACATTAGAGAAACATGAGAGAGAAACATGAGAGAAACATGAGAGAAACATGAGAGAGAAACATGAGAGAGAAACCTTAGAGAAACATGAGAGAGAAACATGAAAGAGAAACATGAGAGAGAAACATGAGAGAGAAACATGAGAGAGAAACATGAGAGAGAAACATGAGAGAGAAACATGAGAGAGAAACATGAGAGAGAAACATGAAAAAGAAACATGAGAGAGAACATGAGAGAGAAACATGAAAAAGAAACACGAGGGAGAACATGAGAGAGAAACGAGAGAGAAACTTGAGAGAGAAACATGAGGGAGTAACATGAGATAGAAACATGAAAAAGAAACATGAGAGAGAACATGAGAGAGAAACATGAGAGAGAAACATGAGAGAGAAACATGAGAGAGAAACATGAGAGAGAAACATGAGAGAAACATGAGAGAGAAACATGAGAGAAACATGAGAGAGAAACATGAGAGAAACATGAGAGAGAAACATGAGAGACACATGAGAGAGAACATGAGAGAGAACATGAGAGAGAAACGAGAGAGAAACATGAGAGAGAAACATGAGAGAGAAACATGAGAGAGAAACATGAGAGAGAAACATGAGAGAAACATGAGAGAGAAACATGAGAGAAACATGAGAGAGAAACATGAGAGAAACATGAGAGAGAAACATGAGAGACACATGAGAGAGAACATGAGAGAGAACATGAGAGAGAAATGAGAGAGAAACATGAGAGAGAACATGAGAGAGAAACATGAGAGAAACATGAGAGAGAAACATGAGAGAGAAACATGAGAGAGAAACATGAGAGAGAAACATGAGAGAGAAACATGAGAGAAACATGAGAGAGAAACATGAGAGAAACATGAGAGAGAAAAATGAGAGAGAAACATGAGAGAGAAACATGAGAGAGAAAAATGAGAGAGAAACATGAAAAAGAAACATGAGAGAGAACATGAGAGAGAAACATGAGAGAGAAACATGAGAGAAACATGAGAGAGAAACATGAGAGAAACATGAGAGAGAAACATGAGAGAACCATGAGAGAGAAACATGAGAGAGAAACATGAGAGAAACATGAGAGAGAAAATGAGAGAGAACATGAGAGAGAACATGAGAGAGAAACATGAGAGAGAAACATGAGAGAGAAACATGAGAGAAACATGAGAGAGAAACATGAGAGAAACATGAGAGAAACATGAGAGAGAAACATGAGAGAGAAACCTTAGAGAAACATGAGAGAGAAACATGAAAGAGAAACATGAGAGAGAAACATGAGAGAGAAACATGAGAGAGAAACATGAGAGAGAAAATGAGGGAGAACATGAGAGAGAAGCGTGAGCGAGAAATGAGAGAGAAACATGAGAGAAACATGAGAGAGAAGCATGAGCGAGAAATGAGAGAGAAACATGAGAGAGAACATGACAGAGAAACAAGAGAGAGAAACATGAGAGAGAAACATGAGAGATAACATGAGAGAGAAGCATGAGAGAGAAATGAGAGAGAAACATGAGAGAGAAACATGAGAGAAACATGAGAAACATGAGAGAGAAACATGAGAGAAACATGAGAGAGAAACATGAAAGAGAAACATGAGAGAGAAACATGAGAGAAACATGAGAGAGAAAATGAGAGAGAACATGAGAGAGAACATGAGAGAGAAACATGAGAGAGAAACATGAGAGAGAAACATGAGAGAGAAACATGAGAGAAACATGAGAGAGAAACATGAGAGAAACATGAGAGAAACATGAGAGAGAAACATGAGAGAGAAACCTTAGAGAAACATGAGAGAGAAACATGAAAGAGAAACATGAGAAAGAAACATGAGAGAGAAACATGAGAGAGAAACATGAGAGAGAAAATGAGGGAGAACATGAGAGAGAAGCATGAGCGAGAAATGAGAGAGAAACATGAGAGAAACATGAGAGAGAAGCATGAGCGAGAAATGAGAGAGAAACATGAGAGAGAACATGAGAGAGAAACAAGAGAGAGAAACATGAGAGAGAAACATGAGAGATAACATGAGAGAGAAGCATGAGAGAGAAATGAGAGAGAAACATGAGAGAGAAACATTAGAGAAACATGAGAAACATGAGAGAGAAACATGAGAGAAACATGAGAGAGAAACATGAGAGAAACTTGAGAGAGAAACATGAGAGAGAAACATTAGAGAGAAACATGAGAGAGAAACATGAAAAAGAAACATGAGAGAGAACATGAGAGAGAAACATGAGAGAGAAACACGAGGGAGAACATGAGAGAGAAACATGAGAGAGAACATGAGAGAGAAACATGAGAGAGAAACATGAGAGAGAAACATGAGAGAAACATGAGAGAAAAACATGAGAGAAACATGAGAGAGAAACATGAGAGAAACATGAGAGAGAAACATGAGAGAAACATGAGAGAGAACATGAGAGAACATGAGAGAGAAACGAGAGAGAAACATGAGAGAGAAACGAGAGAGAAACATGAGAGAGAACATGAGAGAGAAACATGAGAGAGAAACATGAGAGGGAAACATGAGAGAGAAACATGAGTGAAACATGAGAGAAACATGAGAGAGAAACATGAAAGAGAAAAATGAGAGAGAAACATGAGAGAGAAACACGAGAGAGAACATGAGAGAGAAACACGAGAGAGAACATGAGAGAGAAACATGAGAGAGAAACATGAGAGAGAAACATGAGAGAAACATGAGAGAGAAATGAGAGAGAAACATGAGAGAGAAACATGAGAGAAACATGAGAAACATGAGAGAGAAACATGAGAGAAACATGAGAGAGAAACATGAGAGAGAAACATGAGAGAGAAACATGAGAGAGAAACATGAGAGAGAAACATGAAAAAGAAACATGAGAGAGAACATGAGAGAGAAACATGAGAGAGAAACATGAAAAAGAAACATGAGAGAGAACATGAGAGAGAAACATGAGAGAGAAACATGAGAGAGAAACATGAGAGAAACATGAGAGAGAACATGAGAGAGAAACATGAGAGAGAAATATGAGAGAGACATGAGAGAAACATGAGAGAGAACATGAGAGAGAAACATGAGAGAGAAACATGAGAGAGAAACATGAGAGAAACATGAGAGAGAAACATGAGAGAAACATGAGAGAGAAACATGAGAGAAACATGAGAGAGAACATGAGAGAACATGAGAGAGAAACGAGAGAGAAACATGAGAGAGAAACGAGAGAGAAACATGAGAGAGAACATGAGAGAGAAACATGAGAGAGAAACATGAGAGAGAAACATGAGAGAGAAACATGAGTGAAACATGAGAGAAACATGAGAGAGAAACATGAAAGAGAAAAATGAGAGAGAAACATGAGAGAGAAACACGAGAGAGAACATGAGAGAGAAAGACGAGAGAGAACATGAGAGAGAAACATGAGAGAGAAACATGAGAGAGAAACATGAGAGAAACATGAGAGAAACATGAGAGAAACATGAGAAACATGAGAGAGAAACATGAGAGAAACATGAGAGAGAAACATGAGAGAGAAACATGAGAGAGAAACATGAGAGAGAAACATGAGAGAGAAACATGAAAAAGAAACATGAGAGAGAACATGAGAGTGAAACATGAGAGAGAAACATGAAAAAGAAACATGAGAGAGAACATGAGAGAGAAACATGAGAGAGAAACATGAGAGAGAAACATGAGAGAGAAACATGAGAGAAACATGAGAGAGAAACATGAGAGAGAAACATGAGAGAGAAACATGAGAGAAACATGAGAGAAACATGAGAGAGAACATGAGAGAGAAACATGAGAGAGAAACACGAGAGAGAAACATGAGAGAGAACATGAGAGAGAAACATGAGAGAGAACATGAGAGAGAAACATGAGAGAGAACATGAGAGAAGCATGAGAGAGAAATGAGAGAGAAACATGAGAGAGAAACGTGAGAGAAACATGAGAGAGAAACATGAGAGAAACATGAGAAACATGAGAGAGAAACATGAGAGAGAAACATGAGAGAACCATGAGAGAGAAACATGAGAGAGAAACATGAGAGAGAAACATGAAAAAGAAACATGAGAGAGAACATGAGAGAGAAACATGAGAGAGAAACACGAGAGAGAACATGAGAGAGAAACATGAGAGAGAACATGAGAGAGAAACATGAGAGAGAAACATGAGAGAGAAACATGAGAGAAACATGAGAGAGAAACATGAGAGAAACATGAGAGAGAAACATGAGAGATAACATGGGAGAGAACATGAGGGAGAAACATGAGAGAGAAACATGAGAGAGAAACATGAGAGAGAAACATGAGCGAGAAACATGAGAGAGAAACATGAGAGAGAAACATGAGAGAAACATGAGAAACATGAGAGAGAAACATGAGAGAGAAACATGAGAGAACCATGAGAGAGAAACATGAGAGAGAAACATGAGAGAGAAACATAAAACAGAAACATGAGAGAGAACATGAGAGAGAAACATGAGAGAGAAAAACGAGAGAGAACATGAGAGAGAAACATGAGAGAGAACATGAGAGAGAAACATGAGAGAGAAACATGAGAGAGAAACAAGAGAGAAACATGAGAGAGAAACATGAGAGAAACATGAGAGAAACATGAGAGAGAACATGAGAGAGAACATGAGAGAGAAACATGAGAGAGAAACATGAGAGAGAAACATGAGGGAGAAACATGGGAGAGAACATGAGGGAGAACATGAGAGAGAAACATGAGAGAGAAACATGAGAGAGAAACATGAGAGAGAAACATGAGAGAAACATGAGAGAGAAACATGAGAGAGAAACATGAGAGAGAAAATGAGAGAGAAACATGAGAGAGAAACATGAAAGAGAAACCTGAGAGAGAACATGAGAGAGAAACATGAGAGAGAAACATGAGAGAGAACATGAGAGAGAAAAATGAGAGAGAACATGAGAGAGAAACATGACAGAGAAACATGAGAGAGAAACATGAGAGAGAACATGAGAGAGAAACATGAGAGAGAAACATGAGAGAGAACATGAGAGAGAAAAATGAGAGAGAACATGAGAGAGAAACATGACAGAGAAACATGAGAGAGAAACATGAGAGAGAAACATGAAAAAGAAACATGAGAGAGAAACATGAGAGAAACATATGAGAGAAACATGAGAGAGAGACATGAGAGAGAAACATGAGAGAGAAACATGAGAGAGAAACACGAGAGAGAACATGAGAGAGAAACATGAGAGAGAACATGAGAGAAACATGAGAGAGAACCATGAGAGAGAACATGAGAGAGAACATGAGAGAGAAACATGAGAGAGAAACATGAGAGAGAACATGAGAGAGAAAAATGAGAGAGAACATGAGAGAGAAACATGACAGAGAAACATGAGAGAGAAACATGAGAGAGAAACATGAAAAAGAAACATGAGAGAGAAACATGAGAGAAACATATGAGAGAAACATGAGAGAAACATGAGAGAGAGACATGAGAGAGAAACATGAGAGAGAAACATGAGAGAGAAACACGAGAGAGAACATGAGAGAGAAACATGAGAGAGAACATGAGAGAAACATGAGAGAGAACCACGAGAGAGAAACATGAGAGAGAAACATGAGAGAGAACATGAGAGAGAAACATGAGAGAGAAACATGAGAGAGAAACATGAGAGAGAAACATGAGAGAGAAACATGAGAGAGAACATGAGAGAGAAACATGAGAGAGAAATATGAGAGAGACATGAGAGAAACATGAGAGAGAACATGAGAGAGAAACATGAGAGAGAAACATGAGAGAAACATGAGAGAGAAACATGAGAGAAACATGAGAGAGAAACATGAGAGAAACATGAGTGAGAAACATGAGAGAAACATGAGAGAGAACATGAGAGAACATGAGAGAGAAACGAGAGAGAAACATGAAAGAGAAAAATGAGAGAGAAACATGAGAGAGAAACACGAGAGAGAACATGAGAGAGAAACACGAGACAGAACATGAGAGAGAAACATGAGAGAGAAACATGAGAGAGAAACATGAGAGAAACATGAGAGAGAAATGAGAGAGAAACATGAGAGAGAAACATGAGAGAAACATGAGAAACATGAGAGAGAAACATGAGAGAGAAACATGAGAGAGAAACATGAGAGAGAAACATGAAAAAGAAACACGAGAGAGAAACATGAGAGAGAAACATGAGAGAGAAACATGAGAGAGAACATGAGAGAGAAACATGAGAGAGAAACATGAGAGAGAAACATGAGAGAGAAACATGAGAGAAACATGAGAGAGAAACATGAGAGAGAAACATGAGAGAGAAACATGAGAGAAACATGAGAGAAACATGAGAGAGAACATGAGAGAGAAACATGAGAGAGAAACACGAGAGAGAAACATGAGAGAGAACATGAGAGAGAAACATGAGAGAGAACATGAGAGAGAAACATGAGAGAGAACATGAGAGAAGCATGAGAGAGAAATGAGAGAGAAACATGAGAGAGAAACGTGAGAGAAACATGAGAGAGAAACATGAGAGAAACATGAGAAACATGAGAGAGAAACATGAGAGAGAAACATGAGAGAACCATGAGAGAGAAACATGAGAGAGAAACATGAGAGAGAAACATGAAAAAGAAACATGAGAGAGAACATGAGAGAGAAAATTGAGAGAGAAACACGAGAGAGAACATGAGAGAGAAACATGAGAGAGAACATGAGAGAGAAACATGAGAGAGAAACATGAGAGAGAAACATGAGAGAAACATGAGAGAGAAACATGAGAGAAACATGAGAGAGAAACATGAGAGATAACATGGGAGAGAACATGAGGGAGAAACATGAGAGAGAAACATGAGAGAGAAACATGAGAGAACCATGAGAGAGAAACATGAGAGAGAAACATGAGAGAGAAACATGAAAAAGAAACATGAGAGAGAACATGAGAGAGAAACATGAGAGAGAAACACGAGAGAGAACATGAGAGAGAAACATGAGAGAGAACATGAGAGAGAAACATGAGAGAGAAACATGAGAGAGAAACAAGAGAGAAACATGAGAGAGAAACATGAGAGAAACATGAGAGAAACATGAGAGAGAACATGAGAGAGAACATGAGAGAGAAACATGAGAGAGAAACATGAGAGAGAAACATGAGGGAGAAACATGGGAGAAACATGAGAGAGAAAAATGAGAGAGAAACATGAGAGAGAAAATGAGAGAGAAACATGAGAGAGAAACATGAAAGAGAAACCTGAGAGAGAACATGAGAGAGAAACATGAGAGAGAAACGTGAGTGAGAAATGAGAGAGAAACATGAGAGAGAAACATGAGAGAGAACATGAGAGAGAACATGAGAGAGAAACATGAGAGAGAAACATGAGAGAGAACATGAGAGAGAAAAATGAGAGAGAACATGAGAGAGAAACATGACAGAGAAACATAAGAGAGAAACATGAGAGAGAAACATGAAAAAGAAACATGAGAGAGAAACATGAGAGAAACATATGAGAGAAACATGAGAGAAACATGAGAGAGAGACATGAGAGAGAAACATGAGAGAGAAACATGAGAGAGAAACACGAGAGAGAACATGAGAGAGAAACATGAGAGAGAACATGAGAGAAACATGAGAGAGAACCACGAGAGAGAAACATGAGAGAGAAACATGAGAGAGAACATGAGAGAGAAACATGAGAGAGAAACATGAGAGAGAAACATGAGAGAGAAACATGAGAGAGAAACATGAGAGAAACATGAGAGAGAAACATGAGAGAGAAACATGAGAGAGAAACATGAGAGAAACATGAGAGAGAACATGAGAGAGAAACATGAGAGAGAAACATGAGAGAGAAACATGAAAAAGAAACATGAGAGAGAAACATGAGAGAGAAACATGAGAGAAACATGAGAGAGAAACATGAGAGAAACATGAGAGAAACACGAGAGAGAACATGAGAGAGAAACATGAGAGAGAAAATGAGAGAGAAACATGAGTGAGAAATGAGAGAGAAACATGAGAGAGAAACATGAGAGAGAAACATGAGAGAGAACATGAGAGAGAAGCATGAGAGAGAAATGAGAGAGAAACATGAGAGAGAAAAATGAGAGAGAACATGAGAGAGAAGCATGAGAGAGAAATGAGAGAGAAACATGAGAGAGAAACATGAGAGATAACATGAGAGAGAAGCATGAGAGAGAAATGAGAGAGAAACATGAGAGAGAAACATGAGAGAAACATGAGAAACATGAGAGAGAAACATGAGAGAAACATGAGAGAGAAACATGAGAGAAACATGAAGGAGAAACATGAGAGAGAAACATGAGAGAGAAACATGAAAAAGAAACATGAGAGAGAAACATGAGAGAGAAACATGAGAGAAACATGAGAGAGAAACATGAGAGAAACATGAGAGAGAAACATGAGAGAACCATGAGAGAGAAACTTGAGAGAGAAACATGAGAGAGAAACATGAGAGAAACATGAGAGAGAAACATGAGAGAGAAACATGAAAAAGAAACATGAGAGAGAAACATGAGAGAAACATATGAGAGAAACATGAGAGAAACATGAGAGAGAGACATGAGAGAGAAACATGAGAGAGAAACATGAGAGAGAAACACGAGAGAGAACATGAGAGAGAAACATGAGAGAGAACATGAGAGAAACATGAGAGAGAACCACGAGAGAGAAACATGAGAGAGAAACATGAGAGAGAACATGAGAGAGAAACATGAGAGAGAAACATGAGAGAGAAACATGAGAGAGAAACATGAGAGAGAAACATGAGAGAGAACATGAGAGAGAAACATGAGAGAGAAATATGAGAGAGACATGAGAGAAACATGAGAGAGAACATGAGAGAGAAACATGAGAGAGAAACATGAGAGAAACATGAGAGAGAACATGAGAGAGAAACATGAGAGAGAAACATGAGAGAGAAACATGAGAGAGAAACATGAGAGAAACATGAGAGAGAAAAATGAGAGAGAAACATGAGAGAGAAAATGAGAGAGAAACATGAGAGAGAAACATGAAAGAGAAACCTGAGAGAGAACATGAGAGAGAAACGTGAGTGAGAAATGAGAGAGGAACATGAGAGAGAAACATGAGAGAGAACATGAGAGAGAACATGAGAGAGAAACATGAGAGAGAAACATGAGAGAGAACATGAGAGAGAAAAATGAGAGAGAACATGAGAGAGAAACATGACAGAGAAACATGAGAGAGAAACATGAGAGAGAAACATGAAAAAGAAACATGAGAGAGAAACATGAGAGAAACATATGAGAGAAACATGAGAGAAACATGAGAGAGAGACATGAGAGAGAAACATGAGAGAGAAACATGAGAGAGAAACACGAGAGAGAACATGAGAGAGAAACATGAGAGAGAACATGAGAGAAACATGAGAGAGAACCACGAGAGAGAAACATGAGAGAGAAACATGAGAGAGAACATGAGAGAGAAACATGAGAGAGAAACATGAGAGAGAAACATGAGAGAGAAACATGAGAGAGAAACATGAGAGAAACATGAGAGAGAAACATGAGAGAGAAACATGAGAGAGAAACATGAGAGAAACATGAGAGAGAACATGAGAGAGAAACATGAGAGAGAAACACGAGAGAGAACATGAGAGAGAAACATGAGAGAGAAAATGAGAGAGAAACATGAGTGAGAAATGAGAGAGAAACATGAGAGAGAAACATGAGAGAGAAACATGAGAGAGAACATGAGAGAGAAGCATGAGAGAGAAATGAGAGAGAAACATGAGAGAGAAAAATGAGAGAGAACATGAGAGAGAAGCATGAGAGAGAAATGAGAGAGAAACATGAGAGAGAAACATGAGAGATAACATGAGAGAGAAGCATGAGAGAGAAATGAGAGAGAAACATGAGAGAGAAACATGAGAGAAACATGAGAAACATGAGAGAGAAACATGAGATAAACAAGAGAGAGAAACATGAGAGAAACATGAGAGAGAAACATGAGAGAGAAACATGAAAAAGAAACATGAGAGAGAAACATGAGAGAGAAACATGAGAGAAACATGAGAGAGAAACATGAGAGAAACATGAGAGAGAAACATGAGAGAACCATGAGAGAGAAACTTGAGAGAGAAACATGAGAGAGAAACATGAGAGAAACATGAGAGAGAAACATGAGAGAGAAACATGAAAAAGAAACATGAGAGAGAAACATGAGAGAAACATATGAGAGAAACATGAGAGAAACATGAGAGAGAGACATGAGAGAGAAACATGAGAGAGAAACATGAGAGAGAAACACGAGAGAGAACATGAGAGAGAAACATGAGAGAGAACATGAGAGAAACATGAGAGAGAACCACGAGAGAGAAACATGAGAGAGAAACATGAGAGAGAACATGAGAGAGAAACATGAGAGAGAAACATGAGAGAGAAACATGAGAGAGAAACATGAGAGAGAAACATGAGAGAGAACATGAGAGAGAAACATGAGAGAGAAATATGAGAGAGACATGAGAGAAACATGAGAGAGAACATGAGAGAGAAACATGAGAGAGAAACATGAGAGAAACATGAGAGAGAAACATGAGAGAAACATGAGAGAGAAACATGAGAGAAACATGAGAGAGAAACATGAGAGAAACATGAGAGAGAACATGAGAGAACATGAGAGAGAAACGAGAGAGAAACATGAGAGAGAAACGAGAGAGAAACATGAGAGAGAACATGAGAGAGAAACATGAGAGAGAAACATGAGAGAGAAACATGAGAGAGAAACATGAGTGAAACATGAGAGAAACATGAGAGAGAAACATGAAAGAGAAAAATGAGAGAGAAACATGAGAGAGAAACACGAGAGAGAACATGAGAGAGAAACACGAGACAGAACATGAGAGAGAAACATGAGAGAGAAACATGAGAGAGAAACATGAGAGAAACATGAGAGAGAAATGAGAGAGAAACATGAGAGAGAAACATGAGAGAGAACCACGAGAGAGAAACATGAGAGAGAAACATGAGAGAGAACATGAGAGAGAAACATGAGAGAGAAACATGAGAGAGAAACATGAGAGAGAAACATGAGAGAGAAACATGAGAGAGAACATGAGAGAGAAACATGAGAGAGAAATATGAGAGAGACATGAGAGAAACATGAGAGAGAACATGAGAGAGAAACATGAGAGAGAAACATGAGAGAAACATGAGAGAGAACATGAGAGAGAAACATGAGAGAGAAACATGAGAGAGAAACATGAGAGAGAAACATGAGAGAAACATGAGAGAGAAAAATGAGAGAGAAACATGAGAGAGAAAATGAGAGAGAAACATGAGAGAGAAACATGAAAGAGAAACCTGAGAGAGAACATGAGAGAGAAACGTGAGTGAGAAATGAGAGAGGAACATGAGAGAGAAACATGAGAGAGAACATGAGAGAGAACATGAGAGAGAAACATGAGAGAGAAACATGAGAGAGAACATGAGAGAGAAAAATGAGAGAGAACATGAGAGAGAAACATGACAGAGAAACATGAGAGAGAAACATGAGAGAGAAACATGAAAAAGAAACATGAGAGAGAAACATGAGAGAAACATATGAGAGAAACATGAGAGAAACATGAGAGAGAGACATGAGAGAGAAACATGAGAGAGAAACATGAGAGAGAAACACGAGAGAGAACATGAGAGAGAAACATGAGAGAGAACATGAGAGAAACATGAGAGAGAACCACGAGAGAGAAACATGAGAGAGAAACATGAGAGAGAACATGAGAGAGAAACATGAGAGAGAAACATGAGAGAGAAACATGAGAGAGAAACATGAGAGAGAAACATGAGAGAAACATGAGAGAGAAACATGAGAGAGAAACATGAGAGAGAAACATGAGAGAAACATGAGAGAGAACATGAGAGAGAAACATGAGAGAGAAACACGAGAGAGAACATGAGAGAGAAACATGAGAGAAAATGAGAGAGAAACATGAGTGAGAAATGAGAGAGAAACATGAGAGAGAAACATGAGAGAGAAACATGAGAGAGAACATGAGAGAGAAGCATGAGAGAGAAATGAGAGAGAAACATGAGAGAGAAAAATGAGAGAGAACATGAGAGAGAAGCATGAGAGAGAAATGAGAGAGAAACATGAGAGAGAAACATGAGAGATAACATGAGAGAGAAGCATGAGAGAGAAATGAGAGAGAAACATGAGAGAGAAACATGAGAGAAACATGAGAAACATGAGAGAGAAACATGAGATAAACAAGAGAGAGAAACATGAGAGAAACATGAGAGAGAAACATGAGAGAGAAACATGAAAAAGAAACATGAGAGAGAAACATGAGAGAGAAACATGAGAGAAACATGAGAGAGAAACATGAGAGAAACATGAGAGAGAAACATGAGAGAACCATGAGAGAGAAACTTGAGAGAGAAACATGAGAGAGAAACATGAGAGAAACATGAGAGAGAAACATGAGAGAGAAACATGAAAAAGAAACATGAGAGAGAAACATGAGAGAAACATATGAGAGAAACATGAGAGAAACATGAGAGAGAGACATGAGAGAGAAACATGAGAGAGAAACATGAGAGAGAAACACGAGAGAGAACATGAGAGAGAAACATGAGAGAGAACATGAGAGAAACATGAGAGAGAACCACGAGAGAGAAACATGAGAGAGAAACATGAGAGAGAACATGAGAGAGAAACATGAGAGAGAAACATGAGAGAGAAACATGAGAGAGAAACATGAGAGAGAAACATGAGAGAGAACATGAGAGAGAAACATGAGAGAGAAATATGAGAGAGACATGAGAGAAACATGAGAGAGAACATGAGAGAGAAACATGAGAGAGAAACATGAGAGAAACATGAGAGAGAAACATGAGAGAAACATGAGAGAGAAACATGAGAGAAACATGAGAGAGAAACATGAGAGAAACATGAGAGAGAACATGAGAGAACATGAGAGAGAAACGAGAGAGAAACATGAGAGAGAAACGAGAGAGAAACATGAGAGAGAACATGAGAGAGAAACATGAGAGAGAAACATGAGAGAGAAACATGAGAGAGAAACATGAGTGAAACATGAGAGAAACATGAGAGAGAAACATGAAAGAGAAAAATGAGAGAGAAACATGAGAGAGAAACACGAGAGAGAACATGAGAGAGAAACACGAGACAGAACATGAGAGAGAAACATGAGAGAGAAACATGAGAGAGAAACATGAGAGAAACATGAGAGAGAAATGAGAGAGAAACATGAGAGAGAAACATGAGAGAAACATGAGAAACATGAGAGAGAAACATGAGAGAGAAACATGAGAGAGAAACATGAGAGAGAAACATGAAAAAGAAACATGAGAGAGAAACATGAGAGAGAAACATTAGAGAGAAACATGAGAGAGAACATGAGAGAGAAACATGAGAGAGAAACATGAGAGAGAAACATGAGAGAGAAACATGAGAGAAACATGAGAGAGAAACATGAGAGAGAAACATGAGAGAGAAACATGAGAGAAACATGAGAGAAACATGAGAGAGAACATGAGAGAGAAACATGAGAGAGAAAATTGAGAGAGAAACATGAGAGAGAACATGAGAGAGAAACATGAGAGAGAAACATGAGAGAGAAACATGAGAGAAACATGAGAGAGAAACATGAGAGAAACATGAGAGAGAAACATGAGAGATAACATGGGAGAGAACATGAGGGAGAAACATGAGAGAGAAACATGAGAGAGAAACATGAGAGAGAAACATGAGCGAGAAACATGAGAGAGAAACATGAGAGAGAAACATGAGAGAAACATGAGAAACATGAGAGAGAAACATGAGAGAGAAACATGAGAGAACCATGAGAGAGAAACATGAGAGAGAAACATGAGAGAGAAACATGAAAAAGAAACATGAGAGAGAACATGAGAGAGAAACATGAGAGAGAAACACGAGAGAGAACATGAGAGAGAAACATGAGAGAGAACATGAGAGAGAAACATGAGAGAGAAACATGAGAGAGAAACAAGAGAGAAACATGAGAAAGAAACATGAGAGAAACATGAGAGAAACATGAGAGAGAACATGAGAGAGAACATGAGAGAGAAACATGAGAGAGAAACATGAGAGAGAAACATGAGGGAGAAACATGGGAGAGAACATGAGGGAGAACATGAGAGAGAAACATGAGAGAGAAACATGAGAGAGAAACATGAGAGAGAAACATGAGAGAAACATGAGAGAGAAAAATGAGAGAGAAACATGAGAGAGAAAATGAGAGAGAAACATGAGAGAGAAACATGAAAGAGAAACCTGAGAGAGAACATGAGAGAGAAACATGAGAGAGAAACGTGAGTGAGAAATGAGAGAGAAACATGAGAGAGAAACATGAGAGAGAACATGAGAGAGAACATGAGAGAGAAACATGAGAGAGAAACATGAGAGAGAACATGAGAGAGAAAAATGAGAGAGAACATGAGAGAGAAACATGACAGAGAAACATGAGAGAGAAACATGAGAGAGAAACATGAAAAAGAAACATGAGAGAGAAACATGAGAGAAACATATGAGAGAAACATGAGAGAAACATGAGAGAGAGACATGAGAGAGAAACATGAGAGAGAAACATGAGAGAGAAACACGAGAGAGAACATGAGAGAGAAACATGAGAGAGAACATGAGAGAAACATGAGAGAGAACCACGAGAGAGAAACATGAGAGAGAAACATGAGAGAGAACATGAGAGAGAAACATGAGAGAGAAACATGAGAGAGAAACATGAGAGAAACATGAGAGAGAAACATGAGAGAGAAACATGAGAGAGAAACATGAGAGAAACATGAGAGAGAACATGAGAGAGAAACATGAGAGAGAAACACGAGAGAGAACATGAGAGAGAAACATGAGAGAGAAAATGAGAGAGAAACATGAGTGAGAAATGAGAGAGAAACATGAGAGAGAAACATGAGAGAGAAACATGAGAGAGAACATGAGAGAGAAGCATGAGAGAGAAATGAGAGAGAAACATGAGAGAGAAAAATGAGAGAGAACATGAGAGAGAAGCATGAGAGAGAAATGAGAGAGAAACATGAGAGAGAAACATGAGAGATAACATGAGAGAGAAGCATGAGAGAGAAATGAGAGAGAAACATGAGAGAGAAACATGAGAGAAACATGAGAAACATGAGAGAGAAACATGAGAGAAACATGAGAGAGAAACATGAGAGAAACATGAGAGAGAAACATGAGAGAGAAACATGAGAGAGAAACATGAAAAAGAAACATGAGAGAGAAACATGAGAGAGAAACATGAGAGAAACATGAGAGAGAAACATGAGAGAAACATGAGAGAGAAACATGAGAGAACCATGAGAGAGAAACTTGAGAGAGAAACATGAGAGAGAAACATGAGAGAAACATGAGAGAGAAACATGAAAGAGAAACATGAGAGAGAAACATGAAAGAGAAACATGAGAGAGAAACATGAGAGAAAAATGAGAGAGAAAATGAGAGATAACATGAGAGAGAACATGAGAGAGAAACATGAGAGAGAAACATGAGAGAGAAACAGGAGAGAAACATGAGAGAGAAACATGAGAGAAACATGAGAGAGAAACATGAGAGAGAAACATGAGAGAGAAACATGAGAGAGAAACATGAGCGAGAAACATGAGAGAGAAAATGAGGGAGAACATGAGAGAGAAGCATGAGCGAGAAATGAGAGAGAAACATGAGAGAAACATGAGAGAGAAGCATGAGCGAGAAATGAGAAACATGAGAGAGAACATGAGAGAGAAACAAGAGAGAGAAACATGAGAGAGAAACATGAGAGATAACATGAGAGAGAAGCATGAGAGAGAAATGAGAGAGAAACATGAGAGAGAAACATGAGAGAAACATGAGAAACATGAGAGAGAAACATGAGAGAAACATGAGAGAGAAACAAGAGAAACATGAGAGAGAAACATGAGAGAGAAACATTAGAGAGAAACATGAGAGAGAAACATGAAAAAGGAACATGAGAGAGAACATGAGAGAGAAACATGAGAGAGAAACAAGAGGGAGAACATGAGAGAGAAACATGAGAGAGAACATGAGAGAGAAACATGAGAGAGAAACATGAGAGAGAAACATGAGAGAAACATGAGAGAAAAACATGAGAGAAACATGAGAGAAACATGAGAAACATGAGAGAGAAACATGAGAGAAACATGAGAGAGAAACATGAGAGAGAAACATGAGAGAGAAACATGAGAGAAACATGAGAGAGAAACATGAAAGAGAAACATGAGAGAGAAACATGAAAGAGAAACATGAGAGAGAAACATGAGAGAAAAATGAGAGAGAAAATGAGAGATAACATGAGAGAGAACATGAGAGAGAAACATGAGAGAGAAACATGAGAGAGAAACATGAGAGAAACATGAGAGAGAAACATGAGAGAAACATGAGAGAAACATGAGAGAGAAACATGAGAGAGAAACATGAGAGAGAAACATGAGAGAGAAACATGAGCGAGAAACATGAGAGAGAAAATGAGGGAGAACATGAGAGAGAAGCATGAGCGAGAATTGAGAGAGAAACATGAGAGAAACATGAGAGAGAAGCATGAGCGAGAAATGAGAGAGAAACATGAGAGAGAACATGAGAGAGAAACAAGAGAGAGAAACATGAGAGAGAAACATGAGAGATAACATGAGAGAGAAGCATGAGAGAGAAATGAGAGAGAAACATGAGAGAGAAACATGAGAGAAACATGAGAAACATGAGAGAGAAACATGAGAGAAACATGAGAGAGAAACATGAGAGAAACATGAGAGAGAAACATGAGAGAGAAACATGAGAGAGAAACATGAGAGAAACATGAGAGAAACATGAGAGAGAACATGAGAGAGAAACATGAGAGAGAAACACGAGAGAGAAACATGAGAGAGAACATGAGAGAGAAACATGAGAGAGAACATGAGAGAGAAACATGAGAGAGAACATGAGAGAAGCATGAGAGAGAAATGAGAGAGAAACATGAGAGAGAAACGTGAGAGAAACATGAGAGAGAAACATGAAAAAGAAACATGAGAGAGAACATGAGAGAGAAAATTGAGAGAGAAACACGAGAGAGAACATGAGAGAGAAACATGAGAGAGAACATGAGAGAGAAACATGAGAGAGAAACATGAGAGAGAAACATGAGAGAAACATGAGAGAGAAACATGAGAGAAACATGAGAGAGAAACATGAGAGATAACATGGGAGAGAACATGAGGGAGAAACATGAGAGAGAAACATGAGAGAGAAACATGAGAGAGAAACATGAGCGAGAAACATGAGAGAGAAACATGAGAGAGAAACATGAGAGAAACATGAGAAACATGAGAGAGAAACATGAGAGAGAAACATGAGAGAACCATGAGAGAGAAACATGAGAGAGAAACATGAGAGAGAAACATGAAAAAGAAACATGAGAGAGAACATGAGAGAGAAACATGAGAGAGAAACACGAGAGAGAACATGAGAGAGAAACATGAGAGAGAACATGAGAGAGAAACATGAGAGAGAAACATGAGAGAGAAACAAGAGAGAAACATGAGAGAGAAACATGAGAGAAACATGAGAGAAACATGAGAGAGAACATGAGAGAGAACATGAGAGAGAAACATGAGAGAGAAACATGAGAGAGAAACATGAGGGAGAAACATGGGAGAGAACATGAGGGAGAACATGAGAGAGAAACATGAGAGAGAAACATGAGAGAGAAAATGAGGGAGAACATGAGAGAGAAGCATGAGCGAGAATTGAGAGAGAAACATGAGAGAAACATGAGAGAGAAGCATGAGCGAGAAATGAGAGAGAAACATGAGAGAGAACATGAGAGAGAAACAAGAGAGAGAAACATGAGAGAGAAACATGAGAGATAACATGAGAGAGAAGCATGAGAGAGAAATGAGAGAGAAACATGAGAGAGAAACATGAGAGAAACATGAGAAACATGAGAGAGAAACATGAGAGAAACATGAGAGAGAAACATGAGAGAAACATGAGAGAGAAACATGAGAGAGAAACATGAGAGAGAAACATGAGAGAAACATGAGAGAAACATGAGAGAGAACATGAGAGAGAAACATGAGAGAGAAACACGAGAGAGAAACATGAGAGAGAACATGAGAGAGAAACATGAGAGAGAACATGAGAGAGAAACATGAGAGAGAACATGAGAGAAGCATGAGAGAGAAATGAGAGAGAAACATGAGAGAGAAACGTGAGAGAAACATGAGAGAGAAACATGAAAAAGAAACATGAGAGAGAACATGAGAGAGAAAATTGAGAGAGAAACACGAGAGAGAACATGAGAGAGAAACATGAGAGAGAACATGAGAGAGAAACATGAGAGAGAAACATGAGAGAGAAACATGAGAGAAACATGAGAGAGAAACATGAGAGAAACATGAGAGAGAAACATGAGAGATAACATGGGAGAGAACATGAGGGAGAAACATGAGAGAGAAACATGAGAGAGAAACATGAGAGAGAAACATGA
Source organism: Eucyclogobius newberryi (assembly GCF_026437365.1). NCBI lineage: Eukaryota > Metazoa > Chordata > Actinopteri > Gobiiformes > Gobiidae > Eucyclogobius > Eucyclogobius newberryi. The sequence goes on from NW_027315724.1 coordinate 19,030,981, forward strand.
GCGAGAAACATGAGAGAGAAACATGAGAGAGAAACATGAGAGAAACATGAGAAACATGAGAGAGAAACATGAGAGAGAAACATGAGAGAACCATGAGAGAGAAACATGAGAGAGAAACATGAGAGAGAAACATGAAAAAGAAACATGAGAGAGAACATGAGAGAGAAACATGAGAGAGAAACACGAGAGAGAACATGAGAGAGAAACATGAGAGAGAACATGAGAGAGAAACATGAGAGAGAAACATGAGAGAGAAACAAGAGAGAAACATGAGAGAGAAACATGAGAGAAACATGAGAGAAACATGAGAGAGAACATGAGAGAGAACATGAGAGAGAAACATGAGAGAGAAACATGAGAGAGAAACATGAGGGAGAAACATGGGAGAGAACATGAGGGAGAACATGAGAGAGAAACATGAGAGAGAAACATGAGAGAGAAACATGAGAGAGAAACATGAGAGAAACATGAGAGAGAAAATGAGAGAGAAACATGAGAGAGAAAATGAGAGAGAAACATGAGAGAGAAACATGAAAGAGAAACCTGAGAGAGAACATGAGAGAGAAACATGAGAGAGAAACGTGAGTGAGAAATGAGAGAGAAACATGAGAGAGAAACATGAGAGAGAACATGAGAGAGAACATGAGAGAGAAACATGAGAGAGAAACATGAGAGAGAACATGAGAGAGAAAAATGAGAGAGAACATGAGAGAGAAACATGACAGAGAAACATGAGAGAGAAACATGAGAGAGAAACATGAAAAAGAAACATGAGAGAGAAACATGAGAGAAACATATGAGAGAAACATGTGAGAAACATGAGAGAGAGACATGAGAGAGAAACATGAGAGAGAAACATGAGAGAGAAACACGAGAGAGAACATGAGAGAGAAACATGAGAGAGAACATGAGAGAAACATGAGAGAGAAAAATGAGAGAGAACATGAGAGAGAAGCATGAGAGAGAAATGAGAGAGAAACATGAGAGAGAAACATGAGAGATAACATGAGAGAGAAGCATGAGAGAGAAATGAGAGAGAAACATGAGAGAGAAACATGAGAGAAACATGAGAGAGAACATGAGAGAGAAACATGAGAGAGAAACACGAGAGAGAACATGAGAGAGAAACATGAGAGAGAAAATGAGAGAGAAACATGAGTGAGAAATGAGAGAGAAACATGAGAGAGAAACATGAGAGAGAAACATGAGAGAGAACATGAGAGAGAAGCATGAGAGAGAAATGAGAGAGAAACATGAGAGAGAAAAATGAGAGAGAACATGAGAGAGAAGCATGAGAGAGAAATGAGAGAGAAACATGAGAGAGAAACGTGAGAGAAACATGAGAGAGAAACATGAGAGAAACATGAGAAACATGAGAGAGAAACATGAGAGAGAAACATGAGGGAGAAACATGGGAGAGAACATGAGGGAGAACATGAGAGAGAAACATGAGAGAGAAACATGAGTGAGAAATGAGAGAGAAACATGAGAGAGAAACATGAGAGAGAAACATGAGAGAGAACATGAGAGAGAAGCATGAGAGAGAAATGAGAGAGAAACATGAGAGAGAAAAATGAGAGAGAACATGAGAGAGAAGCATGAGAGAGAAATGAGAGAGAAACATGAGAGAGAAACATGAGAGATAACATGAGAGAGAAGCATGAGAGAGAAATGAGAGAGAAACATGAGAGAGAAACATGAGAGAAACATGAGAAACATGAGAGAGAAACATGAGAGAAACATGAGAGAGAAACATGAGAGAAACATGAGAGAGAAACATGAGAGAGAAACATGAGAGAGAAACATGAAAAAGAAACATGAGAGAGAAACATGAGAGAGAAACATGAGAGAAACATGAGAGAGAAACATGAGAGAAACATGAGAGAGAAACATGAGAGAACCATGAGAGAGAAACTTGAGAGAGAAACATGAGAGAGAAACATGAGAGAAACATGAGAGAGAAACATGAAAGAGAAACATGAGAGAGAAACATGAAAGAGAAACATGAGAGAGAAACATGAGAGAAAAATGAGAGAGAAAATGAGAGATAACATGAGAGAGAACATGAGAGAGAAACATGAGAGAGAAACATGAGAGAGAAACAGGAGAGAAACATGAGAGAGAAACATGAGAGAAACATGAGAGAGAAACATGAGAGAGAAACATGAGAGAGAAACATGAGAGAGAAACATGAGCGAGAAACATGAGAGAGAAAATGAGGGAGAACATGAGAGAGAAGCATGAGCGAGAAATGAGAGAGAAACATGAGAGAAACATGAGAGAGAAGCATGAGCGAGAAATGAGAAACATGAGAGAGAACATGAGAGAGAAACAAGAGAGAGAAACATGAGAGAGAAACATGAGAGATAACATGAGAGAGAAGCATGAGAGAGAAATGAGAGAGAAACATGAGAGAGAAACATGAGAGAAACATGAGAAACATGAGAGAGAAACATGAGAGAAACATGAGAGAGAAACAAGAGAAACATGAGAGAGAAACATGAGAGAGAAACATTAGAGAGAAACATGAGAGAGAAACATGAAAAAGGAACATGAGAGAGAACATGAGAGAGAAACATGAGAGAGAAACAAGAGGGAGAACATGAGAGAGAAACATGAGAGAGAACATGAGAGAGAAACATGAGAGAGAAACATGAGAGAGAAACATGAGAGAAACATGAGAGAAAAACATGAGAGAAACATGAGAGAAACATGAGAAACATGAGAGAGAAACATGAGAGAAACATGAGAGAGAAACATGAGAGAGAAACATGAGAGAGAAACATGAGAGAAACATGAGAGAGAAACATGAAAGAGAAACATGAGAGAGAAACATGAAAGAGAAACATGAGAGAGAAACATGAGAGAAAAATGAGAGAGAAAATGAGAGATAACATGAGAGAGAACATGAGAGAGAAACATGAGAGAGAAACATGAGAGAGAAACATGAGAGAAACATGAGAGAGAAACATGAGAGAAACATGAGAGAAACATGAGAGAGAAACATGAGAGAGAAACATGAGAGAGAAACATGAGAGAGAAACATGAGCGAGAAACATGAGAGAGAAAATGAGGGAGAACATGAGAGAGAAGCATGAGCGAGAATTGAGAGAGAAACATGAGAGAAACATGAGAGAGAAGCATGAGCGAGAAATGAGAGAGAAACATGAGAGAGAACATGAGAGAGAAACAAGAGAGAGAAACATGAGAGAGAAACATGAGAGATAACATGAGAGAGAAGCATGAGAGAGAAATGAGAGAGAAACATGAGAGAGAAACATGAGAGAAACATGAGAAACATGAGAGAGAAACATGAGAGAAACATGAGAGAGAAACATGAGAGAAACATGAGAGAGAAACATGAGAGAGAAACATGAGAGAGAAACATGAGAGAAACATGAGAGAAACATGAGAGAGAACATGAGAGAGAAACATGAGAGAGAAACACGAGAGAGAAACATGAGAGAGAACATGAGAGAGAAACATGAGAGAGAACATGAGAGAGAAACATGAGAGAGAACATGAGAGAAGCATGAGAGAGAAATGAGAGAGAAACATGAGAGAGAAACGTGAGAGAAACATGAGAGAGAAACATGAGAGAAACATGAGAAACATGAGAGAGAAAAATGAGAGAGAAACATGAGAGAACCATGAGAGAGAAACATGAGAGAGAAACATGAGAGAGAAACATGAAAAAGAAACATGAGAGAGAACATGAGAGAGAAAATTGAGAGAGAAACACGAGAGAGAACATGAGAGAGAAACATGAGAGAGAACATGAGAGAGAAACATGAGAGAGAAACATGAGAGAGAAACATGAGAGAAACATGAGAGAGAAACATGAGAGAAACATGAGAGAGAAACATGAGAGATAACATGGGAGAGAACATGAGGGAGAAACATGAGAGAGAAACATGAGAGAGAAACATGAGAGAGAAACATGAGCGAGAAACATGAGAGAGAAACATGAGAGAGAAACATGAGAGAAACATGAGAAACATGAGAGAGAAACATGAGAGAGAAACATGAGAGAACCATGAGAGAGAAACATGAGAGAGAAACATGAGAGAGAAACATGAAAAAGAAACATGAGAGAGAACATGAGAGAGAAACATGAGAGAGAAACACGAGAGAGAACATGAGAGAGAAACATGAGAGAGAACATGAGAGAGAAACATGAGAGAGAAACATGAGAGAGAAACAAGAGAGAAACATGAGAGAGAAACATGAGAGAAACATGAGAGAAACATGAGAGAGAACATGAGAGAGAACATGAGAGAGAAACATGAGAGAGAAACATGAGAGAGAAACATGAGGGAGAAACATGGGAGAGAACATGAGGGAGAACATGAGAGAGAAACATGAGAGAGAAACATGAGAGAGAAACATGAGAGAGAAACATGAGAGAAACATGAGAGAGAAAAATGAGAGAGAAACATGAGAGAGAAAATGAGAGAGAAACATGAGAGAGAAACATGAAAGAGAAACCTGAGAGAGAACATGAGAGAGAAACATGAGAGAGAAACGTGAGTGAGAAATGAGAGAGAAACATGAGAGAGAAACATGAGAGAGAACATGAGAGAGAACATGAGAGAGAAACATGAGAGAGAAACATGAGAGAGAACATGAGAGAGAAAAATGAGAGAGAACATGAGAGAGAAACATGACAGAGAAACATGAGAGAGAAACATGAGAGAGAAACATGAAAAAGAAACATGAGAGAGAAACATGAGAGAAACATATGAGAGAAACATGTGAGAAACATGAGAGAGAGACATGAGAGAGAAACATGAGAGAGAAACATGAGAGAGAAACACGAGAGAGAACATGAGAGAGAAACATGAGAGAGAACATGAGAGAAACATGAGAGAGAAAAATGAGAGAGAACATGAGAGAGAAGCATGAGAGAGAAATGAGAGAGAAACATGAGAGAGAAACATGAGAGATAACATGAGAGAGAAGCATGAGAGAGAAATGAGAGAGAAACATGAGAGAGAAACATGAGAGAAACATGAGAGAGAACATGAGAGAGAAACATGAGAGAGAAACACGAGAGAGAACATGAGAGAGAAACATGAGAGAGAAAATGAGAGAGAAACATGAGTGAGAAATGAGAGAGAAACATGAGAGAGAAACATGAGAGAGAAACATGAGAGAGAACATGAGAGAGAAGCATGAGAGAGAAATGAGAGAGAAACATGAGAGAGAAAAATGAGAGAGAACATGAGAGAGAAGCATGAGAGAGAAATGAGAGAGAAACATGAGAGAGAAACATGAGAGATAACATGAGAGAGAAGCATGAGAGAGAAATGAGAGAGAAACATGAGAGAGAAACATGAGAGAAACATGAGAAACATGAGAGAGAAACATGAGAGAAACATGAGAGAGAAACATGAGAGAAACATGAGAGAGAAACATGAGAGAGAAACATGAGAGAGAAACATGAAAAAGAAACATGAGAGAGAAACATGAGAGAGAAACATGAGAGAAACATGAGAGAGAAACATGAGAGAAACATGAGAGAGAAACATGAGAGAACCATGAGAGAGAAACTTGAGAGAGAAACATGAGAGAGAAACATGAGAGAAACATGAGAGAGAAACATGAAAGAGAAACATGAGAGAGAAACATGAAAGAGAAACATGAGAGAGAAACATGAGAGAAAAATGAGAGAGAAAATGAGAGATAACATGAGAGAGAACATGAGAGAGAAACATGAGAGAGAAACATGAGAGAGAAACAGGAGAGAAACATGAGAGAGAAACATGAGAGAAACATGAGAGAGAAACATGAGAGAGAAACATGAGAGAGAAACATGAGAGAGAAACATGAGCGAGACACATGAGAGAGAAAATGAGGGAGAACATGAGAGAGAAGCATGAGCGAGAAATGAGAGAGAAACATGAGAGAAACATGAGAGAGAAGCATGAGCGAGAAATGAGAGAGAAACATGAGAGAGAACATGAGAGAGAAACAAGAGAGAGAAACATGAGAGAGAAACATGAGAGATAACATGAGAGAGAAGCATGAGAGAGAAATGAGAGAGAAACATGAGAGAGAAACATGAGAGAAACATGAGAAACATGAGAGAGAAACATGAGAGAAACATGAGAGAGAAACATGAGAGAAACATGAGAGAGAAACATGAGAGAGAAACATTAGAGAGAAACATGAGAGAGAAACATGAAAAAGGAACATGAGAGAGAACATGAGAGAGAAACATGAGAGAGAAACAAGAGGGAGAACATGAGAGAGAAACATGAGAGAGAACATGAGAGAGAAACATGAGAGAGAAACATGAGAGAGAAACATGAGAGAAACATGAGAGAAAAACATGAGAGAAACATGAGAGAAACATGAGAAACATGAGAGAGAAACATGAGAGAAACATGAGAGAGAAACATGAGAGAGAAACATGAGAGAGAAACATGAGAGAAACATGAGAGAGAAACATGAAAGAGAAACATGAGAGAGAAACATGAAAGAGAAACATGAGAGAGAAACATGAGAGAAAAATGAGAGAGAAAATGAGAGAGAACATGAGAGAGAACATGAGAGAGAAACATGAGAGAGAAACATGAGAGAGAAACATGAGAGAAACATGAGAGAGAAACATGAGAGAAACATGAGAGAAACATGAGAGAGAAACATGAGAGAGAAACATGAGAGAGAAACATGAGAGAGAAACATGAGCGAGAAACATGAGAGAGAAAATGAGGGAGAACATGAGAGAGAAGCATGAGCGAGAATTGAGAGAGAAACATGAGAGAAACATGAGAGAGAAGCATGAGCGAGAAATGAGAGAGAAACATGAGAGAGAACATGAGAGAGAAACAAGAGAGAGAAACATGAGAGAGAAACATGAGAGATAACATGAGAGAGAAGCATGAGAGAGAAATGAGAGAGAAACATGAGAGAGAAACATGAGAGAAACATGAGAAACATGAGAGAGAAACATGAGAGAAACATGAGAGAGAAACATGAGAGAAACATGAGAGAGAAACATGAGAGAGAAACATGAGAGAGAAACATGAGAGAAACATGAGAGAAACATGAGAGAGAACATGAGAGAGAAACATGAGAGAGAAACACGAGAGAGAAACATGAGAGAGAACATGAGAGAGAAACATGAGAGAGAACATGAGAGAGAAACATGAGAGAGAACATGAGAGAAGCATGAGAGAGAAATGAGAGAGAAACATGAGAGAGAAACGTGAGAGAAACATGAGAGAGAAACATGAGAGAAACATGAGAAACATGAGAGAGAAAAATGAGAGAGAAACATGAGAGAACCATGAGAGAGAAACATGAGAGAGAAACATGAGAGAGAAACATGAAAAAGAAACATGAGAGAGAACATGAGAGAGAAAATTGAGAGAGAAACACGAGAGAGAACATGAGAGAGAAACATGAGAGAGAACATGAGAGAGAAACATGAGAGAGAAACATGAGAGAGAAACATGAGAGAAACATGAGAGAGAAACATGAGAGAAACATGAGAGAGAAACATGAGAGATAACATGGGAGAGAACATGAGGGAGAAACATGAGAGAGAAACATGAGAGAGAAACATGAGAGAGAAACATGAGCGAGAAACATGAGAGAGAAACATGAGAGAGAAACATGAGAGAAACATGAGAAACATGAGAGAGAAACATGAGAGAGAAACATGAGAGAACCATGAGAGAGAAACATGAGAGAGAAACATGAGAGAGAAACATGAAAAAGAAACATGAGAGAGAACATGAGAGAGAAACATGAGAGAGAAACACGAGAGAGAACATGAGAGAGAAACATGAGAGAGAACATGAGAGAGAAACATGAGAGAGAAACATGAGAGAGAAACAAGAGAGAAACATGAGAGAGAAACATGAGAGAAACATGAGAGAAACATGAGAGAGAACATGAGAGAGAACATGAGAGAGAAACATGAGAGAGAAACATGAGAGAGAAACATGAGGGAGAAACATGGGAGAGAACATGAGGGAGAACATGAGAGAGAAACATGAGAGAGAAACATGAGAGAGAAACATGAGAGAGAAACATGAGAGAAACATGAGAGAGAAAAATGAGAGAGAAACATGAGAGAGAAAATGAGAGAGAAACATGAGAGAGAAACATGAAAGAGAAACCTGAGAGAGAACATGAGAGAGAAACATGAGAGAGAAACGTGAGTGAGAAATGAGAGAGAAACATGAGAGAGAAACATGAGAGAGAACATGAGAGAGAACATGAGAGAGAAACATGAGAGAGAAACATGAGAGAGAACATGAGAGAGAAAAATGAGAGAGAACATGAGAGAGAAACATGACAGAGAAACATGAGAGAGAAACATGAGAGAGAAACATGAAAAAGAAACATGAGAGAGAAACATGAGAGAAACATATGAGAGAAACATGTGAGAAACATGAGAGAGAGACATGAGAGAGAAACATGAGAGAGAAACATGAGAGAGAAACACGAGAGAGAACATGAGAGAGAAACATGAGAGAGAACATGAGAGAAACATGAGAGAGAAAAATGAGAGAGAACATGAGAGAGAAGCATGAGAGAGAAATGAGAGAGAAACATGAGAGAGAAACATGAGAGATAACATGAGAGAGAAGCATGAGAGAGAAATGAGAGAGAAACATGAGAGAGAAACATGAGAGAAACATGAGAGAGAACATGAGAGAGAAACATGAGAGAGAAACACGAGAGAGAACATGAGAGAGAAACATGAGAGAGAAAATGAGAGAGAAACATGAGTGAGAAATGAGAGAGAAACATGAGAGAGAAACATGAGAGAGAAACATGAGAGAGAACATGAGAGAGAAGCATGAGAGAGAAATGAGAGAGAAACATGAGAGAGAAAAATGAGAGAGAACATGAGAGAGAAGCATGAGAGAGAAATGAGAGAGAAACATGAGAGAGAAACATGAGAGATAACATGAGAGAGAAGCATGAGAGAGAAATGAGAGAGAAACATGAGAGAGAAACATGAGAGAAACATGAGAAACATGAGAGAGAAACATGAGAGAAACATGAGAGAGAAACATGAGAGAAACATGAGAGAGAAACATGAGAGAGAAACATGAGAGAGAAACATGAAAAAGAAACATGAGAGAGAAACATGAGAGAGAAACATGAGAGAAACATGAGAGAGAAACATGAGAGAAACATGAGAGAGAAACATGAGAGAACCATGAGAGAGAAACTTGAGAGAGAAACATGAGAGAGAAACATGAGAGAAACATGAGAGAGAAACATGAAAGAGAAACATGAGAGAGAAACATGAAAGAGAAACATGAGAGAGAAACATGAGAGAAAAATGAGAGAGAAAATGAGAGATAACATGAGAGAGAACATGAGAGAGAAACATGAGAGAGAAACATGAGAGAGAAACAGGAGAGAAACATGAGAGAGAAACATGAGAGAAACATGAGAGAGAAACATGAGAGAAAAACATGAGAGAGAAACATGAGAGAGAAACATGAGCGAGACACATGAGAGAGAAAATGAGGGAGAACATGAGAGAGAAGCATGAGCGAGAAATGAGAGAGAAACATGAGAGAAACATGAGAGAGAAGCATGAGCGAGAAATGAGAGAGAAACATGAGAGAGAACATGAGAGAGAAACAAGAGAGAGAAACATGAGAGAGAAACATGAGAGATAACATGAGAGAGAAGCATGAGAGAGAAATGAGAGAGAAACATGAGAGAGAAACATGAGAGAAACATGAGAAACATGAGAGAGAAACATGAGAGAAACATGAGAGAGAAACATGAGAGAAACATGAGAGAGAAACATGAGAGAGAAACATTAGAGAGAAACATGAGAGAGAAACATGAAAAAGGAACATGAGAGAGAACATGAGAGAGAAACATGAGAGAGAAACAAGAGGGAGAACATGAGAGAGAAACATGAGAGAGAACATGAGAGAGAAACATGAGAGAGAAACATGAGAGAGAAACATGAGAGAAACATGAGAGAAAAACATGAGAGAAACATGAGAGAAACATGAGAAACATGAGAGAGAAACATGAGAGAAACATGAGAGAGAAACATGAGAGAGAAACATGAGAGAGAAACATGAGAGAAACATGAGAGAGAAACATGAAAGAGAAACATGAGAGAGAAACATGAAAGAGAAACATGAGAGAGAAACATGAGAGAAAAATGAGAGAGAAAATGAGAGATAACATGAGAGAGAACATGAGAGAGAAACATGAGAGAGAAACATGAGAGAGAAACATGAGAGAAACATGAGAGAGAAACATGAGAGAAACATGAGAGAAACATGAGAGAGAAACATGAGAGAGAAACATGAGAGAGAAACATGAGAGAGAAACATGAGCGAGAAACATGAGAGAGAAAATGAGGGAGAACATGAGAGAGAAGCATGAGCGAGAAATGAGAGAGAAACATGAGAGAAACATGAGAGAGAAGCATGAGCGAGAAATGAGAGAGAAACATGAGAGAGAACATGAGAGAGAAACAAGAGAGAGAAACATGAGAGAGAAACATGAGAGATAACATGAGAGAGAAGCATGAGAGAGAAATGAGAGAGAAACATGAGAGAGAAACATGAGAGAAACATGAGAAACATGAGAGAGAAACATGAGAGAAACATGAGAGAGAAACATTAGAGAGAAACATGAGAGAGAAACATGAAAAAGAAACATGAGAGAGAACATGAGAGAGAAACATGAGAGAGAAACACGAGGGAGAACATGAGAGAGAAACATGAGAGAGAACATGAGAGAGAAACATGAGAGAGAAACATGAGAGAGAAACATGAGAGAAACATGAGAGAAAAACATGAGAGAAACATGAGAGAAACATGAGAGAGAAACATGAGAGAAACATGAGAGAGAAACATGAGAGAGAAACATTAGAGAGAAACATGAGAGAGAAACATGAAAAAGAAACATGAGAGAGAAACATGAGCGAGAAACATGAGAGAGAAACATGAGAGAGAAACATGAGAGAAACATGAGAAACATGAGAGAGAAACATGAGAGAGAAACATGAGAGAACCATGAGAGAGAAACATGAGAGAGAGACATGAGAGAGAAACATGAAAAAGAAACATGAAAGAGAACATGAGAGAGAAACATGAGAGAGAAACACGAGAGAGAACATGAGAGAGAAACATGAGAGAGAACATGAGAGAGAAACATGAGAGAGAAACATGAGAGAGAAACAAGAGAGAAACATGAGAGAGAAACATGAGAGAAACATGAGAGAAACATGAGAGAGAACATGAGAGAGAACATGAGAGAGAAACATGAGAGAGAAACATGAGAGAGAAACATGAGGGAGAAACATGGGAGAGAACATGAGGGAGAACATGAGAGAGAAACATGAGAGAGAAACATGAGAGAGAAACATGAGAGAGAAACATGAGAGAGAAACATGAGAGAAACATGAGAGAGAAACATGAGAGAGAAAATGAGAGAGAAACATGAGAGAGAAACATGAAAGAGAAACCTGAGAGAGAACATGAGAGAGAAACATGAGAGAGAAACGTGAGTGAGAAATGAGAGAGAAACATGAGAGAGAAACATGAGAGAGAACATGAGAGAGAACATGAGAGAGAAACATGTGAGAGAAACATGAGAGAGAAACATGAGAGAGAACATGAGAGAGAAAAATGAGAGAGAACATGAGAGAGAAACATGAGAGAGAAACATGAGAGAGAAACATGAGGGAGAAACATGAGAGAGAAACATGAAAAAGAAACATGAGAGAGAACATGAGAGAGAAACATGAGAGAGAAACATGAGAGAAACATGAGAGAGAAACATGAGAGAAACATGAGAGAGAACATGAGAGAACATGAGAGAGAAACGAGAGAGAAACATGAGAGAGAAACGAGAGAGAAACATGAGAGAAACATGAGAAACATGAAAGAGAAAAATGAGAGAGAAACATGAGAGAGAAACACGAGAGAGAACATGAGAGAGAAACACGAGAGAGAACATGAGAGAGAAACATGAGAGAGAAACATGAGAGAGAAAATGAGAGAGAAACATGAGAGAAACATGAGAGAGAAACATGAGAGAAACATGAGAGAGAAACATGAGAGAAACATGAGAGAGAAACATGAGAGAGAAACATTAGAGAGAAACATGAGAGAGAAACATGAAAAAGGAACATGAGAGAGAACATGAGAGAGAAACATGAGAGAGAAACAAGAGGGAGAACATGAGAGAGAAACATGAGAGAGAACATGAGAGAGAAACATGAGAGAGAAACATGAGAGAGAAACATGAGAGAAACATGAGAGAAAAACATGAGAGAAACATGAGAGAAACATGAGAAACATGAGAGAGAAACATGAGAGAAACATGAGAGAGAAACATGAGAGAGAAACATGAGAGAGAAACATGAGAGAAACATGAGAGAGAAACATGAAAGAGAAACATGAGAGAGAAACATGAAAGAGAAACATGAGAGAGAAACATGAGAGAAAAATGAGAGAGAAAATGAGAGATAACATGAGAGAGAACATGAGAGAGAAACATGAGAGAGAAACATGAGAGAGAAACATGAGAGAAACATGAGAGAGAAACATGAGAGAAACATGAGAGAAACATGAGAGAGAAACATGAGAGAGAAACATGAGAGAGAAACATGAGAGAGAAACATGAGCGAGAAACATGAGAGAGAAAATGAGGGAGAACATGAGAGAGAAGCATGAGCGAGAAATGAGAGAGAAACATGAGAGAAACATGAGAGAGAAGCATGAGCGAGAAATGAGAGAGAAACATGAGAGAGAACATGAGAGAGAAACAAGAGAGAGAAACATGAGAGAGAAACATGAGAGATAACATGAGAGAGAAGCATGAGAGAGAAATGAGAGAGAAACATGAGAGAGAAACATGAGAGAAACATGAGAAACATGAGAGAGAAACATGAGAGAAACATGAGAGAGAAACATTAGAGAGAAACATGAGAGAGAAACATGAAAAAGAAACATGAGAGAGAACATGAGAGAGAAACATGAGAGAGAAACACGAGGGAGAACATGAGAGAGAAACATGAGAGAGAACATGAGAGAGAAACATGAGAGAGAAACATGAGAGAGAAACATGAGAGAAACATGAGAGAAAAACATGAGAGAAACATGAGAGAAACATGAGAGAGAAACATGAGAGAAACATGAGAGAGAAACATGAGAGAGAAACATTAGAGAGAAACATGAGAGAGAAACATGAAAAAGAAACATGAGAGAGAAACATGAGCGAGAAACATGAGAGAGAAACATGAGAGAGAAACATGAGAGAAACATGAGAAACATGAGAGAGAAACATGAGAGAGAAACATGAGAGAACCATGAGAGAGAAACATGAGAGAGAGACATGAGAGAGAAACATGAAAAAGAAACATGAAAGAGAACATGAGAGAGAAACATGAGAGAGAAACACGAGAGAGAACATGAGAGAGAAACATGAGAGAGAACATGAGAGAGAAACATGAGAGAGAAACATGAGAGAGAAACAAGAGAGAAACATGAGAGAGAAACATGAGAGAAACATGAGAGAAACATGAGAGAGAACATGAGAGAGAACATGAGAGAGAAACATGAGAGAGAAACATGAGAGAGAAACATGAGGGAGAAACATGGGAGAGAACATGAGGGAGAACATGAGAGAGAAACATGAGAGAGAAACATGAGAGAGAAACATGAGAGAGAAACATGAGAGAGAAACATGAGAGAAACATGAGAGAGAAACATGAGAGAGAAAATGAGAGAGAAACATGAGAGAGAAACATGAAAGAGAAACCTGAGAGAGAACATGAGAGAGAAACATGAGAGAGAAACGTGAGTGAGAAATGAGAGAGAAACATGAGAGAGAAACATGAGAGAGAACATGAGAGAGAACATGAGAGAGAAACATGTGAGAGAAACATGAGAGAGAAACATGAGAGAGAACATGAGAGAGAAAAATGAGAGAGAACATGAGAGAGAAACATGAGAGAGAAACATGAGAGAGAAACATGAGGGAGAAACATGAGAGAGAAACATGAAAAAGAAACATGAGAGAGAACATGAGAGAGAAACATGAGAGAGAAACATGAGAGAAACATGAGAGAGAAACATGAGAGAAACATGAGAGAGAACATGAGAGAACATGAGAGAGAAACGATAGAGAAACATGAGAGAGAAACGAGAGAGAAACATGAGAGAAACATGAGAAACATGAAAGAGAAAAATGAGAGAGAAACATGAGAGAGAAACACGAGAGAGAACATGAGAGAGAAACACGAGAGAGAACATGAGAGAGAAACATGAGAGAGAAACATGAGAGAGAAAATGAGAGAGAAACATGAGAGAAACATGAGAGAGAAACATGAGAGAAACATGAGAGAGAAACATGAGAGAACCATGAGAGAGAAACTTGAGAGAGAAACATGAGAGAGAAACATGAGAGAAACATGAGAGAGAAACATGAAAGAGAAACATGAGAGAGAAACATGAAAGAGAAACATGAGAGAGAAACATGAGAGAAACATGAGAGAGAAAATGAGAGATAACATGAGAGAGAACATGAGAGAGAAACATGAGAGAGAAACATGAGAGAGAAACATGAGAGAAACATGAGAGAGAAACATGAGAGAAACATGAGAGAAACATGAGAGAGAAACATGAGAGAGAAACATGAGATATAAACATGAGAGAGAAACATGAGCGAGAAACATGAGAGAGAAACATGAGAGAGAAACATGAAAAAGAAACATGAGAGAGAACATGAGAGAGAAACATGAGAGAGAAACACGAGAGAGAACATGAGAGAGAAACATGAGAGAGAACATGAGAGAGAAACATGAGAGAGAAACATGAGAGAGAAACATGAGAGAAACATGAGAGAGAAACATGAGAGAAACATGAGAGAAACATGAGAGAGAACATGAGAGAGAACATGAGAGAGAAACATGAGAGAGAAACATGAGAGAGAAACATGAGGGAGAAACATGGGAGAGAACATGAGGGAGAACATGAGAGAGAAACATGAGAGAAAAACATGAGAGAGAAACATGAGAGAGAAACATTAGAGAGAACATGAGAGAGAAAATGGAGAGAAACATGAGAGAGAAACATGAAAGAGAAACCTGAGAGAGAACATGAGAGAGAAACATGAGAGAGAAACGTGAGTGAGAAATGAGAGAGAAACATGAGAGAGAAACATGAGAGAGAACATGAGAGAGAACATGAGAGAGAAACATGAGAGAGAAACATGAGAGAGAAACATGAGAGAGAACATGAGAGAGAAACATGAGAGAGAACATGAGAGAGAACATGAGAGCGAAACATGAGAGAGAAACATGAGAGAGAAACATGAGAGAGAACATGAGAGAGAAACATGAGAGAGAACATGAGAGAGAAACATGAGAGAGAAACATGAGAGAGAAACATGAGAGAGAAACATGAAAAAGAAACATGAGAGAGAAACATGAGAGAAACATATGAGAGAAACATGAGAGAAACATGAGAGAGAAACATGAGAGAGAAACATGAGAGAGAAACACGAGAGAGAACATGAGAGAGAAACATGAGAGAGAACATGAGAGAGAAACATGAGAGAGAACATGAGAGAGAAACATGAGAGAAACATGAGAGAAACATGAGAGAGAAACACGAGAGAGAAACATGAGAGAGAACATGAGAGAGAAACATGAGAGAGAAACATGAGAGAGAAACATGAGAGAGAAACATGAGAGAAACATGAGAGAGAAACATGAGAGAGAAACATGAGAGAGAAACATGAGAGAAACATGAGAGAGAACATGAGAGAGAAACATGAGAGAGAAACACGAGAGAGAACATGAGAGAGAAACATGAGAGAGAAAATGAGAGAGAAACATGAGTGAGAAATGAGAGAGAAACATGAGAGAGAAACATGAGAGAGAACATGAGAGAGAAGCATGAGAGAGAAATGAGAGAGAAACATGAGAGAGAAACATGAGAGAGAACATGAGAGAGAAGCATGAGAGAGAAATGAGAGAGAAACATGAGAGAGAAACATGAGAGATAACATGAGAGAGAAGCATGAGAGAGAAATGAGAGAGAAACATGAGAGAGAAACATGAGAGAAACATGAGAAACATGAGAGAGAAACATGAGAGAAACATGAGAGAGAAACATGAGAGAAACATGAGAGAGAAACATGAGAGAGAAACATGAGTGAGAAACATGAGAGAGAAACATGAAAAAGAAACATGAGAGAGAACATGAGAGAGAAACATGAAAAAGAAACACGAGGGAGAACATGAGAGAGAAACGAGAGAGAAACATGAGAGAGAAACATGAGGGAGAAACATGAGAGAGAAACATGAAAAAGAAACATGAGAGAGAACATGAGAGAGAAACATGAGAGAGAAACATGAGAGAGAAACATGAGAGAGAAACATTAGAGAGAAACATGAGAGAAACATGAGAGAGAAACATGAGAGAAACATGAGAGAGAAACATGAGAAACATGAGAGAGAAACATGAGAGAAACATGAGAGAGAACATGAGAAAGAACATGAGAGAGAAACGAGAGAGAAACATGAGAGAGAAACGAGAGAGAAACATGAGAGAGAAACATGAGAGAGAAAATGAGAGAGAAACATGGGAGAAACATGAGAGAGAAATGAGAGAGAAACATGAGAGAGAAACATGAGAGAGAAACATGAAAGAGAAAAATGAGAGAGAAACATGAGAGAGAAACACGAGAGAGAACATGAGAGAGAAACATGAGAGAGAACATGAGAGAGAAACATGAGAGAGAAACATGAGAGAGAAACATGAGAGAGAAACATGAGAGAGAAACGAGAGAGAAACATGAGAGAGAACATGAGAGAGAAACATGAGAGAAAGATGAGAGAGAAACATGAGAGAGAAACATGAGAGAGAAACATGAGAGAGAAAATTGAGAGAGAAACATGAGTGAAACATGAGAGAAACATGAGAGAGAAACATGAAAGAGAAAAATGAGAGAGAAACATGAGAGAGAAACACGAGAGAGAACATGAGAGAGAACATGAGAGAGAAACATGAGAGAGAAACATGAGAGGGAAACATGAGAGAAACATGAGAGAGAAACATGAGAGAACCATGAGAGAGAAACATGAGAGAGAAACATGAGAGAGAAACATGAGAGAAACATGAGAGAGAAATGAGAGAGAAACATGAGAGAGAAACATGAGATAAACATGAGAAACATGAGAGAGAAACATGAGAGAAACATGAGAAACATAAGAGAGAAACATGAGAGAGAAACATGAGAGAAACATGAGAGAAACATGAGAGAGAAACATGAGAGAGAAACATGAGAGAGAAACATGAAAAAGAAACATGAGAGAGAACATGAGAGAGAAACATGAGAGAGAAACATGAGAGGGAAACATGAGAGAAACATGAGAGAGAAACATGAGAGAAACATGAGAGAGAAACATGAGAGAAACATGAGAGAGAAACATGAGAGAACCATGAGAGAGAAACATGAGAGAGAAACATGAGAGAGAAACATGAGAGAAACATGAGAGAGAAACATGAAAGAGAAACATGAGAGAGAAACATGAGAGGGAAACATGAGAGAAACATGAGAGAGAAAATGAGAGAGAACATGAGAGAGAACATGAGAGAGAAACATGAGAGAGAAACATGAGAGAGAAACATGAGAGAAACATGAGAGAGAAACATGAGAGAAACATGAGAGAGAAAATGAGAGAGAACATGAGAGAGAACATGAGAGAGAAACATGAGAGAGAAACCTGAGAGAGAAAAATGAGAGAAACATGAGAGAGAAACATGAGAGAAACATGAGAGAGAAACATGAGAGAGAAACATTAGAGAAACATGAGAGAAAAACATGAAAGAGAAACATGAGAGAGAAACATGAGAGAGAAACATGAGAGAGAAACATGAGAGAAACATGAGAAACATGAGAGAGAAACATGAGAGAAACATGAGAGAGAAACATGAGAGAAACAGGAGAGAGAAACATGAGAAAGAAACAGGAGAGAAAAACATGAAAAAGAAACATGAGAGAGAACATGAGAGTGAAACATGAGAGAGAAACAAGAGGGAGAACATGAGAGAGAAACATGAGAGAGAACATGAGAGAGAAACATGAGAGAGAAACATGAGAGAGAAACATGAGAGAGAAACATGAAAAGGAAACATGAGAGAGAACATGAGAGTGAAACATGAGAGAGAAACACGAGGGAGAACATGAGAGAGAAACATGAGAGAGAACATGAGAGAGAAACATGAGAGAGAAACATGAGGGAGAAACATGAGAGAGAAACATGAAAAGGAAACATGAGAGAGAAACATGAGAGAGAAACATGAGAGAAACATGAGAGAGAAATGAGAGAGAAACATGAGAGAGAAACATGAGAGAAGCATGAGAAACATGAGAGAGAAACATGAGAGAGAAACATGAGAGAGAAACATGAGAGAGAAACATGAGAGAGAAACATGAGAGAGAAACATGAGAGAAACATGAGAGAGAAACATGAGAGAAACATGAGAGAGAAACATGAGAGAAACATGAGAGAGAAACATGAGAGAAACATGAGAGAGAACATGAGAAAGAACATGAGAGAGAAACGAGAGAGAAACATGAGAGAGAAACGAGAGAGAAACATGAGAGAGAACATGAGAGAGAAACATGAGAGAGAAACATGAGAGAGAAATATGAGAGAGAAACATGAGTGAAACATGAGAGAAACATGAGAGAGAAACATGAAAGAGAAACATGAGAGAGAAACATGAGAGAGAAACACGAGAGAGAACATGAGAGAGAAACATGAGAGAGAACATGAGAGAGAAACATGAGAGAGAAACATGAGAGAGAAAATGAGAGAGAAACATGAGAGAAACATGAGAGAGAAACGAGAGAGAAACATGAGAGAGAAACGAGAGAGAAACATGAGAGAGAACATGAGAGAGAAACATGAGAGAGAAACATGAGAGAGAAATATGAGAGAGAAACATGAGTGAAACATGAGAGAAACATGAGAGAGAAACATGAAAGAGAAACATGAGAGAGAAACATGAGAGAGAAACACGAGAGAGAACATGAGAGAGAAACATGAGAGAGAACATGAGAGAGAAACATGAGAGAGAAACATGAGAGAGAAAATGAGAGAGAAACATGAGAGAAACATGAGAGAGAAATGAGAGAGAAACATGAGAGAGAAACATGAGAGAAGCATGAGAAACATGAGAGAGAAATATGAGAGAAACATGAGAGAGAAACATGAGAGAGAAACATGAGAGACAAACATGAAAAAGAAACATGAAAGAGAACATGAGAGAGAAACATGAGAGAGAAACATGAGAGAGAAACATGAGAGAGAAACATGAGAGAGAAACATGAAAAAGAAACATGAGAGAGAACATGAGAGAGAAACATGAGGGAGAAACATGAGAGAGAAACATGAGAGAGAAACATGAGAGAGAAACATGAGAGAGAAACATGAGAGAGAAACATGAGAGAGAAACATGAGAGAGAAACATGAGAGAAACATGAGAGAAACATGAGAGAGAACATGAGAGAGAAACATGAGAGAGAAACACGAGAGAGAAACATGAGAGAGAACATGAGAGAGAAACATGAGAGAGAACATGAGAGAGAAACATGAGAGAGAACATGAGAGAGAACATGAGAGAGAAACATGAGAGAGAAACATGAGAGAGAACATGAGAGAGAAACATGAGAGAGAAACATGAGAGAAACATGAGAGAGAAACATGAGAGAGAAATGAGAGAGAAACATGAGAGAGAAACATGAGAGAAACATGAGAGAGAAACATGAGAGAAACATGAGAGAGAAACATGAGAGAGAAACATGAGAAAGAAACATGAAAAAGAAACATGAGACAGAAATGAGAGAGAAACATGAGAGAGAACATGAGAGAGAAACATGAGAGAGAACATGAGAGAGAAACATGAGAGAGAAACATGAGAGAAACATGAGAGAGAAACATGAGAGAAACATGAGAGAAACATGAGAGAGAAACAGGAGAGAGAACATGAGAGAGAAACATGAGAGAGAACATGAGAGAGAAACATGAGAGAGAACATGAGAGAGAAACATGAGAGAAGCATGAGAGAAACATGAGAGAGAAACACGAGAGAGAACATGAGAGAGAAACATGAGAGAGAACATGAGAGAGAAACATGAGAGAGAAACATGAGAGAGAAACATGAGAGAGAAACATGAGAGAAACATGAGAGAGAAACATGAGAGAGAAACATGAGAGAGAAACATGAGAGAGAAACATGAGAGAAACATGAGAGAGAACATGAGAGAGAAACATGAGAGAGAAACACGAGAGAGAACATGAGAGAGAAACATGAGAGAGAAAATGAGAGAGAAACATGAGTGAGAAATGAGAGAGAAACATGAGAGAGAAACATGAGAGAGAAACATGAGAGAGAAACATGAGAGAAACATGAGAAACATGAGAGAGAAACATGAGAGAAACATGAGAGAGAAACATGAGAGAAACATGAGAGAGAAACATGAGAGAGAAACATGAGAGAGAAACATGAAAAAGAAACATGAGAGAGAACATGAGAGAGAAACATGAAAAAGAAACACGAGGGAGAACATGAGAGAGAAACGAGAGAGAAACATGAGAGAGAAACATGAGGGAGAAACATGAGAGAGAAACATGAGAGAGAACATGAGAGAGAAGCATGAAAGAGAAATGAGAGAGAAACATGAGAGAGAAACATGAGAGAAACATGAGAAACATGAGAGAGAAACATGAGAGAAACATGAGAGGGAAACATGAGAGAAACATGAGAGAGAAACATGAGAGAGAAACATGAGAGAGAAACATGAAAAAGAAACATGAGAGAGAACATGAGAGAGAAACATGAAAAAGAAACACGAGGGAGAAACATGAGAGAGAAACATGAGAGAAACATGAGAGAGAAACATGAGAGAGAAATATGAGAGAAACATGAGAGAGAAACATGAGAGAAACATGAGAGAGAAATATGAGAGAGAAACATGAGAGAGAAAAATGAGAGAGAAACATGAGAGAAACATGAGAGAGAAACATGAGAGAAACATGAGAGAGAACATGAGAGAGAAACATGAGAGAGAAACACGAGAGAGAAACATGAGAGAGAACATGAGAGAGAAACATGAGAGAGAACATGAGAGAGAAACATGAGAGAGAACATGAGAGAGAACATGAGAGAGAAACATGAGAGAGAAACATGAGAGAGAACATGAGAGAGAAACATGAGAGAGAAACATGAGAGAAACATGAGAGAGAAACATGAGAGAGAAATGAGAGAGAAACATGAGAGAGAAACATGAGAGAAACATGAGAGAGAAACATGAGAGAAACATGAGAGAGAAACATGAGAGAGAAACATGAGAAAGAAACATGAAAAAGAAACATGAGACAGAAATGAGAGAGAAACATGAGAGAGAACATGAGAGAGAAACATGAGAGAGAACATGAGAGAGAAACATGAGAGAGAAACATGAGAGAAACATGAGAGAGAAACATGAGAGAAACATGAGAGAGAAACATGAGAGAAACATGAGAGAGAAACAGGAGAGAGAACATGAGAGAGAAACATGAGAGAGAACATGAGAGAGAAACATGAGAGAGAACATGAGAGAGAAACATGAGAGAAGCATGAGAGAAACATGAGAGAGAAACACGAGAGAGAACATGAGAGAGAAACATGAGAGAGAACATGAGAGAGAAACATGAGAGAGAAACATGAGAGAGAAACATGAGAGAGAAACATGAGAGAAACATGAGAGAGAAACATGAGAGAGAAACATGAGAGAGAAACATGAGAGAGAAACATGAGAGAAACATGAGAGAGAACATGAGAGAGAAACATGAGAGAGAAACACGAGAGAGAACATGAGAGAGAAACATGAGAGAGAAAATGAGAGAGAAACATGAGTGAGAAATGAGAGAGAAACATGAGAGAGAAACATGAGAGAGAAACATGAGAGAGAAACATGAGAGAAACATGAGAAACATGAGAGAGAAACATGAGAGAAACATGAGAGAGAAACATGAGAGAAACATGAGAGAGAAACATGAGAGAGAAACATGAGAGAGAAACATGAAAAAGAAACATGAGAGAGAACATGAGAGAGAAACATGAAAAAGAAACACGAGGGAGAACATGAGAGAGAAACGAGAGAGAAACATGAGAGAGAAACATGAGGGAGAAACATGAGAGAGAAACATGAGAGAGAACATGAGAGAGAAGCATGAAAGAGAAATGAGAGAGAAACATGAGAGAGAAACATGAGAGAAACATGAGAAACATGAGAGAGAAACATGAGAGAAACATGAGAGGGAAACATGAGAGAAACATGAGAGAGAAACATGAGAGAGAAACATGAGAGAGAAACATGAAAAAGAAACATGAGAGAGAACATGAGAGAGAAACATGAAAAAGAAACACGAGGGAGAAACATGAGAGAGAAACATGAGAGAAACATGAGAGAGAAACATGAGAGAGAAATATGAGAGAAACATGAGAGAGAAACATGAGAGAAACATGAGAGAGAAATATGAGAGAGAAACATGAGAGAGAAACATGAGAGAGAAACATGAGAGAAACATGAGAGAGAAACATGAGAGAAACATGAGAGAGAAATATGAGAGAGAAACATGAGAGAGAAACATGAGAGAGAAACATGAGAGAAACATGAGAGGGAAACATGAGGGAAATTTAAAATGTCAGAAGACGCTCCAGTGTGCGTTGACCATTAGACCCAGTCCTGTAAACAGACTATGACCTCTAACCTCTGACCTCAGCCTCTGACCTCAGCCTCTCACCTGAGCAGCTTCGACCTGGTCCTGGTTTATATCCTGGAGAACAGTCACAGCTGAAAGAGCCCAGAGTGTTGACACAGAGACTGTCTGAGGGACAAGAGCCGGGGTCCAGGCACTCGTCTGTGTCTGAGAGAGAGAGAATGTGTTAAAGGAGAACGACAGAGAACTCGTCTGTGTCTGAGAGAGAGAGAATGTGTTAAAGGAAAACGACAGAACACTCGTCTGTGTCTGAGAGAGAGAGAATGTGTTAAAGGGGAACGACAGAACACTCGTCTGTGTCTGAGAGAGAGAATGTGTTAAAGGAGAACGACAGAACACTCGTCTGTGTCTGAGAGAGAGAGAATGTGTTAAAGGAGAACGACAGAGCACTCGTCTGTGTCTGAGAGAGAGAGAATGTGTTAAAGGAGAACGACAGAGCACTCGTCTGTGTCTGAGAGAGAGAGAATGTGTTAAAGGAGAACGACAGAGCACTTGTCTGTGTCAGAGAGAGAGAATGTGTTAAAGGAGAATGACAGGATTCAAAGGAGCGAGGCGCAGTCACATGTGAAGGGGGCGGTACACGGGCGGAGTTTGGTGGGGGAGGAAGGCTTTGACGATAAAATTACATCGTGCACCACTATTGCCCCGCCCTAATCTGACTTCAACTGGAGAGACGTGTGCGCGTGTTGTGTCTGAGGTTTACCGTGACAGGAGCCGTCGCGGGCGCTGTATCCATGACGACAGGACACACATCTGTACGAGCCCACGGTGTTCACACACATCTGCCCCGGACACTGCGAAGAGGATGCACACTCGTCTATGTCTGAAACACACACAACACACACGTCTATGTCTGAGACACACACAACACACACGTCTATGTCTGAGACACACACATGAAACACAAAGGTTTATACAAATTATACAGTTAGAGCGACAACGGACGGCTATTTGAATTGAACTTTGAACTTTGAACTGAACTATGAATTGAACTTTGAACGGAACTTTGAATTGAACGTTGAACTTAACTTTGAACTGAACTTTAAACTGAACTTTGAACTGAACTATGAACTGAACTATGAATTGAACTTTGAATTGAACGTTGAACTTAACGCTGAACTGAACTTTGAACTGAACTATGAATTGAACTTTGAATTGAACTTTGAACTGAACTATGAACTGAACTATGAACTGAACTTTAAACTGAACTTTGAACTGAACTTTGAATTGAACTTTGAACTGAACTTTGAACTGAACTATGAACTGAACTTTAAACTGAACTTTGAGAACTGAACTTTGAATGGAACTTTGAATGGAACTTTGAATTGAACTTTGAACTGAACTTTGAATTGAACATTAAATTGAACTTTGAACTGAACTTTGAGCTGAACTTTGAACTGAACTTTGAATTGAACTTTTCCCTTTAGTCCCTCCTCCGTGCTCTTTAGTCCCTCCTCTCGTTCTCACCAGTGCAGACTCCACTGACGGAGCTGTATCCTTCAGAACAGGACACACAGCTGTAGGATCCATCAGAGTTCACACACTTCTGTCCTGGACACGCCTGCTGTCTCTCCTCGCACTCGTCCACGTCTGAAACACACAGGACACGTACAGGTCACACACACAGGTCACACACAGGTCACACACAGGTCACACACAGGACACACACAGGACACACACAGGGCAGACACAGGACACACACAGGTCACACACAGGTCACACACAGGTCACACACGGGACACACACAGGACACACACAGCTCACACACAGGACACACACAGAACACGCACAGGACACGCACAGGACACACACAGGTCACACACAGGACACACACAGGACACACACAGGGCACACACAGGTCAGACACAGGACACACACAGGTCACACACAGGTCACACACAGGTCACACACAGGACACACACAGGACACACACAGCTCACACACAGGACACACACAGAACACGCACAGGACACGCACAGGACACACACAGGTCACACACAGGACACACACAGGACACACACAGGGCACACACAGGTCAGACACAGGACACACACAGGTCACACACAGGACACGCACAGGACACGCACAGGACACACACAGGTCACACACAGGACACACACAGGTCACACACAGGTCACACACAGGACACACACAGGACACACACAGCTCACACACAGGACACACACAGAACACGCACAGGACACGCACAGGACACACACAGGTCACACACAGGACACACACAGGTCACACACAGGTCACACACAGGTCACACACAGGACACACACAGGTCACACACAGGACACACCCAGCTCGCACACAGGACACACACAGGTCACACACAGGACACACACAGGACATACACAGGTCACACACAGGACACACACAGGACACACACAGCTCACACACAGGACACACACAGCTCACACACAGGACACACACAGGACACACACAGCTCACACACAGGACACACACAGGTCACACATTAGGTTTAGTTTAGTTACCGATGCACTGCCGATGTCGTAGTCTGTATCCATGACGACAGGACACACATCTGTACGAGCCGACAGTGTTCACACACATCTGCCCCGGACACTGCAACAAGTCTGCACACTCGTCTATGTCTGAAACACACACAACACAAGACACATGAAACACACACATGAAACACACAACACAAGACACATGAAACACACATGAAACACACATGAAAGGGTCAGTTTGTGTGTGTGTTTTACCTGAGCAGGTGTTGTTGCTGAGCTGGTATCCATGGCGACAGATGCAGCGGTAACTCCCTGGGGTGTTTTCGCAGCGTCCGTTGGTGCACGGCGCCTGACGACACTCATCAATGTCTGAGAAAAACACTTTCATCACAATCATAAACTAGATTCAGTGTGAATGTGCCTATTTACTCTTTCTGTCACAATGTGGTTCAATATTATGGGTAAATCTTAACAAAAATGATAATTTACCCTCGATGTACTTGACTCGGCCCCTCAGAGTGGGAGGGGGGGGGGGCCTGGGGGCCGAGCCCCACTTACCACTCACTAGAAACTCCCCTGGGGGTCTTCAGCTTTTTGTCCTCAGGGCCAACCTTTCCTATCAGTAACTCGGTTCCCAATCACATTTTAAATGTATTATTTTATATTGATTGTGAGGCCTCCAGTACCAGAGGCCCCGATACTACCAGAAGATCCTGGACTGTTGGAGCAGTTGGTTTTGCTCCTCACACAATCACAAATGTGACATTTGCTGGTCATGTGGTCAAAACACTGTTTTGACCACAGATAAGGAGTGAAAAATATAGAAACTAAATGAGAAGATGAGAGTGCTCAGCGTCATCGTCATAGCGATAGGACAAACTTTAAAGCAAATTGGAACTATTTCAGGGAAGAAGCCGGTCTCACATCTTCAGGAAAGCATCAGCAGTAAAAGGAGTAATAGTTATAGTAATGGTTTTAGTAGTAATAGTAGTAATAGTAATAGTCGTAATAGTAGTAACAGTAGTAACAGTAGTAGCAATAGTAGTAATAGTAGTAATAGTAGTAGTAACAGTAGTAACAGTAGTAGTAGTAGTAGTAGTAGTAATAGTAGTAATAGTAGTAACAGTAGTAACAGTAGTAATAGTAGTAATAGTAGTAACAGTAGTAATAGTAGTAACAGCAGTAACAGTAGTAACAGTAGTAACAGTAGTAGTAGTAGTAATAGTAGTAACAGTAGTAACAGTAGTAATAGTAGTAATAGTAGTAACAGTAGTAACAGTAGTAATAGTAGTAACAGTAGTAACAGTAGTAATAGTAGTAACAGTAGTAACAGTAGTAACAGTAGTAATAGTAGTAACAGTAGTAACAGTAGTAATAGTAGTAACAGTAGTAACAGTAGTAGTAGTAGTAGTAGTAGTAGTAGTAGTAGTAGTAACAGTAGTAACAGTAGTAACAGTAGTAACAGTAGTAACAGTAGTAACAGTAGTAGTAATAGTAGTAATAGTAGTAGTAATAGTAGTAACAGTAGTAACAGTAGTAACAGTAGTAGTAGTAGTAGTAGTAATAGTAGTAATAGTAGTAACAGTAGTAACAGTAGTAATAGTAGTAATAGTAGTAACAGTAGTAATAGTAGTAACAGCAGTAACAGTAGTAACAGTAGAAACAGTAGTAGTAGTAGTAATAGTAGTAACAGTAGTAACAGTAGTAATAGTAGTAACAGTAGTAACAGTAGTAATAGTAGTAACAGTAGTAACAGTAGTAATAGTAGTAACAGTAGTAACAGTAGTAACAGTAGTAATAGTAGTAACAGTAGTAACAGTAGTAGTAGTAGTAGTAGTAACAGTAGTAACAGTAGTAACAGTAGTAACAGTAGTAATAGTAGTAATAGTAGTAACAGTAGTAATAGTAGTAATAGTAGTAACAGTAGTAACAGTAGTAACAGTAGTAATAGTATTAATAGTAGTAATAGTAGTAACAGTAGTAACAGTAGTAATAATATTAATAGTAGTAATAGTAGTAACAGTAGTAACAGTAGTAATAGTAGTAACAGTAGTAACAGTAGTAACAGTAGTAATAGTAGTAATAGTAGTAACAGTAGTAATAGTAGTAATAGTAGTAATAGTAGTAATAGTAGTAACAGTAGTAACAGTAGTAACAGTAGTAATAGTAGTAACAGTAGTAACAGTAGTAACAGTAGTAATAGTAGTAATAGTAGTAACAGTAGTAATAGTAGTAACAGTAGTAACAGTAGTAACAGTAGTAACAGTGGTAATAGTAGTAACAGTAGTAACAGTAGTAACAGTAGTAATAGTATTAATAGTAGTAATAGTAGTAACAGTAGTAATAATATTAATAGTAGTAATAGTAGTAACAGTAGTAACAGTATTAATAGTATTAATAGTATTAATACTAATAATAGCAGTATAAGTGTGTGTTACCGGTGCATTGCCGGTGCAGAAGTCCAAACCCTGGTTTACAGGAGACACAGCTGAAGGATCCTGGAGCGTTCACACACTCCTGACCCGGGCACAGCAGAGGATCCTCACACTCATCCACGTCTGAAACAACAGGCACCTGTTTGCACCTGTCTGTTTGCACCTGTCTGTTTGCACCTGTCTGTTTGCACCTGTCTGTGTGTCTGTACACAGGGACGTGTCTTACCTGTGCAGGTGAGTCCTCTAAGCTTGTATCCATGGTGACAGACACAGGTGAAGCTGCCAGGTGAGTTTTGGCAGCGAGCGGCAGGTCCACAGGGGCCCTGTCTGCACTCGTCTGTGTCTGAGGAACACGATTTAATTCACATGAAGAGTTTTTATATAAATTATAGTTTTGCACTAATTAAATCTACGTTTGTGGAGAAAAGTTGAAAATCTTTTGAAAATTTCATCAGAGAGAAACATCAGTCTCACCTCGGCAACTGCTGTTGAGTGCGTTGAGCTCGTATCCATGGTGACACACGCAGCTGTACCTCCCCATTGGCTGATTCAGACACAGGCCCCGCCCACACACACCTGGTCTGGCCTGACACGCCCCCAACGCACCTGTGGACGAGACAGCGTGACATCACTTCCTGTTCTCTTGAATCTTTCAGCTCAAGGGGCAGTACTCACTGTGGACTCTAGGGGGACGCATGGAGGTGGTGGTGGTTGTCGTGGTGACAGGGCGCCTGGTCGTGGTGGTGACAGGTCTCTGGGGGTGGAGCCTCGTCTGCTCAAGCGCTGAAGGAAAAGTGTGATGTCATCAAAGAGCGTTTGAGCGTTGGGAGAGAGACAGGTCTTTAACTGGTCATAACACGACCGAATCAGAAGAGCGGTTTGAACAAAGCTCTGTCGCCACCGGATTATGAATAAACCACATTTAAATTACCCTAAATAAAGTTTTGACTAAATCTCTCTCCTCGACACGAGACAGTACCTTGAGTTTGTCTTGGATTCTGAGGTTTGTCCCGAGTGAACACCAACGAGGAGGACGAGGAGGACGAGGAGGACGAGGAGGGCAAGGAGGATGAGGAGGACGAGGAGGGCAAGGAGGACGAGGAGGACGAGGAGGACGAGGAGGACGAGGAGGACGAGGAGGACGAGGAGGAGGATGCTTGGCTGTGTCTCTGAGGAGGTGAGGACCTGCTGGACTCGGACTGGGATGGGACCAGTCTGATCCCGGCCTCTGGAGCTTCAGGTGGACTCTGTTTCTTTGGCTCAGATGGACCTGGGTTTGTGTTGGACTGAGGAGGACTAAATCTGGTGAGGACCGCTCCAAAACCAGGACTGAGGCCTGGAAAGACAAGAAGGACAAAGCCACAGATGCAGTTGAGAAGGTGTGAATAATGCTCCATGACACGTGTGATGAAGCTCCTGCAGTGGAAGCGTGAGCAGATGACACTGTGTTGAGCTTTCAGAGCGGACAATCATTTGTGTCATAGGGTTTGGGATTTTTCCTGAAATGTTTTTAATTAACCTGAAAAAACTTGTTTGAATTTTTATTGTGTTTTTTCTCAGTTAAAAAAATTCTAAATTTAGAAATGCGCCCCAATTTTCAAGCTCTAAATCCAACAGTTTAAAGCCACAGTGTAAAAACTGAAGTGGATTTTAGAGAATCCTGCATCTTGAATCTTGAATTTAGAGCTTGAAAATTGGGGCACATTTCTTTATATCCATTTTTTTTAACTGAGAAAAAACACAATGAAAATTCAAACATGTTTTTTTCAGGATAATAAAAAAAATTTCAGGTTGAAATTTGATAAAACGACATTTAAACTGACACTGCTGAGTCCACAGCCACAGAACGATAAACGCTAAAGGCTCAAATCAGGGCGCGGCTCTGTTACCTGCAGTGGCTTTCTCCGTGGCGTTGGATGGCAGCAGCGACGCCCCCCGGTGGCCCAGTCGCTCCATGGCTCTCTGGGTGAACTGCAGCGCTGAGGCCGAGTAATGATACCCGGGACCGGCAGGGCAGATCTCCTTAAACGCAGCTGAACGACACATTGAGATAAAATAGATTTAAGAGACACAAATACAGGCGTTCAGCGGGTTAAAGGTCCCATATCATGCGAAATGGACTCTTCAGAGCTTTTAACCTTCTTACAGCGCTATCGGTGCCTCATATATGTGCCCGAAGTGTTTTTTTTTATTGATTTCCGCCGTTTTTAGCGAGAGAACAGTCTCTATCCTTCTCCTCGGATGAGCAGACGAACGGTTGGTACTCACATTATCACTATTCCCTCCTGCTCGAGCCGCGGAGTGACTGACCTGAGCCGAAGGCGGGGCACCTGAGGCAGCGCTCACCCCACGCTTTGCCCACTCGACTGCAGCAGCAGATCTGTTTGGTGATGGAGCGGAGGATGGGCAGAGCGCAGGACGACGGAGACGAGAGAGGAGAGACCACCCGGAAACACTGGCCCTTCTCCTCCGAAATCACTCTGTGGGCTGAGAGCAGGAGAGACATTAGGGGGAGAGAGAAGGAGGGGGAGAACGCGAGAGGACGGAGGTGTTTCAGGCACGTGCTCATGCAGACGGCGAACAGATCAGCCACGAGACAAACGCCGGACACGACTGTGAAAGTGTTAAAAGTCTTCTTCATCTTGGCGTAATCCTTCATTCGTCCAGCAGAGGGCCAAAGGTTTCATCTGGACGCAGTTTTAGAAATCAAGACGCTTTAATTTTCGATCAGATGAAACGGTTTGAGCAGCAGCATTTATACTGAGTTCTGATTGGTTCTAAAAAACTGAGAACTTGATAAAAGTACATCGAATGTCAAAGTTTGTGCCGAGGCCTTATGAGGCTGTTATAGACTGAGGGGAGATTGTATAAACAGTGTCTAGATCAAACCAGATCAAACCAGATCAAACCTTTGAAGTCTTTTCTACTATTTCCTCAACGTCATTCTGAAAAGAGACGTCTTCTGGATTTGACCTGCTCTTCGGTGTCTCTGGGTTAAACCTGTCAGGAGCAGCGAGCGACACAGGCAGCACAAGCAAACAGAGACAGGAAACTCAGTCGGGACTCGGACACAGCGACACAGGAAGCACATAAAGACCAGCGTTGCGTTCTGATTGGTGGGTCTGTTACCAACGGACACAGAGTTACTCACAGAAAAAGAGTTACTCACAGACACAGAGTTACTCACAGATACAGTTACTCACAGACAGTGTTACTCACAGATACAGAGTTACTCACAGATACAGAGTTACTCACAGACAGAGTTACACACAGATACAGAGTTACTCACAGATACAGAGTTACTCAGACAATGTTACTCACAGATACAGAGTTACTCACAGATACAGAGTTACTCACAGACAGAGTTACACACAGATACAGAGTTACTCACAGATACAGAGTTACTCACAGATACAGAGTTACTCACAGACAATGTTACTCACAGATACAGAGTTACTCACAGATACAGAGTTACTCACAGACAGAGTTACACACAGATACAGAGTTACTCACAGATACAGAGTTACTCACAGATACAGAGTTACTCACAGACAGAGTTACTCACAGATACAGAGTTACCTACAGATACAGAGTTACTCACAGACAGAGTTACTCACAGACAGAGTTACTCACAGATACAGAGTTACTCACAGAGTTACTCACATACAGAGTTACTCACAGATACAGTTACTCACAGATACAGTTACTCACAGATACAGAGTTACTCACAGACAGAGTTACTCACAGACAGAGTTACTCACAGATACAGAGTTACTCACAGACAGAGTTACTCACATACAGAGTTACTCACAGATACAGTTACTCACAGATACAGTTACTCACAGATACAGAGTTACTCACAGAGTTACTCACATACAGAGTTACTCACAGATACAGTTACTCACAGATACAGTTACTCACAGACAGAGTTACTCACAGATACAGAGTTACTCACAGACAGAGTTACTCACAGATACAGAGTTACTCACAGATACAGAGTTACTCACAGATACAGAGTTACTCACAGACAGAGTTACTCACAGATACAGAGTTACTCACAGATACAGTTACTCACAGATACAGTTACTCACAGATACAGAGTTACTCACAGATACAGAGTTACTCACAGACAGAGTTACTCACAGACACAGAGTTACTCACAGATACAGTTACTCACAGATACAGTTACTCACAGATACAGAGTTACTCACAAACAGAGTTACTCACAGATACAGTTACTCACAGATACAGTTACTCACAGATACAGTGTTACTCACAGATACAGAGTTACTCACAGATACAGAGTTACTCACAGACAGAGTTACTCACAGACACAGAGTTACTCACAGATACAGTTACTCACAGATACAGAGTTACTCACAGACAGTTACTCACAGATACAGTTACTCACAGATACAGTTACTCACAGATACAGTGTTACTCACAGATACAGAGTTACTCACAGATACAGAGTTACTCACAGATACAGAGTTACTCACAGACAGAGTTACTCACAGATACAGAGTTACTCAGAGACAGAGTTACTCACAGACACAGAGTTACTCACAGATACAGTTACTCACAGATACAGAGTTACTCACAGACAGAGTTACTCACAGATACAGAGGCCGTGGGTGGCGTCCAGGATGAAGCCTTCACTGCACACACAGCTGTAGCTCCCCCTGGTGTTCACGCACAGACCGTTCTCACAGCGGCCGCGCTCCTCGCACTCATTTACATCTTTGATTACGACACATTCACACAGAGATATAGACACAGACACGCAGACGCAGCCGTGAACACCAGGGGGCAGCGGTCACACGGGAGGACAGTTTCAGTTACGCTAATGCAGATTGCACAGTGTATTTAAGTAAAGCGCTGCATGTTTTACAGTCTGACAACTTCATCGTTTCATAAAACAGAGTAACAGCTCTTTTAGTGACAACACATGCAAAACGTTTATTTTATAAGCAGTGTTGGGAAGAATACTTTGAACATTTGGATGCATTCAAGAGACAGACCAAAATATTGAGCCAATTTCTGTCAACTTTAAAGCTCGATATTTCCTTTTGTTTGGGGAAAAACCTCACTAAAGAAAAAACACTAGCGCAGCTTTAACTTCAGACTGTACAAACTGTGACTCCTGCTGTGGGAGTTTAAAAACCATCGCTAATATTCTTATTTATTATGTTTATTATGCAAAGCAGTGCGCTGAAACATAATGTAGAGTTCAGCGTTATCTAGAGTCTCAGAATATCAGCAGAACTTCTCGGACATAGACTGCTCTAATTTCAAAAACACAGAGTCAATTGGTCAATTTTGTCTAATCATGCAATTTGACCCTTACATTAAAGACTCAAGTACCACCTTAAACAGTTTTAGTTTGGAAAGTAACTGTATTCTGAACAGCAGATGAAAGTTTCCTTAATTATTATTCCTAACGCTGTTAATAAGTGACACAAACTACGCTAATGATCCAGTAAAAGGTCAGACGTGTTCATTAAACGTTAAACTTTGCTGCAGTGAACACAAATGACCTGTAGGTGGTGCTCACCTTCACACTTGGTCCCATTGACCTTCTCAAACCCAACTGGACAGCTGCTGTTGCCTCGGTCTGAAACACAAAGACATAAGTCAGATTTCTCTGCTCAGGACCGAGCGCTCGGAGTAGAGCCGCTGCTCCTCCACAACCGGGAAAAACACAAACATGGCAGACA
Organism: Eucyclogobius newberryi; assembly: GCF_026437365.1. NCBI lineage: Eukaryota > Metazoa > Chordata > Actinopteri > Gobiiformes > Gobiidae > Eucyclogobius > Eucyclogobius newberryi. Next base: position 19,064,405 of record NW_027315724.1, read on the forward strand.
GTGTGAAGAGGACAGTGTGTAGAGGACAGTGTGTAGAGGACAGTGTGTAGAGGACAGTGTGCAGAGGACTGTGCAGAGGACAGTGTGTAGAGGACAGTGTCTAGAGGACAGTGTGTAGAGGACAGTATGTAGAGGACAGTGTGTAGAGGACAGTGTGTAGAGGACAGTGTGTAGAGGACTGTGCAGAGGACAGTATATAGAGGACAGTATGTAGAGGACAGTGTGTAGAGGACAGTGTGTAGAGGACAGTGTGCAGAGGACAGTGTGCAGAGGACAGTGTGCAGAGGACAGTGTGTAGAGGACTGTGCAGAGGACAGTATATAGAGGACAGTGTGCAGAGGACAGTGTGTAGAGGACAGTGTGTAGAAGACAGTGTGCAGAGGACAGTGTGTAGAGGACAGTGTGCAGTGTGCAGAGGACAGTGTGTAGAGGACAGTGTGCAGTGTGCAGAGGACAGTGTGTAGAGGACAGTGTGTAGAGGACAGTGTGCAGAGGAGGAGTTGGTCTCTGGACACACATTCCTTCAGTCTGACTCAGACTCACAGTTTAAAGCCGGAAAACATAACATTTATTTTTGGTCAAATAAGAGTTGTGGGGCTCTTGGTTGTGGGGCTCTTGGTTGTGGGGCTCTTGGTTGTGGGGCTCTTGGTTGTGGGGCTCTTGGTTGTGGGGCTCTTGGTTGTGGGGCTCTTGGTTGTGGAGCTCTTGGTTGTGGGGCTCTTGGTTGTGGGACTCTTGGTTGTGGGGCTCTTGGTTGTGGGGCTCTTGGTTGTGGGGCTCTAGGTTGTGGGGCTCTTGGTTGTGGGGCTCTTGGTTGTGGGGCTCTTGGTTGTGGGGCTCTAGGTTGTGGGGCTCTTGGTTGTGGGGCTCTTGGTTGTGGGGCTCTTGGTTGTGGGGCTCTTGGTTGTGGGGCTCCCTAAAAGTCTGGCATTTGGCCCAGGGGTCGTCACCAGCATTTCATGTCCCAAAATTGAATAATTTATCATCCAAATCCTAATTTGACCCTGATGTGAAATAATACATTGTCTGGTCACTTGTTTGTGTTAAGTCTGGTCACATGTTTTGGTTAAGTCTGGTCACACGTTTGGGTTAAGTCTGGTCACATGTTAGGGTTAAGTCTGGTCACATCCATCCATCCATCCATTTTCTGCCGTTTATCCGGGGCCGGGTCGTGGGGGCAGCAGTCTGAGCAGGGACTCCCAGACTTCCTTCTTCCCAGACACTTCCTCTAACTCCTCCGGGGGGATCCCGAGGCGTTCCCAGGCCAGCCGAGAGACATAGTCTCTCTAGCGTGTCCTGGGTCTTCCCCGGGGCCTCTTCCCGGTGGGACATGCCTGAAACACTTCCCGAAGGAGGCGCCCAGGAGGCATCCGGAACAGATGCCCGAGCCACCTCAGCTGGCTCCTCTCGACGTGGAGGAGCAGCGGCTCTACTCCGAGCTCCCCCCGTGTGGCCGAGCTCCTCACCTTATCTCTAAGGGAGCGCCCAGCCACACGGCGGAGGAAACTCATTTCGACCGCTTGTATCCGCGATCTTGTTCTTTCGGTCACTACCCAAAGCTCATGACCATAGGTGAGGTCAGAACGTAGACCGACCGGTAAATAGAGAGCTTTGCCTTTCGGCTCAGCTCCCTCTTTACCACAACGGTCCGATGCAGCGACTGCATCACTGCAGCCGCTGCACCGATCCGCCTGTCGATCTCACGCTCCATCCTTCCCTCAATCGTGAACAAGACCCCGAGATACTTGAACTCCTCCACTTGGGGCAAGGACTCCCCACCCACCTGAAGAGGGCAAGCCACCTTTTTCCAGGTCTGGTCACATGTTTGTGTATAGACTGGTCATATGTTTGGGTTAAGTTGGTCACATGTTTCGGTTAAGTCTGGTCACATGTTTGTGTAAAGTCTGGTCACATGTTTCGTTTAAGTCTGGTCACATGTTTGTGTTAAGTCTGGTCACATGTTTGTGTTAAGTCTGGTCACATGTTTGTGTTAAGTCTGGTCACGTGTTTGGGGAGGACTCACTCTGACCAAGATTTAAAACATCAGACAGTTTTGATACAAATCGCAGCTCGTCTTTGGTCGTACGAGGAAACATTATCCTGATAAAATGATGATCGTAAGACGGTTCAAAGTTTAATCCTTGTGTGACTGTATGACCTCCGACCCCCGGTCAGGGTGCAGTGCCCCCGGGCAGGGTGCAGTGCCCCCGGGTCAGGGCGCACACGCAGTGGACGCTTCCGGACGTGTTTGTACCTGTGTGGTTTGGACAGAGCTCACAGTCGCTGAGGCCCCAAGCTTTTCCGACGCCTCTGCAGCAGGTTTCTCTGCTCCTGAGGCCGGGGAGAGGAGAACTGCACTGAACACACACACAACACACACATTCACACACACACACACACACACACAGGGTAATTACACACACAATCATCTCACTGTTAATTATTATGGCAAAAACCACATGATCAAAACTACAGCACTTAATTTTTTACGTCAAATAAAGACATAATACTTGACATTTAATCAGTCAGAACTTGTTTTCAGCCTGTGACAGCACTTTTACCACTGAAAAAATATAATATTTTGTCATAATGTTTCATTATTCAGAAACCCATGAAAAGGCTGATGGGAGGGCATCTGAGGAACACTGAGAGGCCGGGAGGGCATCTGAGGCACAGTGAGAGGCCGGAAGGGCATCTGAGGCACAGTGAGAGCCTGGGAGGGCATCTGGCTTACCTGTCCCCGGCTGACCTCTCTGAAGCAGTACTTGAAGCCTGAGTGTTGGCTGTAAGTCCCGCCTCCTGTGACGGTCTGAGCCTGAACGGCCCTGAGCACCGGGGCAGGGAACCCTGCTGACCCCGAGGTGACCCCAGAGCGCTGAGACGACCCCGGAACCTGAAGGCAACAAGAGAACCATGTGACGTCACTCAAACATAATCTACACTTTTCAATCCTGAGGCCGATTTGAGCGATTCCCAGTGTGTATGTGAGGGACGTGGCTAAAGCTAGCGTGCACAGGAACAGTTTTGCCTCATTTCTTTGACTTCTCTCAAAGCCTCTACGCCACGTTTGAACCTCTCTTTATGTCACGCTTTGGCTTTGGATCATGTCAGACACATTATGACCTGGAAATATCAGATTTTGCGGTGATAAACAGGAAACAGCTAATGCTAACGCCCTTTGCTAGCTTTGTGTTGCTAAGGCTCCACATATAATTTAGCATCAGTGGAAATACGACGCAAACTCAAAGTTTGGCAAGAAATGCCTCTTTAGTGTTTTCTCTGCTTTTTGCCTCTTGTTTTGGCCTGAGTCTGCATTCTCTCTCTCGTCCAATCATCTGGCTGTGCCGTGAAGCTCCTCCTTATCTTGTCTGATTTGTGCACTTTCTTGTTTTTATTTGAGGTCCGAGTTCTGGAGAGAGAGTGGCATGAAGCTGAACCAGGTCAAACACAGAAGACAAAGTAAAGAGTTCACCTGGAGGACCCGATGCATTGTGACTTTGGCCTCTGGGGGGTGCTGCACTCTCACCTTCACCATGTGAGGGCTGGGAGCTGCACACAGAGGAAGGTTACTCTGGGAGGGCATCTGGCACACATGTCATTCATACATTTCGAATTTACCAGATTTGCGTCAAACATGCAAGTCATGCTGGTCATGCTAGTCATGCTAGTCGCAGTTGAAACATTCTGTCAGTTGTAGTTTTAGTTTAGCTTTAACTACGAAGAGGTGGGGCTTGTCAATATGAAGAGGAGGGGCTTGTCACTATGGAGAGGTGGGGCTTGTCACTATGAAGAGGTGGGGCTTGTGACTATGGAGAGGCGGGGTTTATCACTATGAAGAGGAGGGGTTTATCACTATGGAGAAGAGGGGCGTGTCACTATGGAGAGGAGGGGCTTGTCACTATGGAGAGGCGGGGCTTGTCACTATGAAGAGGAGGGGCTTGTCACTATGAAGAGGAGGGGCTTGTCACAATGGAGAGGCGGGGCTTGTCACTATGGAGAGGTGGGGCTTGTCACTATGGAGAGGCGGGGCTTGTCACTATGAAGAGGAGGGGCTTGTCACTATGAAGAGGAGGGGCTTGTCACTATGAAGAGGAGGGGCTTGTCACAATGGAGAGGCGGGGCTTGTCACTATGGAGAGGCGGGGCTTGTCACTGTGAAGAGGCGGGGCTTGTCACTATGAAGAGGTGGGGCTTGTCACTATGGAGAGGTGGGGCTTGTCACTATTGAGAGGCGGAGTTTATCACTATGAAGGGGAGGGGCTTGTCACTATGGAGAGGCGGGGCTTTTCACTATGAAGAGGTGGGGCTTGTCACTATGAAGAGGCGGGGCTTGTCACTATGGAGAGGCGAGGTTTGTCACTATGGAGAGGCGGGGCTTGTCACTATGGAGAGGCGGGGCTTGTCACTATGGAGAGGTGGGGCTTGTCACTATGGAGAGGCGGGGCATCTGAGTCTCACCTCCGGCGCTCTGAGTTTCCTGGTTCGGTCCGAGGGGCAGAACAAACTCGGACCGTACGAGTTCCTGATTGGCCGAGCGCAGACTGGACGAGGGGCTGTGATTGGACAAGGGGGCGCTGTGGGAGGTGTTGGAGGACACCGGGATTTGGCAGAACTTCCCGGTGAAGCTCGGCGGGCACAGGCAGCGATCCTTCTGCAGACACAGGCCTCCATTCTTACACAGCAGCGGGCACATGACTGAAACACACACAAACAAACAAACACACACAAACAAACAAATCTACAATCATTATTCTGCAGAAAGAAGTGGATGTCACAGAACATCTATTATAGACTGGTCATTTTAGTGTCATTTATAGGAAGGTTTTTAGCATAACATCACCTGCCCATCATCTGCTCATCATCTGCCCATCATCCGCTCATCATCCGCCCATCATCTGCTCATCATCCACTCATCATCCGCTCATCATCCGCTCATCATCCGCTCATCATCCGCTCATCATCCGCTCATCATCCGCCCATCATCTGCTCATCATCCACTCATCATCCGCTCATCATCCGCTCATCATCCGCTCATCATCCGCTCATCATCCGCTCATCATCCGCTCATCATCCGCTCATCATCCGCTCATCATCCGCCCATCATCTGCTCATCATCCACTCATCATCCGCTCATCATCCGCTCATCATCCGCTCATCATCCGCTCATTATCCGCTCATCATCCGCTCATCATCTGCCCATCATCTGCTCATCATCCGCCCATCATCCGCCCATCATCTGACCATCATCCGCCCGTCATCCGCTCATCATCCGCTCATCATCTCCCCACCTCTGCCCATCATCCGTCCATCATCTGCTCATCGTCCGCTCATCATCCGCTCATCGTCCGCTCATCATCCGCTCATCATCTGCACGTTGGGTACAAAGCATCGCTCTTGTCCAGGTCCTTGTGTTCATTGTCTCTGTCTCATTAAATAACTAAACTAAATGTTATTTCTTCACTTCCTGTGCTTCACCCTCAGACCTCTTGGCACCAGTTTATGGCTTTTACTCTTCATTTTGTGATGTAATTTTCTCATTTCTAATGTTTGGATTATTACATTTGTTCCAAGTGTTTATGAATAAATGATTGATGTATTTCTGTGACTTTGTGGACATAAAAACGTACAGACTTCTACAGACGCAGAGCTGTTTGTTTATTCATGAATAAGACGTGGAAACATAACGGTCTGAACGTGGGCCAGGTCTGAATGTGGGCCAGGTCTGAACATGGGCCAGGTCTGAATGTGGGCCAGGTCTGAACATGGGCCAGATCTGAACATGGGCCAGGTCTGAATGTGGGCCAGGTCTGAACATGGGCCAGGTCTGAACATGGGCCAGATCTGAGCATGGGCCAGGTCTGAACATGGGCCAGGTCTGAACATGGGCCAGATCTGAACATGGGCCAGGTCTGAACATGGGCCAGGTCTGAACATGGGCCAGGTCTGAGCGTGGCCAGGTCTCAGTCGTGACCTCCGGCTCAGACGTCGCTGGGATTGATGGTTTTCAGTGAAAGTGTCGGATCACAATCTCAGACAAACATTTCCTACTTCCTGTCGGACAGGAAGTGATCATTGTTCCCAGGGTTCACCCTGATCCTGCTCTGCCCTGATCCTGAGGCTGGCACTGACCGGGCATCGGCCCAAGTCTCCTCAAACTCCTGCAGTCGGCCCACTTACATCCCTCTGTTCTAATGTTACACAGTGGGGCTTTAATCCTGTTCTAATGTTACACAGTGAGGTTTAATCCTGTTCTAATGTTACACAGTGGGGCTTTCATCCTGTTCTAATGTTACACAGTGGGGCTTTAATCCTTTTCTAATGTTACACAGTGGGGCTTTAATCCTGCTCTAATGTTACACAGTGGGGTTTAATCCTGTTCTAATGTTACACAGTGGGGCTTTCATCCTGTTCTAATGTTACACAGTGGGGCTTTAATCCTGCTCTAATGTTACACAGTGGGGCTTTAATCCTGTTCTAATGTTACACAGTGGGGCTTTAATCCTGCTCTAATGTTACACAGTGGGGCTTTAATCCTGTTCTAATGTTACACAGTGGGGCTTTAATCCTGCTCTAATGTTACACAGTGGGGCTTTCATCCTGTTCTAATGTTACACAGTGGGGCTTTAATCCTGCTCTAATGTTACACAGTGGGGCTTTAATCCTGCTCTAATGTTACACAGTGGGGCTTTAATCCTGTTCTAATGTTACACAGTGGGGCTTTAATCCTGCTCTAATGTTACACAGTGGGGCTTTAATCCTGTTCTAATGTTACACAGTGGGGCTTTAATCCTGCTCTAATGTTACACAGTGGGGCTTTAATCCTGCTCTAATGTTACACAGTGGGGCTTTCATCCTGTTCTAATGTTACACAGTGGGGCTTTAATCCTGCTCTAATGTTACACAGTGGGGCTTTAATCCTGCTCTAATGTTACACAGTGGGGCTTTGCTCACACTCTGTTTCACTGCATGATGTCATCAGGTGGTGATCTATGAAGCTCTTTTTAATCTTCACTAAACTCGCATCAGCTCAAATGTCTCTTGTTTTTGAAGCTGATCAAAGGAAAGTAAAAGTTGTGCAAAGTAGATGAAAAAGTCATGATATAATTCATGATGTAGATATTTTAGTTGATGTGAAAAGATAAAAGATAAAGTGCCTTTTTGGCAAGTTTATGCATTTGCACAATATTTGGACTTTGTAAATAGTTTAGTTTAGTTTAACTGGATTTTGATAAATATTTATTTATACTTTTATAAAAAGTATGTTTGTGGATGAGAACAAATCCAGTACCTGCAGTAAACTCTAACAAAGGAGAACTCTAAATCAGCTCAAATCAGAACTCTAAATCGGCTCAAATCAGAACTCTAATTCAGAACTCTAAAACAGCTCAAATCAGAACGCTAAAACGGCTCAAATCAGAACTCTAAATCGGCTCAAATCAGAACTAAATCAGCTCAAATCAGAACTCTAAAACGGCTCAAATTAGAACTTTAAATCGGCTCAAATCAGAACTCTAAAACGGCTCAAATCAGAACTCTAAAACGGCTCAAATCAGAACTCTAAATCAGGGCAAAGATCAGTTCATGTCCTGATTAATGACAGATTTTCACACTTTATATGATCACTTCTTCCCTTCCAGAGCGGCTGTAACGAGGAGCAGCTAAACAAAGCCTGAAGCCTTTTAGAGGGTGTAAACTCCTCATAAAGTCCTAAGCTGTGGAGCAGCATCAGTGAAAATCTGCAGATGCTGAGAATGAAGCTGTCACTGATGAGCCACGTTTCCACTGGTTCATTTTGTCCAGTCCTAAAGTGTGTCTCTGTCTGGTCTGGCCCGTGTCTTGGATCCAAAGTGGCCCCTGAGAGGTTCTGGCTCCCAAAGTGCTCTGGCTCTTGGATTCCTGGTGGACTTTAGCTCAGGGGGAGGAGCTTCACAGCACAGCCAGATGATTGGACGAGAGAGAGAACGCAGACTCAGGCCAAAACAAGAGGCAAAAAGCAGAGAAACACTAAAGACTCATTTGTCTCCAAACTCTGACTTGATCTCGTGCTAAAGCGCCGTGTTCCCACTGATGCTAATGACTATGTCGAGCCTTAGCAACGCAAAGCTAGCAAAGCACGTTAGCAACAGCCGTTTCCTGTTTATCGCCACATGGCACTCGCTTTGTCAAGAGCCACAATCTGATTTTTCCATGTCATAATGCGTCTGACATGATCCATAAAGAGAGGTTCAAACCAGGGCCAAACCAGGGCTAAACCAGGACTAAACCAGGACTAGACCTCAGGGTTTAAAAAAACATAATTGAGGTACCGGGATTAGATTTTTGAAGAAAACACAAGTTATGTTTGTGTGACAGGAAACACTGGCCACGTTACAAGAAGTAGTCCAAAGGTGGGTCGGTTTCGTGGGCCGGTTTCGTGGACCAGGACCAGTCCAAACGTTGCTGTAGAAACGATCAGGGAAAACATTAGTGGATTCTACTCTTGGACAGAGGAACAGCAGCTCTAACGCTTCATTCACTCCAAAAACCTCAGGACAGTTACAGTGTTGTAAAAGTGGAGCAGCTCTGACCCAGATGTGCCTCCAACAGATGGAGCGGATCAGGAGCTACATGTAAACAAGAAGAACAAGAGAGAGAGAGAGAGAGAGAGAGAGAAAGAGAGAGGGAGAGAGAGAGAGAGAACGAGAGAGAGGGAACAAGAGAGAGAGAGAGAACGAGAGAGAGAGAGAGAGAGGGAGAGAGAGAGAGAGAGGGAACGAGAGAGAGAGAGAACGAGAGAGAGGGAACGAGAGAGAGAGGGAACAAGAGAGAGAGAGAGAACGAGGGAGAGAGAGAAAGGGAACGAGAGAGTGAGAGAACGAGAGAGAGGGAGAGAGAGAGAGAGAAAGAGAGAGGGAACGAGAGAGTGAGAGAACGAGAGAGAAAGAGAAAGAGAATGAGAGAGAAAACGAGAGAGAGAGCGAGAGAGTGAGAGAGCGAGAGAGTGAGAGAGAGAGAGAACCAGAGAGAGAGAGAACCAGAGAGAGAGAGAAAAAGCGAGAGAGAGAGAGAACCAGAGAGAAAGAGAGAACGAGAGAGAGAGAACGAGAGAGAGAGAGAGAGAGAGAGAGAGAGAGAGAGCTGCAGAAACACGGGGGAGCAGGCGGGACGTGGCCCAATCCGGCGATCTTATCTCAGAAATGTGGGCGCGGTTATGGTCAGAGCTCCACCTGAGCCAGGAGCCGGATGACGGAGATTGTTGTGCAGGTTTTAGGTTAATGAGGGAAACCAGAGGAAAACCCACAGACACAGGGAGAACGTGCAAAGAGCAGGCTGATGGTGACGATGACCTCACACGTGATGATCACAGAGTTTTAGCTAAATATATAAAAACAAACACACTGAAGAAAAAAAGAAGGGAGTTTTCTCTAAAATTGTGTAGATGGAGGATTACACCCTGGAGTCAGCTGCTGTTACAAACATAAATTGAATTTGGGAGAGTCTGTTTGTCATTTAAAGGTCTTTCTGAAGTCAAAGGGGTCGACAGTGAGAGAGTTGCACAACGGCAGTTTTAGGTTTCAGCTCATAAATTGTTACATCGTGGATTGTTTTTTGATTTTCTAATATATTGGGCCAATGTCCAAGTGCAAAGTGAACAAGAGGAGGGACCAAGCACAGCTCTGCCCCACCCCTCGAGCCAGAGTCAGTGGGTCAGTCCGGGGAGCCTCGTAAAATGGCCCCATATTTTGATTAAACTTATTATTACAGCTTTGTTTTGTTGTTTGTGTCTGATTATTGTGAATGAACATTAGGAGTATTTGTTCCATTCATTTGGACATAATTGGGGGGTAAATACACGGCACACGCCGTTAGCTTTGATTACAGCGCAAATTCACCGTGGCATCGTTTTAAAGTGAATCCACATTTTAATTTAGTCTCAGATCCGTAATATAATGACTTTCTCACACGTTATAATGGTGGAGGATTTAAGTAAAAAGTACTTCAAGATCACGTGGGTCATTTCACCTGCCGAAGGGCCAATAAATGAAGGCCCTGGACACAGTTTGGTGTTAATGTGTCCAGTGTAAAAAAGTATTAAGAGTTTTAGCCTCGGAGGATGATGTCATCAGTGAGAGAGTAATGCTCTCCATGTGTCTGTGCCACATCAAAGCCCTGGCCCACAATGCACTTCACCTGCAGGGCCGCAGGGGCGACAAGGGCCAGCAAGAGCGACAGGGGTGGCGGGGGGTGACAGGGGCCAGCATGGGCGACAGGGGCGCAAGGGGGTGGCAGGTGCAGGTCTGTCAGGTGCGTGACACAGACTGTCCAGGTGTGGGCTTTTCACAACACGTGGTGATGGTCGTAAAGCATGAAGTCTCACTTTTGTAGTCTGTCCCAGGGCAGCTGTGACTTCAGGATGATCTGACCTTTGCCCCGTGAGCAGCGAGTGAAGGCACAAAAGCCCAGCACAGTAAGACTAATGTTTAAGATCAGTGTTCTCTCTGGGCTGAGGTGTGAGGATGGAGGTGGGACACTGCTGTAGGCCGCGCTCGATATGGAACGCCAATATGATCACACTCCGCCTCTTAGGAGCGGCGTATTGCAGCGTATTTTCCGACGTTTTTACAAAATAAAGCGATGCTTCAACCTTTAATACCTGGTGGTTTCCCTCAGCGAGAACACTGAAGATGCGAAAACTGTTAAAAGTCCGCTGCCATGGTTAGTGTCATGTCCTCACATGTCCCTCAGTACTCACAGACTCTGAAGGGGGCGCAGTACTCACAGACACTGAAGGGGGCGCAGTACTCACAGACACTGAAGGGGGCGCAGTACTCACAGACACTGAAGGGGGCGCAGTACTCACAGACTCTGAAGGGGGCGCAGTACTCACAGACTCTGAAGGGGGCGCACTACTCACAGACTCTGAAGGGGGCGCAGTACTCACAGACTCTGAAGGGGGCGCAGTACTCACAGACTCTGAAGGGGGCGCAGTACTCACAGACTCTGAATGTCCCGCACTACTCACAGACTCTGAAGGGGGCGCACTACTCACAGACTCTGAAGGGGGCGCAGTACTCACAGACTGTGAAGGGGGCCCCTGGCGTCCCGTCGCTGCTGTACACCGTGGTCACCTCCCCTCGGTCGCACAGGTTCACGCAGCGGCCCTGAGCGCACCGCACTTTGCACACGGTCGGCGTGAACATCACCTGGATCCTCTCCGCTCGACCTCTGACCTCCGCCGAGCTCCCGCCTCCTCCTCCGACCTCCGCCGAGCTCTGACCCCCTCGACCTCCGACCTCCGCTGAGCTCTGTCCATCTCCTTCATGAAAACAGCAGAACGCGGCGAGGAGTAGAGTGAGCGCAACGCGACGCTGCATCGTTCACTCGCTCGGGCTCCAAAACCAAGAGTGAGGGCGATTTAAAGGAGCAGAGAGAGAGAGAAGAGAGAAAGAGAAAGAGAGAGAGAGGGGAGAGAGAGAGGGGAGAGAGAGAGAGAAGAGAGAAAGAGAGAGAGAGAGAAAGAGAGAGAGAGAGGGGAGAGAGAGAGAGGGGAGAGAGAGAGAGAGAGAGAGAGATAGAGAGAGAGAGGGGAGAGAGAGAGGGGAGAGAGAGAGGGGAGAGAGAGAGAGAGAGAGAGAGGGGAGCGAGAGAGAGAGAGAGAAGAGAGAGAGAGAGAGAGAGAGGGGAGAGAGAGAGGGGAGAGAGAGAGAGAGAGAGGAGAGAGAGAGGGGAGAGAGAGAGAGAGAGAGGGGAGAGAGAGAGAGAAGAGAGAAAGAGAGAGAGAGAGAGAGAGAGAGAGAGAGGGGGGAGAGAGAGAGAGAGAGAGGGGAGAGAGAGAGAGAGCGAGAGAGAGGGGAGAGAGAGCGAGAGAGAGAGAGAGAGAGAGAGAGAGAGAGGATGTCAACAAGTGTAATGAGAGAGCAGAAAGAGGTAAGATAAGAGTTTAAAAGAGGTGGGAGAGAGAGAAAAGAAAAGAAAAGAGAGAACGAGGAGAGGTAATGATTGAGAGAAAGGAGTGAGAAGAGAGAGAGAGAGGCGGTTTACCTCCCAGTGCTAACAGAGAGAAGAAAGAATGGAAAGAGTTATGGGAACGTGGGAGAGAGCGAGGGGGAGGAGGAGAAACGAAAGAAAGGGATGTCCACACACGTAACGAGAGAAAAAGGAAGAGACAGGTGAGAGAAAGGGAAGAGAAAAGAAAGAGAAAGAGGAGAGAGAATGAAGACGAGCAGGAGGAAAGAGAAAGAAAAGACAGAAGAGAGAGAGAGAATCTTTAAAAAGCATGACAACAAAGAGAGGGATGGAGAGGAGATGAGGGGCAGGAGAAAGAGAAGGAGTGAGAGGAGGAGAAAAGAGAAAGAAACGAAAGTGGGAAAAGAAAGAGAGGAGAAAAGGAGGGAGAGAATGAACAGGAGAAAGAAAGAAAAAGAGAAAGATTGGAAAAAGAGAGCAATAATGCACAAGAGTTAGAATGAGAGAAAGAGGAGAGAGAAGCAAGAGGAAGAGATAAAAGTGGGAGAGAAAGAGCAGGAGAAAGAAAGAAAAAAAAAGAGAAGAGAGAAAGCAAAAAGAAAGGATGTCCACACGCGTAACAAGAGAAAAAAGAGAGAGAGAATGTGCAATAGTTAGGAGATAAGAGAAAAGGAGAGAAAAGGTAGAGAGAAGAGGAAGAGAGAGAGAAGAGGTAGAAAGAGAGAGAGAGAAGAGGTAGAGAGAGAAGAGGTAGAAAGAGATAGAGGAGGACAGATAGAGGAGGACAGATAAATAAGGACAGATAGAGAAGGACAGATAGAGGAGGACAGAAAGAGGAGGACAGATAGAGGAGGACAGATAGAGGAGGACAGATAGAGGAGGACAGTTAGAGGAGGACAGATAGAAGAGGACAGATAGAGGAGGACAGATAGAGGAGGACAGATAGAGGAGGACAGATAGAAGAGGACAGATAAATAAGGACAGATAGAGAAGGACAGATAGAGGAGGACAGATAGAGGAGGACAGATAGAAGAGGACAGATAGAGGAGAACAGATAGAGGAGGACAGATGGAGGAGGACAGATAGAAGAGGACAGATAGAGGAGGACAGATAGAGGAGGACAGATAGAAGAGGATAGATAGAGGAGGACAGATAGAGGAGGACAGATAGAGGAGGACAGATAGAAGAGGACAGATAGAGGAGGACAGATAGAGGAGGACAGATAGAGGAGGACAGATAGAGGAGGACAGATAGAAGAGGACAGATAGAGGAGGACAGATAGAGGAGGATAGATAGAGGAGGACAGATAGAGGAGGACAGATAGAAGAGGACAGATAGAGGAGGACAGATAGAGGAGGACAGATAGAGGAGGACAGATAGAGGAGGACAGATAGAAGAGGACAGATAGAGGAGGACAGATAGAGGAGGACAGATAGAGGAGGACAGATAGAAGAGGACAGATAGAGGAGGACAGATAGAGGAGGACAGATAGAGGAGGACAGATAGAAGAGGACAGATAGAGGAGGACAGATAGAGGAGGACAGATAGAAGAGGACAGATAGAAGAGGACAGATAGAGGAGGACAGATAGAGGAGGACAGATAGAGGAGGACAGATAGAGGAGGAGTGGAGCTGTGGATAATTGAAAGCAGTTTTGTGGCTTGGGTCCAAACTAAACTTTTGTCCAGAGTGAACTGAGCGTGTGCAGCACAGAGCTCCCATGATGCAACTGCCTCCCCTGGACTCGGCGTGTGTCGGATGCCCACCCCTCCTCCCGCCCCTCCTCTCTTCCATTCTGAGAGTTCTTTTGTGTTCTTTCTGCATCTGTTTCACGTTAACGGACAAAACGATGACTAAAAGTGTTTGATTCTAATTATGCGCATCTCATTAGCGCTGGTTATGGTGGGCGTGGCCTGCTCTGGGGGTCTTGTCGCCTGTTGCTCCCGGAAAATGTAAAAAATTAGATGACGTTTGTCTTTTTTCCTCAATTTTTATCACATTTTTTTTCTAATTTCCAGTCTGGTTCACACTTGTCGATGTTTGGATCCAGAATAAGCCCAGTTTAGTCCTGATCTGGATCTAGTTTAGGTCTGGACCTAGTTTAGGTTTAGTTTCAGGATGAAGTGTAGAAAAAGATTCATCAGGACTAGGGATGCAGACCTAAACCCGCGTTCAGGTTCAAGTCCGGATTCGAATCCAGAGGTTTAGGTTTAGGTCCGGACCTAATGAGTCCGGACCTAAACCATGCCATATTTGCATAATGTTATAACAGCGTAACACAAGACACTTGGCTCAATTAAGTTGAACAAGGACGACTATCAAACACAAGGCTTAAATGCAGATTGAAATAAACTCAACTTGTCTGCTTTATTCACTGTTTTTAACAGAAGTTACAACTTACAAATCACAAGCTACGAGCTAAGACTCAACTCAACAACAGGAGCATGTTGAATATTGTTGTCAGGGTCAGTCTGGGTCAAGGGTCAAAGCAGCCGTTTCATCTGATACAATGTTTTGCCTTTAGACACATTTCTACTCTTTAATGTTACAGATCCATTAGCATCAAAAGTCAGGTAAAAACCTTCAAACAGACAAAACACCAGTGTAAATAAGTCACAGTGTAAAATAACAGAGTTACAAAAACTAGCATAAAAGTCAACTTGAATCACTATAAAGCATCAACTTAGCGGTATCAAAAGTAGAATATGAAAATATTTTACGCTACATATCAAAATGATACATCATATTAGCAGCATTAAACACCATATTTAACAACTGTAGAATACAAATGCAAAATACTATTACAAAATATAAACTCCAATTAGGGATGCAGACCTAAACCCACGTTCAGGTTCAAGTCCGGATTCTAATCCAGAGGTTCAGGTTCAGGTCCGGACCTAATGAGTCCGGCTGAACTCATGCCTCTCCTCTCTCCTCCTCCTCCCCCCTCCTCTCCTCCCCCACTTCTCTGCTCCTCCCCCCTCCTCTCCTCCTCCTCCCTCTCCTCTCTCCTCCTCCTCTCCTCCTCCCCCCTCCTCTCCTCCCCCTCCTCCTCTCCTCCCCCACTTCTCTGCTCCTCCCCCCTCCTCTCCTCCTCCTCCCTCTCCTCTCTTCTCCTCCTCTCCTCCTCCCCCCTCCTCTCCTCCCCCTCCTCCTCTCCTCCCCCACTTCTCTGCTCCTCCCCCCTCCTCTCCTCCTCCTCCCTCTCCTCTCTTCTCCTCCTCTCCTCCTCCCCCCTCCTCTCCTCCCCCTCCTCCTCTCCTCCCCCTCCTCCCCCCTCCTCTCCTCCCCCTCCTCCTCTCCTCCCCCACTTCTCTGCTCCTCCCCCCTCCTCTCCTCCTCCTCCTCTCCTCCTCCTCTGCTCCTCATGATGATGGATGATGTTTGCTCTTGCACACACTGGTTCCTTGTGCAGTGTTTTTGAATGAGCTCATGAGAGGAAACAGGTCCAGCCCAAAGCCTCACGCACTGACCACCACTTTATAATGTCTGAAGAAACAGAGGTGGAGGAGGTGGAGGAGGACGAGGAGGTGGAGGAGGAGGTGGAGAAGGAGGTGGAGGAGGACTCAAAGCCTGACGCACTGACCACCTCTTTATAATGTCTGAAGAAACAGAAGTGGAGGAGGTGGAGGACGAGGTGGGGGACGAGGAGTTGGAAGAAGCAGAGGAGGTGGAGGAGGACGACGAGGAGGACGGGGAGGTGAAGGAGGATGAGGATGTGGAGGATGAGGTGTAGGGGGACAAGGAGGTGGAAGAGGAGGTGAAGAAGGACAAGGAGGAAGAGGAGGAAGTAGAGGGGGACGAGGAGGTTTAGGGGGACGAGGAGGTTTAGGGGGACGAGGAGGTGGAGGAGAAGGTAAAGGAGGACGAGGAGGTGGGGGACGAGGAAGTGGAGGTGAAGGAGGACGAGGAGGTGAAGGGGGACGGGGAGGTGAAGGAAGAGGTGTAGGGGGAAGAGGAGGTGGAAGAAGAGGTGAAGAGTACGAGGAGGTAGAGGAGGAGGTGTAGGGGAACGAGGAGGTGGAGGACACATCTGTAAACAGTGCCCCCTGGTGACAGTGTTGTGTATTTGCTTTCACTCTTTGAGACGTAGTATTTTTGCTGCAGTCCCACAGACTGACCACTAGAGACTATCCTGATGTGTTCAGATGTTCGTACCTGGAGTGATGCGGACGGTGTACTGCCCCCTGTGGGTGTGGATGACTCTCTCTCTGACCGGAGCCAGCATCACCGCGGTGACGTTTTTGCTGTTCGTTGCCGCGGTAACGGTGCGGAGCCACCCGCGCTGCTTCTCAATGTGTCTCATGAGGAGGGCGGCCATCTTGTCTCCTCTGCCGCCGCCGCTGCCGCCGCCGCCGCCGGCCTTCCTCAGGAGCAGAGCCTGAACTTCACGCACGCTGCAGCGGGACAGGGACAGGGTCAGGGACAGGAAGAGGGACAGGGACAGGAATAGGAACAGGGACAGGGTCAGTGACAGGAAGAGGGACAGGAACAGAGACAGGGACAGGAACAAGGACAGGGACAAGAACAGGAACAAGGACAGGGACAGGGACAGGAACAGGAACAGGAACAGGAACAAGGACAGGGACAATAACAGGAACAAGGACAGGGACAGGGACAGAAAGGACAAAGAGTTTCAGTTCACGATTCAGTTCACGAAGTTCCAAAGGTTTTATCTGGCGTTTTAAAATCTGCGTTTCGACTTCTCGTGGGACCGGCTTCTTCCGATTGGTCTGAACAAACGAGGGTTTACGCCCACTTTACAAACATGATTTATTCATTTTTCTTCTTTGCGTAAAACGTCTTCAAACGTGTGATTCATGGCTTTGAGATGAAGACGCACCGCTGATTGCAAACCTGAAATCCAGTGTCTACTGTGTTTGCGACACGACATTTGGTGATTTGTAATGATATCGTGGGCCGTCGTATTGTTGGTATATTTTGTAATGTATTGTATTTCTATTTCATGTAAAACTCACTTTCTATTTTTGGGATGTACTTCATGTTGTTTTATTCAGTTTAACACAGATCTGTCCGTGTAAAATGTAAACCTCAAATATAACGTTTTAAAGACACGTTTCAGTTGGATTGACATAATAACGCTGCATAAAGTCATTCGGAGCTCTAATCCTTATCCTTTCTATCCTGTTCTCGGCCCCCGTGTGTTCTGGGCCCCCGCGTTCGGGCCCTCTGCAGTGTTGTTCCTGCGATAGTGGGACAAACGCAAACATAACGGGTTTATCGCAAGACGAAGAGACGCCTGGAATCCCCCCACAGGACGCACAGGGACGTGTCAAAGGAGCGTGCGTAAGAGGACGTGATGGAACTGTCATTAGACACGCATTTTTAATGATTGCATTTGATTAGAAAAAAGAACAATGAAGGTCCTGGAAAGGTAAAACATGAAACAAAAGCAAGAATAACCCATTTATTATTATTTTCAGTCAAATCAAAAGCTCTGTTCAGGCTTAAAACTTCAAACTGGACTTTAACTACACAGTGTAACCATAGAAACCAAGTCTAAAATTACGTGTCGCTGTTCTGGGAAGATTCAGTTTTTTACTCCAAAATAAAATTAAATAAAACAAAATAACATAAATAAAGAAAAATAATTAAAGAAAAAAATAATAAAAAAATAAATACAAATAAATAAATACAATTATTTGATTAAGAAATAATTAAAAAAAACAATAATAATGATGAATAAAATAAATCCTTATATAATCTTTTAACCTAAAATGATAATATTTCATTAAAAAAAAAAAAATCCATAAATCTCATTTTTTAGCTATATTAACTTTAGTTTGGAAAAATGAATCGTCAGAAACTGCCCAGTCGACTGTCGTGACTCATTTTATTCTGACTGAGTTTTAGGGAAAATCAGTGTTGGAACTATAACTATAACTCCACCAGCGCCCCCCAGTGG
Organism: Eucyclogobius newberryi; assembly: GCF_026437365.1. NCBI lineage: Eukaryota > Metazoa > Chordata > Actinopteri > Gobiiformes > Gobiidae > Eucyclogobius > Eucyclogobius newberryi. The sequence continues at coordinate 19,082,275 of NW_027315724.1, forward strand.
ACACAATATAACCACACCGAAGCATGTTCTGGTAAGTCAGAGAAAACGTTTAAAGTTTAAAGATGTGTTTGCAGCTCAAAGGAATATATTTGTGACGAGACTCTTGGTGCTTTGAGACGTTTCAGCTCAATAATAATAATCATAATAATCATAATAATAAAGTGCAGTTGTGGTGCAGGAGGTTAAGCGTGTACCTGCCATGTTACCAACGTGTTTCTTCATCCATTTCTAACTCAAAGCTTGATGTGGATTGTGAGTTAATCCTGTTTTGTTTTGTATTTGAGGCTCAAGTGTTTTCTTGTTTTCACCTACCCGCTAGCCCCGCCCACATCCCTCTTTACTCATCGAGATCACGTGACACACTCCGAGTGACACACATTGGATTCAGAATGTTTAGTGGGATAACATTCTCCAAAAACGAAAATGCATGAATCAAAATCCGCTGCTTATTACAGGGAAATGTCACTATGAGGAGGCGGGGCTTATCGCAATGAAGAGGCGGGGCTTATCACAATCAGCTCCACAATTTTGAAAAGGAAATCATCTTTTATCAAGCTGTTTTAGATCAAAATGAGATTGAACAATGAACAAAATGTAAAATGTTGATCTAGTTTTGTTGTTCTAATATTAAGATGCAGAGAAAAGCATGATACGTCTCCTTTAAAGTGACTGTGACATGTTGAACAGCACATTAGACTAAAACGCGGTTAAGATAATGATATTGAATATTTTGATCCTTTTTTAATACCGATTTTTATTCCGGTTTTGCTTTTTTTTTTTTAGGTTTAAAGGGTTGTTATTCTGCTCACAGTGGAGCTCTGAATGAAGGCTACTTCTCACCTCTGATCAAACAAACCATAAAACACATAAATCCTCTTTATACGAGTTCTCTCTGTTTCAGGAAACACAAACATGGACCGACCGAGGAGGAAAGACCTGCATCAGGAGAAAGAAAAAGCAAAAGACAAGAAACAACACGATCGAGTGAAGGAAACAGTCCAGTTCAGTCCAGTTCAGTTCAGTTCAGTTCAGTCCTCTGTCATTATCTGATTTAATATAATATCATATCATATTTAACTCTGTAAAACATGTTGAAAAAATCTGGTCTAAACTTCAGTGCTCGTGAGTAATGACCATGGATCTATTAGAACATGACGGACTTTATGAAACACAAACCACGGCCGCGTCGCCATGACGTTTAAGTGTGTGTCAGGAGGACTTCCTCTCACTTCCTCACACCAGGACTTCCTTTCACTTCCTCACACTTCCTCACACCATGTGATAAAATGTGAATATATGATTATATTTCTGTGATGTATTTTATCTGCATAATAGTTATATATTATCTGCATCATTAGTCTAAGAGAAGAACGGGTGTGTGACAGCATTTATTTGTGAAGGGGTCGTAAAGATGGGCCAAAGGATGTTTACCCTAGGGGGGGTGATAACCCAGAGGAGTCTGGGTAATGTTTACCCAAGGCTTGATCTCTACGGAAAAATACCAAGTGCCTTGATGTGAGGCTGACCAATGAGAAATGTGACCCGCCTATTCCAGAATATCTAATAAAACCAACCAGCATGGGAAAAAACGGTGTGAGACGCGGGGGTGAGACGCAGGAGGGTCAGCCAGGCTCCTTACAACGGCCTGGCTGACACAGTCCCCGCGTTTTCTCCCATGCATGCCACACAAATGTCTGATGTTTCTGTGTCGTTTCATATTCTAGGTTGAATTGTGTTCTCGATGTGTTACGGAATAGCATCGGTGTATGTCTAATTCCATGACACACCAGGAGGACTTCCTCACACTTCCTCACACCAGGAGGACTTCCTCTCACTTCCTCACACTTCCTCACACCAGGAGGACTTCCTCACACTTCCTCACACCAGGAGGACTTCCTCACACTTCCTCACACCAGGAGGACTTCCTCTCACTTCCTCACACCAGGAGGACTTCCTGACACCAGGAGGACTTCCTCTCACTTCCTCACACCAGGAGGACTTCCTCACACCAGGAGGACTTCCTCTCACTTCCTCACACCAGGAGGACATCCTCACACCAGGAGGACTTCCTCTCACTTCCTCACACCAGGAGGACATCCTCACACCAGGAGGACTTCCTCTCACTTCCTCACACCAGGAGGACATCCTCACACCAGGAGGACTTCCTCTCACTTCCTCACACCAGGAGGACTTCCTCACACCAGGAGGACTTCCTCTCACTTCCTCACACCAGGAGGACTTGCTCTCACTTCCTCACACCAGGAGGACTTCCTCACACCAGGAGGACTTCCTCACACTTCCTCACACCAGGAGGACTTCCTCTCACTTCCTCTCACCAGGAGGACTTCCTCTCACCAGGAGGACTTCCTCCACAGATCCAGGTCGTTTCAGATGTTTCAGTTTAAAACGTTCAAACACGACTCACCTCAACGTCACCTTGTTCTTCCTCACCGGCTTCACCAGCTCAATCTCCTCTGGTTTCCCATCATGCATCTCTGGAGCAGCAGCAGCAGCAGCAGCAGTAGTAGCAGTAGTAGTAGTATCAGTAGTAGTAGTAGTATCAGTAGTATCAGTAGTAGAAGTAGTAGGAGTAGTAGTCGTAGTAGTATCAGTAGTAGTAGTAGTAGTATCAGTAGTATCAGTAGTAGTAGTATCAGTAGTATCAGTAGTAGTAGTAGTAGTAGTATCAGTAGTAGTAGTAGTAGTAGTAGTAGTAGTAGTAGTACTCTTCAGCTTCTCTTCTGCCCTGAGGGAAACATGACACGCTGCTTCTCGTTCACTAAATTCAGCAACACATTTTCAAACATGTTTTAATTCTGTGTCAAACCTTGCTGCAGCTTCTTCTTCTTCTACTTCTTCTTCTTCTTCTTCTTCTTCTTCTTCTTCTTCTTCTTCTTCTTCTTCTTCTTTTCCTTCTCCTTCTTCTCCTGCTCTGACTAAAACCTCATTTTCGCCCTGGTTTCTTCTCTCCGTTAAAGTCCGACTGCAAACAGAGTGACTCGTTTAGACGGCCGCGTGTCGTTTGTGATGATTCAAACTGTTCAAAATGTCACTCCAAACTCCAGCATGATATTTCTACTCCTTTGTGCTTCATTTTTGAACCGGGATCATCAGCAGACTCTTCCAAAAGACTGAAATATTCCCTTTTGCCATTGGAATATTCATAACCAGTCGACTATTATTATTATATCTATATTTTGATAACAAATAAGTTAACGATTACTATTGAACATTGAGAGTTTGTTTACGCTAGCGACTAGAACCAAGATGGCCGCCGGTGGCACAGGTGGTTTAATGGTTGCAGTGCGATTATACAGACTTAAACACACACATAAAGACTTTTTAGAACAAAAACAGTGGCATTATTAAATCAGAATTCAATTAAGAATAAACTATTTCAAATTTTCACCAATAATACACTTTATTCATAAATATTCTCTATGCCGTTAGTCGCATTATTTACACATTTATTTGGTTAAAAATCAAATAAATAAATGGTCGTTTGACGTCGGACACTAAAATAATCGTTCCGTTTCACCTTTTTAACGACATAACTCGGTGTTTTTTCACAAACCCTGGATCCTCGCTCTTCCCGACGACCACGCGGACCGTCCTGACCGCTCGGCTCTGATTGGACGAGGATGACGTCGCCGCCGTGTACAGGAGCGTCACCGCGGAGAACTGGCACTGGTCGCCGTGGAAACCCGGCCGGCACGCGCAGCGGCTCGGGGCGAGGCACACGGCTCCGTTGTGGCACCGCGGGACGCACCGGGCTAAAAACCATAAAAGACGTTAGAAAACAAAATGTATAAACCCTGTAAACAACAACAACAACAACACACAATCAGGAATGAATGAAATTGATCTTTTTAAGCTTTAAATGCTTCTTTAACTTATTTAGTGACACATTTTATGAATTAATTGACAATTTAATAAATTAAATGCGCCGTTTCAATTCATTAAATACTTACATGATTAATTAAAGGCGCAATGGACGATTTTTCGGCGATTTGAGAACGCAGGCGGAAGTGCGCATGCGCACTCCCCCGTGCGGACCGATACAACACACACGTGCGTTTGTTTATTAGCGCAATGGAGCGCATCGCATCTCTCGTCTCCCGTAGATTTCTGTCCACTTCTGCGTCAGCTCGAACTGTCTTTCTCCGTCTTCATTTTGCCCCGTACACTGAGGGAACTATATCATGATAGATCCATGCGCTTAGGCACGCAGAAACGTGGGGACGAACCGCACGCGGCTGCAGGTGAGCGATGGGTGCGTTTTATGATTGATACATGGCAGGACAAATGATTTATCCACGCCACGAGGAAATATGATAAAAAATTTGCTGAAAAAAATCGTCCATTCCACCTTTAATAGTACATTTAATCTATTATAATTGAATTTTGGCAAACTAAACCCTCCATAGCTCTGGAGCAGCTGAAAGATTTACTGTGTTTTACTTAAATTGACTTTATTTAAGATAAGATAAGATAAGATATTCCTTTATTGTCCCATATGGGGAAATTTCATTGGTGCAACGCAGGTAGATACAGAGGTAGATACAGAAGAACAGATCACTTATAGGAAGTCTGAAAAACACTTTCAGTAGAAGATCTCCTACAAATAAAAACTCCCATAGACAAATAAATAAATACATAAATACCATTGCATGTGATCACGACAGTAATTGCACATGAATATGTGTCACGACAGCACATAGATTGTACATGAATTTCACAGTAATTGCACAGTAATTGCACATATGACAGGAGCAGCTGAAAGATTTACCAATTTAGTAACCAAAGGCTGTCAAAGTAAAATACGAGTAAACAAGAGTAAATAATGTCTTATTTTGTGTTTTTGTTCAATAATTGGAAACAGTGTGCACTTACAGTTTAATTCATGCGTTTTATTAATTTTCTCAGTCAATTTTAGGTCCCCCATGTGTAATCTCTTATTTGTCCTTGATATATTTGCAACTTGTTTGTCATTTATTTGCTGGAATAAACGTTAGAAGTCTGTAGAGAAAATAATAATAAAGAATAACCCAATAATGTATAGATAATCACAAAGAGTCGCCTGAAAATTATCCTAAACAACCTTTTACAATAAAACTTCTCACATAAACAACTTAATTTCACTGTCATCACGTAGAGGACGACTCATTCTTTTGATAAACGTATTCAAACTGACATTTAGACTCTAGAAACGCGTTTTTTGTGAGATTATTGCGCCGATTTTCACCTTTGTTTTGGCACTCTGTTATCGGCCGATTTCTGCTCAGGCACATGCGCGGGCGACCACGTGACGGAAGGACCCGCGCAGGAAACGCCGCAGAAACAAAAACAGCGAAAGTTTGTGATAAAAAGGTAAGTTCTGCGCGGCTTTTGCGTGACACGCGCGGGCTTTGAGTCCACAGGAATGTTCCGTGTGATCTTTAACGCTCCTCTGCGGTTTTAAAGTCATCGAAGTGAGCGCGTCTGTGGAAATGTGAGATAAGGAAGAGGACATGGCCGTTTTTAGGGAGAAAAGAAACAAAAACGCGCAGTAAAAACACATTTAAACATCTTCTACTTTTAACACGGCGCCTTTGTTCTCAGGAGTTATTTAATATTTATTATTTACAGCAGAAAGTGCATTATTTAGACTGAATGAAACGTGTTCACAAAGATCTGATATTTATACTCAAAAGTACTGTTACTTATATGTGTATTACTACTCAAGTACATGTCAGGCCAGGAAGTAGTAATAGTTTTATTGAAAAACTGGAATATAATGAATAATAATAATTGCAATAAGCATTTGAAGTGGACTTAAACTAACCATTGCCGTGTTAAAGCCACTCTATGGAACCTTCACCTGCTCGTCCGTTTATTATAGCATTAAACATACACATTGCCATGGAGATTGGAGACCGTTTGTATCTATTAAATATATAAAAATACCTGTAATTGAATAGGTCCGAAAGAAAGGAAAAGCAGTTTGTGGAGAAATTATTGCAAGTTTTTGTAATGCGCTAATTGTTTCTATTGAAATTATGATTTATTTATGTTTATTTATGTTTTATGCCTCGACAGTAGCGTTAGCATTGAGACACAAACACGTCCTTTTATAAACACACTTTGGTCCTTTTGAAGTGAAGTGTTGAACCTTAACTCACTGTTCACTGCCCGATCTGAACTTTTAATCATTTTAGACTGAAAACTCCAGAGAGATAGAATTATGCAGCGTTCCAGTGTCACGTCGTGTGTTACAGTTTATGAACGACTCGAAAACAAATTATACAAACCAGAGCTATGAACCCGGACTGTGTTATTACATTTACAGTTAATAAAGCATCGTCTGAGAGTGAAGTTTTGAGAGTGAACTCGGGATCTGAAATGTTTCCCGAGAAAGAATTCCGAGATGTGAGAAAGTCAGAACTTGGAAAATCCAACCTCCAAAGTACTGAAGCTAACTCTGAGCTGACTCTGAGCTATCTCTGAGCTATCTCTGAGATACCTTTGAGCTATCTCTGAGCTAACTGAGCTAACGCTGAGCTAGCATGACTACTAACATAAAATAACTAAATAAATCCACACTTGTGCAAGGAAAATTTACACGATAAATATTGTGCCCAGAAAAATATAGTTCCATATTTCATTTATTGAACAATGAGTTCTTATGGTGACTTTAGACCCAGTTCAGACCCATTTTAGTCCTGTTTTTGTTATTTTACAGTCGTGCTAATGTTAAGTTATCTATACTTTACTTAAGTAGTTTTTACCATGGGTCCTTTTTACTTTACTACATCCGAGAGCAGAAATGTGTACTTCCTGCTGCACTATATGTTTAAACTGGACTCAAAAGTAGAAAGTACTTTTGGGGGTTATTTTTAGCGTGTTCGTGGTGACATCCGACCTAAAGGACTTGAGTTAATGCCTCATCCTTGAGGAAACCAAATTATACATGACATTCTCTAGAAAAAAAATTGAAATGTATTCAAATTGCTTCTGTTGACCAAAAATCAGCCCAAAATCACCACATTTGTCACGTCTTAAATAGGTACTTTGCTCCTTTTACTTAAGAAACAAGTAAGCACACCGAGTACTTCCTCCCGCGCAGACCTTGACCGAAGTTGCTTCTCGTTTTGCAGAAGATGCCCAAAAAACTGTTTAACCCGCTGTGGCTGCACTTCAACGAGCCGACGCCGGGCAGAGGGAAGTGCCTCCACTGCGACCAGATGGTGAGCATGGGCGCCACGGCGGGCAGGAACAAGAACACCACCAACCTGTGGAAGCACCTGGAGAACCACCACGCCGACGTCTTTCGAGAGGCCAAGAAGCGCAAGGAGGACATGAAAAACGCTGAGCTGACGTCCGGCGGCTCGAACATCATCGCCCGGATAGCGTCTGCCCAACCGCAGTCCGACAAGTGGAAAGAGGTCGAGCTCAAATCCAAGAAAATAGACAAACTGGTGGCGGAAATGTGCGCCGCCGACGACCAGCCGTTCTCCGTTGTGTCCGGGAAAGGGTTCAAGCGCCTGATCGCGGCGCTGGAGCCAAAATACACGGTGAAAAGTGAACATTTTTACCATTCTCACCTCTTGGAGAACCTGTACAAGAAAGTTCAAAGCTGCATTCGGGGGCTCATCTCACCGAAAGGACGAAAGGAGCAGTTCCTGTCGTTCACGGCCGATTGTTTGCCGGGACGGGCGGAGTCCATGATGAGCTTGACGTGTCATTTTATCGACGAGACGTGGGAAAGGCGACAGGCGGTTTTGCATGTTAAAACCATGACGGACGCGAGCACGGTCACCTACATCCACCAGTTTTTCTTGCCGCTGCTGAAGTACTGGGGCATCGACCAGAGCCGGGTGTTCCTGGTGCTCCGGGACGGTGGCGCGGACATCTCGGAGGACCAGCGGCTGATGGAGATACCGGGTCTCGACTGCTCGGCGCGCGTCCTCCAGAGCGTGATCGACGAGGGCATCGACAGCCAGCGCGACGTCAAAGAGGTCATCGCCAAGGTCCGGACGTGCGCCGGGCACTTTCGGGATTCCGTACTCGCGAAGCAGCGGCTCAAGGTGATCCAGGTCGAGCTGAACGTGCCGCAGAACGCCGTGGTCCTGGACGACGCGGCGCGGTGGGTCTCGACGCTGCGGATGCTGAGGCGGGCGCAGGAGCAGAGGCGGCCGCTCTCCGGCTACGCGCAAAAGTACGGACACTTCCAGACGCCGACCAGCGACGAGTGGGAGCTGGTCAGGGCCGTGATCGAGACGCTGCTGCCGTTCGAGGAAGTGGCCGGGGAGATCTGCGACAGTGCCTCGTCCCTGTCGTGCGTCATCCCGAGCATTTCCGTCCTGAAGGTGATCCTGCGGGCGGACTGCGCGGCGGCGAAGGCAACGGCGACTCTGCGGCGGACGATGCTGAGCGGTTTGGAGCGGCGGTACGCCAAGCTGGAGGAGGGCAAGGTTCTGGTGCTGGCGACGCTGCTGGACCCACGGTACAAGTGCAACGTGCTGTGCGGGGACGCCGTCAACAACGCCCCCAAGTGGCTGAAAGAGGAGTGCACCGCGTGTTCGGCCGTGAAGGAGGAAGAGGGCGAGGCGGCGGGCGAAGGAGGAGAGGGGAGTGAACCGGTAAGTCCGCCACGGCAGTTGGACGAGGGTTGTAACGGCGCGCGAGGGCGTAGGGGTCGTTTCGGTGCGGCGCGTGGTTCACAAAAGTTCACCAGCGTCGCACCATACGACCAAAGAGACACTATTAAAGGTCCCATAACATGCAAAATTGACTTTTCAGAGCTTTTAACCTTCTTACATTGCTATTTGTGCTTCATATATGTACCCAGAGTGTTTTTTTGATTGATTCCCGCAGTGTTTAGCTATACTGTATTACAGACTATCTCCTTTCCTCGAATCTCCAAACTGACGGGCGGTGGGGCAAGACCGCGTCATAAGGGCAAGCACGCGTCACCATCCCCTCTCTCCACCCCCCCTCCCCTCCCGCCTCCCGCCTGGTGCCTCCCGCCCCCTTCCCCCCGGCTCCGCGCTGCTGTCTCCCCACAAGCCCATTCCGGAGTATTTCTGCTTCGATTTACGACGAAGCACGGCTCAAAGAGGCCCAAAACTTCATTAATGATATCGCACTCTTTACTATTATCACAATGGTGAAGGTTTATGTGGCAGTTGCGGGAAAATAAACAGAGAGAAGTTCTATCCGATACCGAAAAACCAGGAAATAAGAGCGCGATGGACATAAGACTTTTATATATATATATATATATATATAATATATATATATATATATATATATATATATATATATATATATATATATATATATGTTCTGCGCACGCTGTAGAATAAACACCAGATTTATTTTGGCTCAAAGTAGTGTTGATCTGAAGTTCTATTGTTTCTCACTCAGTCGCGCGGCAGGAGCGGCGCAGCACGGAGCAGACAGCTGTGGGGCTACGTCACGGGTGGGCAGGGCACACACGCGCTCTCTGAGACTACGTCACGGGTTGGGCGGGGGAGCCGGATCGCTCTTTGCAAGGGTGGGGGCGAATATCAAACCAAGCCGTTTGCATTTCCGGGTTGGTGAGGAGGTCCAAGGTCTGGGTGATATTTCTTAACTATTATGTTAAGGGTGTTGCACAACCCTTATTATTATCAATTATACACTTAGGATAGACTACGAAACGTGAAAAAAGCATGTTATGGCACCTTCAAGCAACGGATTAGCCTTTTTAGAAATGTTTAGGTTGTTTTTTTTAACATGCACAAATTAAAAAACACAACTAGAACACAGAGAGCGACACACAAACGACATGAGCGGTCCTAAATTTGTACTCTTGCCTGTCCCATTGTGTCCAAAGTCCAACAAATTTGTCTAAACAAATTTAGTCCGAATCTATTCAATTTTTTCCAATGTCAATTACAATGTCTGCGTAAATAAAGACTTTTATTCACTTCTGATTCTTCTTTCTTGGCTCATTATCCATCAGAGATTCGGACTGCGACTGCAGCGCTGCTCAAGGGACAAACACAACTCCTGCTACTAATGGAAAGGTTTACACCCCTAATGCTCATCGTCCAATACAAAAGTCAACTCAGGGCAATCAAGGCAAGCAGTGATTGACCAATAAAATATAAAATTACCGTGTGTCACAACTATTTAAAAAAAAAAAAATATCCAAAATATATCCAAATAATCTCGTTTCCCTCTCACTTCTGCTGCTGAAACTGGGCCTAAGTACTTCAGGGTGTAGTACTGTCTTGAAGTGGCCTCTACAGGCCGCTGAACAGTACTGCAGGAAGCTTGGTTCTTCTTCTGCAGATGCTCAGTCTGTAGGCGTGTTCAGAGGCCCGTTCATGCTCTCTAACATGAGCCTCTAACATGAGCATGTGCAGAGGAGAAGTGAAGCAACAGCTTAAAAACTATCTTTAGAGACAAGTCTGTGTCAGAAATTTGTGGTGTGTTGTCAGGTGTGTAAAGGGTGTTGTCAGGTGTGTAACGTGTGTTGTCAGGTGTGTAACGTGTGTTGTCAGGTGTGTAAAGGGTGGTTAGGTGTGTAAAGGGCGTGGTCAGGTGTGTAAAGGGTGTGGTCAGGTGTGTAAAGGGTGTTGTCAGGTGTGTAACGTGTGTTGTCAGGTGTGTAAAGGGTGTTGTCAGGTGTGTAACGTGTGTTGTCAGGTGTGTAAAGGGTGGTCAGGTGTGTAAAGGGCGTGGTCAGGTGTGTAAAGGGTGTGGTCAGGTGTGTAAAGGGTGTTGTCAGGTGTGTAACGTGTGTTGTCAGGTGTGTAAAGGGTGTTGTCAGGTGTGTAACGTGTGTTGTCAGGTGTGTAAAGGGTGGTCAGGTGTGTAAAGGGCGTGGTCAGGTGTGTAAAGGGTGTGGTCAGGTGTGTAAAGGGTGTGGTTAGGTGTGTAACGTGTGTTGTCAGGTGTGTAAAGGGTGTGGTCAGGTGTGTAAAGGGTGTGGTCAGGTGTGTAAAGGGTGTGGTCAGGTGTGTAAAGGGTGTGGTGTGTTATCAGGTGTGTAAAGGGTGTGGTCAGGTGTGTAAAGGGTGTGGTCAGGTGTGTAAAGGGTGTGGTGTGTTGTCAGGCGATCAAACAGGAGCAGGACGAAGTGAAGCCGGCAGGAGCTGGTCTGGTGGAGCAGATCTTTGCCAGTCTTTTGGGTCAAACGCCTGTGGAACATCGGAGTCCAGAACTGTCTGGGCAACTGGAGCAGTACCTCAACGAACCACTCATCGACAGGTAACTGAACCTGGACTAAAGCAGGACTATAACTGGACTAAAGCAGGACTAAAGTTGGACTAAAGAAGGGACTAAAGATGGACTAAAGAAAGGACCAAAACTGGACTAAAGCAGACCTAAAGAAAGGACTAAAGACGGACTAAAACTGGAGTAAAGAATGGACTAAAAATGACTAAAACTGGACTAAGTAAGGGTCTAAAGAAGGGTTAACGAAGGACTAAAGAAAAGACTAAAGAAAGGACTAAAGAAGGCCTAAAGAAAGGACTAAAGAAAGGACTAAAGAAGGGACTAAAACTGGAGCAAAGCAGGTCTACAGCAAGACTAAAACTGAAGTAAAGAGGGGCCTAAAGAAGGACTAAAGAAAGGACCAAAACTGGACAAAAGCAAGACTAAAGCAGGATTAAAGAAAGGACTAAAGAAGGACTAAAACTGGAGTAAAGAAGGGACTAAAGAAGGACAAGGGAAGGGACTGAAGAGGGACAAAGGAAGGGACTAAAGGACTAAGACTGGACTAAAGGAAGGACTAAGGAAGGGACTAGATAAGGCTCTAAAAAGGATTGAAACAAATAACCTCTTAAATATGGCTACAGAACTGCGTCTGTATAAATAGCGTGAATGCTAACGCGTTTCCCCGGTGACCGCAGGAAGTCGGGCGACCCTCTGGGCTGGTGGCGCAGCAACACGTCCCGGTTCGACCTTCTGGCCCCTCTGGCTCGTCGGCTCCTGTCGGCTCCCCCGGCGTCGGTCCCCGTCGACAAGGTGTTCAACGGCGGCGACGAGCGGACGATCCGGACCAGCGACGAAAACGCTGAAAAACTCTTCTTCCTCAAGCTCAACCTGCCGCTCATCAAGTGGGAATACTGACATTTGACCTCGGAAAGACTTGTAAAGACTTGTAAAGGCTCGGAAGGACTCTGAAAGACTTTGAAAGGCTTGGGAAAACCCGGAAAGACTTGTAGAGACTCGGAAGGACTTGTAAAGACTCGGAAAGACTTGTAGAGACTCGGAAAGACTTGTAGAGACTTGTAAAGACTCGGAAAGACTTGTAAAGCCTTTCTTTGTTTGTGAACAGAACTCTTTCGCTCTCAAACCATCGAACACGTACTACAGCTGTGCCGCTCAGGGGCGTTTGCTGAATGTCCCACTCGCGCTTACACCGTCCTGTCCAATAAAGCCTACAGCCCAAAAAATACTGTAAAAGAAGGAGTCGTTTTGTGATTGGCGGCCACTTCAACTCACGTTACCGCCGGCAATTTGAATCATTTGCAGAATTTACGTCGGTCGTGCTAGCCGTTAGCTTGACTTTTTAAATTTTTCTTTTTTTATTTACATAAAACAAACAAATATATATACTAAGAAAAAAAAACACATACACAGCCGGCGAGACCAGTAAAGACTAAAATGGCGTGAGTAAGGTGGTCCAAAGAAAAGAAGGGCTAAAGCACACAAAGCTACTATGCTAACAAAGAGTCCCAGGTTTCATTATCTTTTCTTCTTTTAAAATTAAAACCTGTAATTGATGCAGAATTAAACTTTGTACCATTTGTCTGTTCACGTGCTCCACCAGCATCACTGTAAACGTTTATTATCTACTATTAAATCATGTTTGTTCACATTAGTTTGGTCGAATTCATCACAAAATCATGATTCAAAATGAGTTCTTCGGTAGAACTTTGTTATTGTAGGTTACCATGGCGACTCCGGCCACGGTTCCAGGAGTATGTTTCTCATAAAGGGACAGGATGGAGGATGTCTGTTCATCTTTCAATAACTATAATTCTGTGATATGAATCGAATGTTTACACTTTTCTGCACAAATAGACACTTGATTGGTTTTAAAATTATAGTATAATGTATTTATCCCTCCAAATGAAGTCAAAATGAGACTTTATTGTTGTACGCTTGTTTAATCTAATGTCATTCTGCAGCTAATTAGTTCTATATAACTGTATGTTATTCAAAAAGACACTTTAATTCATAAATATTCTCTCTAAAAGCCTTTTAACAATCTGCATGTCTCACACGCTGACTGCCCCTTAAACCAGGACTAAACCAGGCCTAAACCGGGCCTAAACCAGAACTAAACCAGGACTAAACCAGGCCTAAACCGGGTCTAAACCGGGCCTAAACCGGGCCTAAACCAGGACTAAACCAGGACTAAACCAGGCCTAAACTAGCACTAAACCAGGACTAAACCAGGACTAAACCAGGCCTAAACTAGCACTAAACCAGGACTAAACCAGGCCTAAACCGGGTCTAAACCAGGCCTAAACCGGGCCTAAACCAGGACTAAACCAGGACTAAACCAGGCCTAAACCGGGTCTAAACCAGGCCTAAACCAGGCCTAAACCGGGCCTAAACCAGGACTAAACCAGGACTAAACCAGGCCTAAAGTAGCACTAAACCAGGACTAAACCAGGACTAAACCAGGCCTAAACTAGCACTAAACCAGGACTAAACCAGGCCTAAACCAGGTGTTGGACTCACGTTTGCTGCAGCCTCTGGTTCGGTGGGACCAGGTCCATCCGTCACAACATCTTCCTCCACAAACGTTCTGCCTGAAATGCACAAAACACATGTTTCTGTTTCTGTTCAGATGAGAAACAAACGGCCCTCGAGGAGGCGGAGCTGAAACGCCTCTGCGAGGATTTAAATTAAATAAGTCATGTTTAAATAAAGGCTTTTTTACTTCAACTCGTCAGAGTGTCTTTGTTTCTTCATCTGCCACTTCTACGTCATCGTCAACAAAGTCTCTTTGGAATCCACCGCCAAAGAGAACCTGGCCCACTTTAAACATGCTCACGCCTTTCACTTTAACCCTAACCCTAACCCTAACCCTGGCCCTGGCCCTGGCCCTGGTCCTGGCCCTGGTCCTGGTCCTGGCCCTGGTCCTGACCCTGGTCCTGGCCCTGGCCCTGGCCCTGGCCCTGGCCCTGGTCCTGGCCCTGGCCCTGGCCCCGGCCCTGGCCCCGGTCCTGGTCCTGGTTCACATGTGGAGGTTGTTTGCGTCTCAAACACAGCTCTGTTTGTGAAGGAAATAAAAGCCTGAGTCGCACCTCAGTCTGACCTCTGACCTTTAACCTCCGGAGGACAAACTACAGCTCAGGACAAACTACAGCTCAGGGCAAACGTGCGGCTGCGGAAAAGTCCAGAAGGAAAATGCACAAATGAGACATAATAAAGGAGAGATCGTCGCCATGGTAACCTTCTAACCCGTTGGCTGAAGGTGAGTTCTCCAGCAGAACGTGGAGCTGGGCGTGTGGGTCACTGTGGGTCACTGTGGGTCACTGTGGGTCACTGTGGGTTGCCGTGGCGATGACCTCTCCAGAGCTGTGTTTACCTTGCCGGGATGGACGTACATTAAATCTGGAGTGAGTGTTTTGTGACGCCTCCAGCTGCAGACGGGTCCTCCACGTTTCTAAAGACGACGGTAGCGTAGCACCCGCGCTAACCATGCATCAGCGTTTTACATCCGCGACGCTGCAGTTTGTGAAGACGTTTGGAAGAATAAAAGACTCAGCCGATTCCCCATGTGAATGAAGGGAGCAGGAAGTGGAGCTCCGCGGTTTTAAAGCAACAGGAACTAGCTGCTCAGCGTTGGCCTGGGTTAGCTAGAATGCCGCCAACGGGAAGGGAGCGGGAGTGAACACAGAAACACACTCCAACTAAAGTACACATCATTTATCAGTAAAACTCTTACTCAAGTCTTTAAAAATGTAATTTAGTTTACATTTAAAAGCAGAATTCTGCACGAAACACTTTTACACGTGAGAATACTCTCTAACTCTGCTCCGGTGTTAGTCTCGTGTTTGAGTCGTTTCAGTCGCCAAAACACCACTGGTTTTTCATAGCGACGTCTGAGGCTAATGCTGAGGCTAAAGCTAAAACGCTGAGGATAACTTTAACTCTGAGGCTAACGCTGAGAATAAAGCTAACTATGAGGCTAACGCTGAGGCTAACTTTAACTCAGAGGCTAACGCTGAGGCTAATGCTGAGGCTAACACTAACTCTGAGGCTAATGCTGAGGCTAACACTAACTCTGAGGCTAAAGCTGAGGCTAATGCTGTGGCTAACACTAACTCTGAGGTTAAAGCTGAGGCTAATGCTGAGGCTAACACTAACTCTGAGGCTAATGCTGAGGCTAACTCTGAGGCTAAGGCTAACGCTAACTCTGAGGCTAATGCTGAAGCTAATGCTGAAGCTAACTCTGAGGCTCTGAACATGCATGAGCGCTAACACAGGGCTTGGGTCTGTTTACGAGGGGATTTGAGTTTGGATTATGTGTTTATCTTTAGGAATAGTTTATTTGACTAAGATTAGAGCTTTGGGACGTGGAATGTTATAATTATATTGTTTTCACACATTTTTGGACAATATATTCTTTCAGATTCAGGATAGAATTAGGGTCAAGATTAGGTTTGATTTCATGAAAAGGCAACATGCAAATGAGAAAATATCATTTACAGCAGTTTTCTGAGTTTAAACAACATTTAACAAAATAAAGGTGTTGCTGTCGATATAAATTAAAATCTGTTTTAGTTTAATGCACAGTTTATTATCACTAATGCAATAATCAATATATCGCAACAAATGAAACATGAAACACATCGAGCTCCTCCTCTGACAGAAACAAACAGTTTTAAAGACGAAAACTATTATTGTTCATTTTTCTTTTCAGTCAAAATTAACTTTATTTAGTCACAGTTTTGTCTCTGTTCAGTTTTATTTTGGCACAGTTTAAATTAAAGCATGAACATGAGTATGTTATATAATATATATATATATATATATATATATATATATATATATATATACATATATACACACACACACACACACACACATACAACTGCAATTATCCAGTTTTATATATATATTACACCGACATTATTGTTGCTACAATTTACTGTGATATTCAATGTACTGTAAACTTACTAAAAGTGAAATGAAAATGAAAGAAAATGACTTTTTGTTTCTGATCAATAAATTAAGTCGAGTATAATCTGAAGCACTGACCCCCGGAGAGGCGCTGTCCCGTGTGTCCCGTGCGTCCCTCTGTCCTCGCGCACAGATGTGTCTGTGGCTCGTGCGCCGCGTCCTGGTGCGTGAAGTGCGAGGAAGAAGAGCAAAGAAAAGAGGAAGAGGAGCACGGGCCGCTTCATCTTTGGCCCCGCGCGTGAGGCTCCGGGGGTCCGGCTCTGTCTTCTGTCCTCTCTCCCAGTTTTTCCCAGGTCTGTCCCCGGTCTGTTCCCGGTCTGTCCGTGCCTGTGTCTGCGGTGGGACTTGTTCTGTGATTGGGGCCAAAGCCAGGGGCCACAGGGGGATACGAGCGCGGGCCCCGCAGCCAATCAGTGCAGCGGGAGCAGGACAGGAGCCAATGAGGACAGGACCGTGATAATCCCGGAGCTGGAGAGAGAATGTTCTGAATGAAACGGGATTGAACAGAAAAATAAACCAGGCAAAGCCCGGATCTGAGTCCAGATTCAGCCTGTTCAACAACAACCGACCCATGTCAGGGGTCGATGTCACTGTGGGGTCGGTTGTCACTAGGGGGTCGGTTGTCACTAGGGGGTTGTCACTGTGGGGTCGGTTGTCACTGTGGGGTCGGTTGTCACTAGGGGATCGGTTGTTGTCTATGTATAATCATGCTTTTTAAAAATACTGTAACTTTTTTGTCTTTTGAGATGAAATAAGTTTTAAATAATGCCAATCATCACATGACATGTTCTAAGCCCCAAGCTCCACAACCAGC
This sequence comes from Eucyclogobius newberryi, assembly GCF_026437365.1. NCBI lineage: Eukaryota > Metazoa > Chordata > Actinopteri > Gobiiformes > Gobiidae > Eucyclogobius > Eucyclogobius newberryi. The sequence continues at coordinate 19,099,268 of NW_027315724.1, forward strand.
CCCAGGCCCCACAACCAGCCCCAGGCACCACAACCAGCCCCAGGCACCATAACCGGCCCCAAAGAGAGGGCGGTGCTGGTGATGAATTGAGAGAAGTTGATATTATAAAATCTAGAAAATGCATCTCAGTGTTTTAGGTGGTTCTCATGTGGGAGATGGAGCAGGACATGTGTGTGAAGTCTTCATGGTGTTACGGTCAGAACAATTTGGGGTTTGTCCGGGTCATATGTGGGTGTCAGATGTGGGTGTCACATGTGGGTATCACAGTGTTGGAGTAAGGTCTGCGACGGGTCAGTCTTAGTGTCACGGCAAAACGCGCTGGAAAAAATGTGGTAAACAGGTTTAAAATGTGTATTTGCGATTAAGGGAGTTGGCGCTGCAGACGATGGGACGGGCACGCGCATCTTCACATTCTCTTCCGGGGCCACGCGCAAGGACGAGGCTGCTCCGTCACAGACTCCTGCAGGAAAAATAGCTTCACACGCTCTTATCTTTTGACTTAATACCGATTTTTATATTTCATTTAATGCTATTTTGAGTTGGCGGCGGTACTGTAGAAATCAATAATCTAAGTACGGCGAATCCGTGAACAAAGTAATAAATAACTGTGGCCTAAACATACTATTACATGGTGTATAAACCTAAACATACTATTACATGGTGTATAAGCCTAAACATACTATTACATGGTGTACAAGCCTAAACATACTATTACATGGTGTATAAGCCTAAATATACTATTACATGGTGTATAAGCCTAAACATACTATTACACGTGTATAAGCCTAAACATACTATTACACGTGTATAAGCCTAAACATACTATTACACGGTGTATAAGCCTAAACATACTATTACATGGTGTATAAGCCCAAACATACTATTACACGGTGTATAAGCCTAAACATACTATTACATGGTGTATAGGCCTAAACATACTATTACACGGTGTATAAGTCTAAACATACTATTACACGTGTATAAGCCCAAACATACTATTACACGTGTATAAGCCCAAACATACTATTACACGTGTATAAGCCCAAACATACTATTACACGGTGTATAAGTCTAAACATACTATTACACGTGTATAAGCCCAAACATACTATTACACGTGTATAAGCCCAAACATACTATTACATGGTGTATAGGCCTAAACATACTATTACACGGTGTATAAGCCTAAACATACTATTACATGGTGTATAAGCCCAAACATACTATTACATGGTTTATAAGTCTAAACATACTAATACATGGTGTATAAGCCTAAACATACTATTACACGTGTATAAGCCCAAACATACTATTACATGGTGTACAAGCCTAAACATACTATTACATGGTGTATGAGCCTAAACATACTATTACACGGTGTATAAGTCTAAACATACTATTACATGGTGTATAAGCCTAAACATACTATTACATGGTGTATAAGCCTAAACACACTATTACATGGTGTATAAGCCTAAACATACTATTACACGGTGTATAAGCCTAAACATACTATTACATGGTGTATAAGCCCAAACATACTATTACATGGTTTATAAGTCTAAACATACTATTACATGGTGTATAAGCCTAAACATACTATTACACGTGTATAAGCCCAAACATACTATTACATGGTGTACAAGCCTAAACATACTATTACATGGTGTATGAGCCTAAACATACTATTACACGGTGTATAAGTCTAAACATACTATTACATGGTGTATAAGCCTAAACATACTATTACATGGTGTATAAGCCTAAACACACTATTACATGGTGTATAAGCCTAAACATACTATTACACGGTGTATAAGTCTAAACATACTATTACACGGTGTATAAGCCTAAACATACTATTACATGGTGTATAAGCCTAAACACACTATTACATGGTGTATAAGCTTAAACACACTATTACATGGTGTATAAGCCTAAACATACTATTACACGGTGTATAAGCCTAAACATACTATTACATGGTGTATAAGCCTAAACACACTATTACATGGTGTATAAGCCTAAACACACTATTACATGGTGTATAAGCCTAAACACACTGTTACATGGTGTATAAGCCTAAACATACTATTTCACGGTTTATAAGCCCAAACACACTATTACATGGTGTATAAGCCTAAACATACTATTACATGGTGTATAAGCCCAAACACACTATTACATGGTGTATAGGCCTAAACATACTATTACATGGTGTATAAGCCTAAACATACTATTACACGGTGTATAAGCCTAAACATACTATTACATGGTGTATAGGCCTAAACATACTATTACATGGTGTATAAGCCTAAACATACTATTACATGGTGTATAGGCCTAAACATACTATTACACGTGTATAAGCCCAAACATACTATTACATGGTGTATAAGCCTAAACATACTATTACAGTGTATAAGCCCAAACATACTATTACATGGTGTATAAGCCCAAACATACTATTACACGGTGTATAGGCCTAAACATACTATTACACGTGTATAAGCCCAAACATACTATTACATGGTGTATAAGCCTAAACATACTATTACATGGTGTATAAGCCAAAACATACTATTACACAGTGTATAAGCCTAAACATACTATTACACGTGTATAAGCCTAAACATACTATTACACGGTGTATAAGCCTAAACATACTATTACATGGTGTATAGGCCTAAACATACTATTACACGTGTATAAGCCCAAACATACTATTACACGGTGTATAAGCCTAAACATACTATTACACGGTGTATAAGCCTAAACATACTATTACACGGTGTGTAAGCCTAAACATACTATTACACGGTGTGTAAGCCTAAACATACTATTACACGGTGTGTAAGCCTAAACATACTATTACATGGTGTATAGGCCTAAACATACTATTACACGTGTATAAGCCCAAACATACTATTACATGGTGTATAGGCCTAAACATACTATTACACGTGTATAAGCCTAAACATACTATTACATGGTGTATAAGCCTAAACATACTATTACTGTCATGGTCACCGTCTGTCTGGTGATGTATAGTTTGTCTTGTTTTACTCACGGTGTTTCTGTTTCTGCCCTCTTCGTTTCCCCCCTCCCTTCTTGTTCTCCTCCCTGGTTACCGCCCCTTTGTCTCTCAGGCTCCTCACACCTGTGAGTGGGTTCACAGCTGTATCTGATTGTTTATCACTGGGTGTAGTATATTAGTGTGTGGGTTCTTTGTCTCAGGGCGAGATTGTCTGTTTTTGCCCTGTTAGCTCCAGCATTCAAGCGTTCTTGATCCTGATTACCTTTTTACTTTTGACTCTGATTCCTGCCTGTCCCTCGTGATTCCTGTTTGCCGTCATCGACCCTGGACCGTCCTGAGACTACCCTTTTCGCCTATTCCCTGTTAACGCTGCCTTGCCTGTGTACTGAACCTGGAACGGACCTGACTACGCCTCTCGTCTGGCCTCCGACACCGCGGTTGCTGGCGCTGCCCACCGCTGGAACGATCTTTTGTTTTCGTTACCCTTGACCAAGAGTTTTGTAGTTTTCTGTTCACTATCATTAAAGACTCTTTATTCATCGGGAGTGTCTGCAGAGCCGCGGGGCGCGGCCGAAACTGCCATGTTATTTTTGTGCCGGCTGCGCGCCGCGGCTCCTGAAACTGCGCCGCTATTTGACCGCGTTTTAGCGCCGTTTTAGACCGCGCCGGGTTAAGGTTAGGGTTAGGGTTAGATTTAGGGTTAGCCATGAGGCTATAACGGGCTATAAGGGAAATGCCGCGATCCCTGAAACTGCGCGGCCATTTGACCGGGCCGCGGCTCTCCAGCCACGGCCTTATTCATCACCTGTTTCCAGCCCCGTAAATTGGCTCCGTTCTGCCGTTCATGACAATTACATGGTGTATAAGCCCAAACATACTATTACATGGTGTATAAGCCTAAACACACTATTACACGGTGTATAAGCCTAAACATACTATTACATGGTGTATAGGCCTAAACATACTATTACACGTGTATAAGCCCAAACATACTATTACATGGTGTATAAGCCTAAACATACTATTACATGGTGTATAGGCCTAAACATACTATTACACGTGTATAAGCCCAAACATACTATTACACGTGTATAAGCCCAAACATACTATTACATGGTTTATAAGTCTAAACATACTATTACATGGTGTATAAGCCTAAACATACTATTACACGTGTATAAGCCCAAACATACTATTACATGGTGTATAAGCCTAAACACTCTATTACATGGTGTACAAGCCTAAACACTCTATTACATGGTGTATAAGCCTAAACATACTATTACATGGTGTATGAGCCTAAACACACTATTACATGGTGTATAAGCCTAAACATACTATTACATGGTGTATAAGCCTAAACACACTATTACATGGTGTATAAGCCTAAACACACTATTACATGGTGTATAAGCCTAAACATACTATTACACGGTGTATAAGCCTAAACATACTATTACATGGTGTATAAGCCTAAACACACTATTACATGGTGTATAAGCCTAAACATACTATTACACGGTGTATAAGCCTAAACATACTATTACTTGGTGTATAAGCCTAAATATACTATTACACGGTGTATAAGCCTAAACATACTATTACTTGGTGTATAAGCCCAAACACACTATTACATGGTGTATAAGCCTAAACATACTATTACATGGTGTATAAGCCTAAACACACTATTACATGGTGTATAAGCCTAAACATACTATTTCACGGTTTATAAGCCCAAACACACTATTACATGGTGTATAAGCCTAAACATACTATTACATGGTGTATAAGCCCAAACACACTATTACATGGCGTATAGGCCTAAACACACTATTACACGGTGTATAAGTCTAAACATACTATTACACGGTGTATAAGCCTAAACATACTATTACATGGTGTATAAGCCTAAACACACTATTACATGGTGTATAAGCCTAAACATACTATTACATGGTGTATAAGCCCAAACACACTATTACATGGCGTATAGGCCTAAACACACTATTACACGGTGTATAAGTCTAAACATACTATTACACGGTGTATAAGCCTAAACATACTATTACATGGTGTACAAGCCTAAACATACTATTACATGGTGTATAAGCCTAAACATACTATTACTTGGTGTATAAGCCCAAACACACTATTACATGGTGTATAAGCCCAAACACACTATTACATGGCGTATAGACCTAAACACACTATTACACGGTGTATAAGTCTAAACATACTATTACACGGTGTATAAGCCTAAACATACTATTACATGGTGTATAAGCCTAAACACACTATTACATGGTGTATAAGCCTAAACATACTATTTCACGGTTTATAAGCCCAAACACACTATTACATGGTGTATAAGCCTAAACATACTATTACACGGTGTATAGGCCTAAACACACTATTACACGGTGTATAAGTCTAAACATACTATTACATGGTGTATAAGCCTAAACACACTATTACATGGTGTATAGGCCTAAACATACTATTACATGGTGTATAGGCCTAAACATACTATTACACGTGTATAAGCCTAAACACACTATTACATGATGTATAAGTCTAAACACACTATTACATGGTGTATAAGCCTAAACATACTATTACATGATGTATAAGTCTAAACACACTATTACACGGTGTATAAGCCTAAACACACTATTACATGATGTATAAGTCTAAACACACTATTACACGGTGTATAAGCCTAAACATACTATTACATGTGTATAGTCCTAAACATACTATTACACGGTGTATACAATAAAAATATATACAATACAATAAAAATAAAAAACATTATAAATTGTTATTATTTTTTAAGTGGGAATGTGATAATATTATATTTTGCTAATGTCTCCTGCTCTGTACAATGTAGTAATAAAAAACAAATAAAGTAAGAGTAAAAAAGGAAAGAGTAAACATTAAATACAGCAAGTTTGTGCTGTGGAAGGACCCCTCTCCCCAGCGCCATCATCGCACTCAAGCGGGCGCCCGCCTGTCCGTCTGTGAGAGTCAGATCCCTCCTTCACCATGGACTCTCCCAGGTTTCTGCGCTTATCCCAAAGAGGTTATGCAGTTTTTCCTGGCCAAAGAAGTAGGGTGAAAGGTCAGGGGGCGTCTGTACCATGGCCCTCGCACCTGCTCCTCATCCCCAATCAACGCTCTCAAGTGACTCCTCCCCGCTCCCAATCAGCACCCAGGCAGTCACATTTAAGCCCTCAGGCAGATGGCTCGGCCGCTCAAACCGTACTGCGACCCACCACCTCCCCTGCTCCTCCTCTGCATTCCCCTCATCCTCTACCTCCTCTTAACATCTACCACCACCAGTCTCCAGGCTCCGGGGGGAGACATCTAATACAAATAGATCATGGAGTGCCCATGATTGCAACGTCTTCCGCCGGGGTCTGAGCGCCAAATAACTCTCGAATAAAGCTTGCTCAACAGTCCATTCTCGTGGTCTCTTTGTCTCTCCAGGGTGAAATATTACTGTTACTTCAGTACAAATATTACTGTTAGTTTAGTACAAATATTACTCAAGTTAAAGGAGTAAAAGTAAAGAGTCAGAAAGTAACTCCAAAAAGTACAATTTCTTGAAATAATGACTCGTTGACAAAGAGTTAAGAACAAAAATAGCATAAAAGAAACACATAAAGCGTCAGAATCAGTTTGAAAAATAAAATTTGAGGTTATTGTGGTCAAAAGGCTGATGTAAATGTATTTATGTTTTATTAAAGCAAATGTCAGTCTAATGTGATTTAAAATATCAGTTAGGGCCAGATAATTCTCCTTTCCACTCCTGTTTGTGTGTTTACCTGTTTTACACTCATCATGTCTTTTTATGTTATGAATCATATGGATAAATAATGATAAAAGTATTTAGAATGTTTGAGTGTCTTGAAAAGCAAAGTATGAGAAGTCTCAAGTTAAAAGTGTTGAGATTCTGTTCAAAGACCTGGACTGGACCTGGACCTGGACCTGGACCTGGACTGGGACTGGACTTGGACCTGGACTGGACCTGGACTGGAGTTGGACTGGACTTGGACTGGACCTGGACTGGACTGGACTTGGACTGGACTTGGACTGGACCTGGACTGGACCTGGACTGGTCCTGGACTTGGACTGGACCTTGACTTCACCTGGACTGGGACTGGACTTGGACTGGACCTGGACTGGACCTGGACCTGGACCTGGACTGGACTTGGACCTGGACTGGAGAGGACTGGACTTGGACTGGACTTGGACTGGGACTGGACTGGCCTTGGACTGGACCTGGACCTGGACTGGACTTGGACTGGACATGGACTGGACCTGGACTGGACCTGGACTGGACTTGGACTGGGACTGGACTTGGACTGGACACTAGAACCTTCAGGTGGACCCTGGTCGGCAGGACCCTGGTCGGCAGGACCAGGCGTCTCATGTGCAGGATTCGTCTCGGTGAGAATAATAATTATGCAAAGTCCAAACAGACAGAACAATATTAAAATTCCTCTGAACTCGTGTTACTATTTCTGTCCGTGAATTTGACAGGAAAATGATTCATGCTTCACTCTAGAAACAACTCACCTGTATTTCCTGAAACACTTTTATGTAATATCAACATCACGTTTTAGACAATGTGACTCTGGGAGATTCACGCTTTTTGAATGAAATATCCTTTTTGAATGAAATATCCTTTTTGAATGAAATATCCAAAACCACAAATGTAGAAACTTGTTGTTAGTCCCCTACAAATACCACATGTTGTTATTTTAAGCTTTGGCGCTTAGCAACAAGACAAGCTCTGAACAAAGGTCATTTGTGGAACACGGATCCACAAAAACAAACGGAACGGCCCAAAAATGGTTCATACAAAACTGGTCCAACTGTAAAGAGTCACAAATCACAAAAAACAGGTAATAGCCTGGGCCCCTGCTGGAGGTTTGGGGCCTCATGTCTCCTCTGGGCCCCTGCTGGAGGTTTGGGGCCTAATGTCTCGTGTGGGCCCCTGCTGGAGGTTTGGGACCTCATGTCTCCTCTGGGCCCCTGCTGGAGGTTTGGGGCCTCATGTCTCCTCTGGGCCCCTGCTGGAGGTTTGGGGCCTCATGTCTCGTGTGGGCCCCTGCTGGAGGTTTGGGACCTCATGTCTCCTCTGGGCCCCTGCTGGAGGTTTGGGGCCTCATGTCTCGTGTGGGCCCCTGCTGGAGGTTTGGGACCTCATGTCTCCTCTGGGCCCCTGCTGGAGGTTTGGGGCCTCATGTCTCCTCTGGGCCCCTGCTGGAGGTTTGGGGCCTCATGTCTCGTGTGGGCCCCTGCTGGAGGTTTGGGACCTCATGTCTCCTCTGGGCCCCTGCTGGAGGTTTGGGGCCTCATGTCTCGTGTGGGCCCCTGCTGGAGGTTTGGGACCTCATGTCTCCTCTGGGCCCCTTCTGGAGGTTTGGGGCCTCATGTCTCCTCTGGGTCCCTGCTGGAGGTTTGGGGCCTCATGTCTCCTCTGGACACCCTTGTGCTTGAACATGGTGTTTGTTATAGACAATCCGTGGCAAACACAGAAGTCCAATAACTGACCGCTCGGGTTCAGATCGGGGCTCCTCCCCTCTCCAGGTGTCACTGTCATTGCCCACGTGGGTGTTAACGTCCCCCAGTAGAACATCGGAATCCCTGGTCGGTGCACTGTCCAGTTCCCCTGCCAAGGACTCCAAGAAGGCCGGGTACTCTGCACTGCTGTTCAGCCCGTAGGCCGCCACAACAGTGAGAGACCTGTCCCCCACCCGAAGGCGAAGGGACGCAACCCTCTCGTTCACTGAGGGGAACTCCAACATGTGGCGGCTGAGCTGAGGGGCTATAAGGCCGCCCACACCAGCCCCGCCCACACCAGCCCCGCCTCTCCCCGTGGGCACCAGAGAAGTGGAGCGTCCAGCCCCTCTCGAGGAGATGGTTCCAGAGCCCAAACTGTGCTGGAGGTGAGGCGGACTATATCTAGTCGATATGGCTCGACCTCCCGCACAAGCTCAGGCTCTTCCCCCCCAGCGAGGTGACGTTCCATGTCCCCAGAGTTAGTCTCTGTGTCTGGAGATCTGGTCGTCGAGGCCCCTGCCGTCGACTGCCGCCCAGATCTCTTTGCATCAGCCCCTTACGGATCCTCCTGCAGGTGGTGGGTCCACGGCCCCACGTCGCTTGCTGTGCCCGGCCGGGCTCCTGGGGAAACCCCCGGCCACCAGGCGCCCGCCATCAAGCACCCGCCCCAGGCCTGGCTCCAGGATGGGGCCCCGGTAAGGCCAATCCGGGCGACGTAACTGGCCCTGTTGTGTCTCTGTTCATAAGGGGCTTCTGAACCGCTCTTGGTCTGACCCGTCACCTAGGACCTGTTTGCCTTGGGAGACTCTACCAGGGGCCCCAAAGCCCCCAACAACACAGCTCCTGGGATCAGGCGTCGGTTCAAGTCTCTATCAATCTATTCTTAATAAATAATCTAATAATGAACTAAAATGAATAATAATAATAAATAAATATAATAAATAAAATCTAATAATAAACTATAATGGACTAAAATAAATACAATTAAAATGTAAGAAAAATTAAAAATGTCTCTATTTTAGCTCGTTATAATCAAAATATTTCCAGTTGTGTTTTGTCTCATTTACATACAACTCTCACGTTGAGTCAAAACATTTGAATTATGAATTTTCATATTCAAATTGAGAAAAGAGAGACGATAAGAGAACAAAAGACAGAGAACGGAGCAGAAGCAGCAGATGCAGCGAGGACAGCAGCAGTGACAGGTACAAACTCTCTACACACTGAACCTGTCCAAATGTCTTATTCTTATGTCCTTATGAAGACAAGACCTTTAAGACTCAAACATGTCATTCAAACTAAAAGATTCAACTAGAATATCAAAAATGTGCTTTTATATCTCACTTTGACATGAAACGGTGTCTGCAGCGTTTAGAGTCAACCGAGGGGTCGGACAGGGGGGATTTTGTCCCCACTCTTCTTCTTATTGAAGTTGTATTTGGATGAACTGTGGACAAAGCTCAAAGCTGTAAAACTGCTTGTGTGGCCGGAAATATGATCATAAATATAAGGCAGAATGCAGAATGTCGTATGCTCAGGAAAACAGTCTCATGCGTAAGTTAAATCACACTGTAGAGCTTTGTAAGAACTCTAATGTAGAGTTTGATCTGTCCAAGATGTGGACGTCTTTTTGAAATGTCTTTATGTTTCTGTCTGAACCTGAGTTTGCTGTGCAAATGAATCATGAATAAAGTTATATTATTATTAGGGCTGGGCAACGATTACAATTTTTAATCGCATTATTTCCCTGATTAATCACGATTAATCGCATTTTTACGTGCAAAATTCAAAATGAATTCAAAAGAAGTGTAAAGTGCATCAGCATTTTTATTCACTAGCAGTTAAATACAATATTAAGTATTCACTTGCCACAAAATCCTGAGCCACAATCATTAAAGATTAACAGGCCACTTCAAAGGTAACGTCAGAAACGTTGTAATCTCATTAAACATTAGACACTCCAAACACATTTTAGGAGCAGCAGAACCAGTCTAGTACCAAATGTCCCTAAACCAGAAAACACTTCAGTACAGTTTGTACATTCTTAGAACTTGACACTAAAGCGCCATAACATTAGTTGTGCAAACAAACACTTAACCAGTTCAATACAAAAAAAATGCATTATGTACATTTGAACTGTTATCAAACACAAAACTAAAGCTTATTGCCACTGCCAGGGCATTGAAAAGAACCAGAAAAGTTTGATGAAAAACTTCTTTTTTTTTTTTTTTTTTGACAGGTGAAAAAGTGTGAAAATGCTCACAGCACCTGGTATTCCCAGGCGGTCTCCCATTCAAGTACTAACCAGGCCCAACCCTGCTTGGCTTCCGAGATCAGACGAGATCGGGCGGGTAGATTCCTAAAACTGGGTGTTTTTTTACTCCTCTGCACTAAGCCAGTTGCTAAGGCACCAGGTTATTCACGTTTTCAGCAGATAATGACGCGCGGATCTGCCCAGCTACCGCGCCCCAGTCGGGACCTGCTCACGCGGGCCCCCGGCGGTGGGACCGGCGGGTTGCCTCGGCTGGCGCCTATAGCAGCTGACTTTGTAAAGTTAATAAACCAAAGCCATGATCCAACATTAAACTCCATTTACACCACGAGAAAAGCAGCACAGCACAACTCCTCCACTGCGCATGTGCAGGAGGACTCGGACGCACGTCTGCTGCTGAGTGTATTCTACGGACGTGAGTCCGGCGCGTCGAGAACGCGCGTCCGGTGCGTTTGCGTCGGGCGCGATTCGTCCGCAGCGGTTTGTACGAGGCTTTAGAACTGGTGCGGACCAGGGGAATCCAACCTGCGTTAATGCGCGTTAAAATAATTGATTAAATAAGTGATGAGTTAACGCGATAATAACGCAATAACCCAGCCCTAATTATTATATTATTACTACAAAGTCTTCCACGTTATATATGAAGTCATGTGATTTATGGATATTTAATGTGTTAAATATGAGTCAAATACATGTGTTTTTCTTCATCGTTTTAAATGTTGTGAATTGTGTTTTTTCTCTTTCAGGTGAAAATGCTTCTTTTATTTTGCCTTGTGTTTGGTGAGTGAACATTATTGACTCAGAACCAGAACTAAGTGTGATTATTATTTGAACATGTAAAACATTATCATCATGAGCTTTACACTCAACTCATTTATTACAATCAAATTAAAATAGAAATGTAAGAAATGTAATATTATCAGAATGAACTAAACTCATACATTTTCTCTGCATTAAATTCAAGTAAATGAAACTCATATATTTTACAAAAGTTTTATACTTTCTCTACAAACCTGTGTATTTATGTATGTATGTATGTATTTATTTATTTATTCATCATAAGGGCAGTGACAAAAAAAAAAGAAGGGGCAGAAATAATGTGGGACAGATTATCAGACATGAAAATGTACTGTATTTATATACATACATATATATATACATACATACATATATATATATATATATATACACACATATATATATATATATATGTATATATATATATATATATATATATATATATATACATATATATACGTATATATACACACACACACACACACACATATATATATATATATATATATATACATATATATATATATATATATATATACAATCACACACACACACAATCACACACACACACATACACACACACACACACACTCACACACATACACACACACACACACTCACACACACAACACACCAGCCTTAGTGTGAGAACAGAGCTAATCTCAAGCTCAGCATCTGAACCACTGTGTCAGAGTCTGGACTGGATTCATCATGTTATTGTCTCATCTTCTTTGATACCCTGGATTTGAACTTGAGACTGATAATGATCTGTTTTTAATCTCTGCAGGTCGAATCGCTCTCTCTGCGTCTGAAGACCTCCAGTACCACTTTATAAAAGAGCCCAAAACGTGGAAAGAAGCTCAGACGTTCTGCAGAAAGTTCTACACAGACCTGGCAACAGTGAAGAACATGAAGGAGCTGGAGAGACTGACAGCTGCTGCAGGCGGAGGACCAGACGGAGGACCAGACATGTGGATCGGACTTCATCAAACCAGCGACGACGCCCTGGACACAGACAGGAAATGGCACTGGTCTCAGCCCCAGGTCCAGTTCAATGAAGCAGAGGCTGAGTGGGACACAGGGGAACCTAATGATGCTGAAGGAAACCCTGAAAACTGTGTGGCAATTAATCCCAATAACAAATGGTATGATGCACCATGTGGTTTAACACGTTATTTCATCTGCTACAACGGTGAGGAAACTGTTTTTACTTTTTTTACACTTGAATGCTTTATTCCTTTGATGTGTCACTATTGTGTGGTCTGTTTGTACATGTTTTTATTATACATATTATATTGTACATATTATATTATACATATATCACTGTAGAGATGGGACACACGGATGTCTCTCGTATCAGGAAATGAGAGTTGGGACAATATTTGCAGTAAAATCCACTGTATTATTTCTAAACAAATCTCTTGTTCTACAGAATCCTCCAGGATCACTGTCTTTTTCAAGAACCACATGTTAAACTGGTTAGAGGCTCAGAAAACACCACACTGACCTGATGAGTGGACTGGACCAGCAAAGACAGTTCCAAGTCAAATTACTATTTGGACTATTCCGATCGTTATAACAACTATTGGATTGGTCTGTCCCGGGACACCTGGGCGTGGTCAGATGGAAGTGACTCCTCCTTCAGAAACTGGAACTCACATGTAAATAAAGACCATAAATGTGCTGCTCTTGGCGCTCGGAACCGAAGGGAGAGCGCTGACTGTGAGCTAAAGAAACCCTTCATCTGTCATAGAGGTGAGTGACCGATACGGAACAATATTTACGTAAATATGAATTCTTTTGAACATTTTGATCAGGTATCACCTTGACGTTCAGAGTAACATTAAAGGAGCTCAACAGTGGGTTTGAACATGAACATTTATTGACCTCGTGCTCGTTCTGGACACTCTAAATGTTTGATAGAGGCTGATCAGCGATGGGACGACCATGTTGGAGTCATATTTAATAATCAATCATTTTATTTACATTATATTATCACGAGCTGTGCCATGCAGCTGTTCATTAGCCAGCGTTGCACCTTTAAAGTCTTAATATGCAACTTTTCCCCGCACAGACTTCCTCATCCTGGTGAAGGAGAACAAAACCTGGGAGGAGGCTTTGGTCCACTGCAGAGAGAACCACCGCGACTTGATCTGGGTTCATCGACCACGAACGCCTGAAGAGGATGGTCCAGGAGAAAGCCAAGATGGCCGACAGCGCGGCGGTGTGGGTGGGGCTGCACTACGCCTGCTTTCCGGAGGCGTGGTTCTGGGTCAACGGCCACTACGTCTCCGACACCAACGAGAACTGGAAGGATCATGAGGATAATGAGTGCGGTATGACTGGAGCGGTGGAGAGAAGAGGAGGCGAGTGGGTGAAGAGGCACTTCGAGGAGAAACACAACTTCATCTGTGTGCGCCAACGAGGCTCTCGCTCATTTGTACCATCTCATTCAACAAATAACCCCGCAGGATGAAACCATCAATATATCCAATGTGTTTGAAAGAAATCGTGGTGAAATTCATAATCATTTTTTTGTGGTGGCGTCGGGTCACGTGTTCTTTTATTATAATCGTATTGTGTTTGATTAAAGGTCACTGTTTTTAATGCTCTCGTGTGATTATTTCGCCTCAGTTTGTGTGTGTGTTGTGAATGTTCTTTTGTTTCATCCCTGTCAGGTGAAGTCAGGGCTTTCTTCTCACTTCGCAGGGTCAAGGCCCGTTTGACCCTTGAAATCGATCCCTGGATCTTTTTGTACCTCTGACTTGGTTTAGACCACCTCAGCTCTGGCCTTTGTTTTTGCTTCATCATAAAATCCTCCCATTTGACGTGCAGTACTTGATATTTGGAAAGGGGGCAGCAACACGCCATTTAAAACTGTACCTGCTCGTGTAAGCTCTCCAGTTCGGGCCTTTGAAAGAGCACCCGAACTCCTGTCGGGTGTTCGGGTGCCACTCCTGTCAGGAATATGGACATGTTTCTGCAGTGTGTAGAAGGAAGAGAAGATGTGCAAGATGTGGAGAGAATGATTGTGAATTTGAGAAGTGTGCGGAAGAAGAAAGTGTTATAAAATGTTTGCACTGTAACGGGAATCATCGTGTGGGAACAATGAGCTGCCCGAGGAGGAAACTGGAGGGAAAAGTGTGTAAAGTAAGGACTGAAAACAAGCTGACATATGCTGAAGCTGTAAAGAAAGTTAAGGAAGGTGTGGAAAATGTTGAAGAAACGAAAGTGTGCAAAGATTTCATCTCTGTGGATAAAAAAAACATTTTTGGCCTTCATTGTTATGGTCATAAATTGTGCATGTGGACTTCAGGGAAAGTCGGAACGAATAAATGTAATTCTTGAAGCAGCGACGTTTTTTTGGACGTTAAAGATGTCACCGGGGAAGAGCTGCACCAGATGGAAGGGGCTGCACATACTGCGGAATAAGGACTCTTCATGATGGACTGGGTGAGCACTATACATAGCATCAAGTAAGACACGAACAGTAGGTGGCGGAAATGCACCAAAATGATGAGTGCCACTCGCCATAAAACAACACGAAGAAGAAGAAGAACACGCCACGTATGTAATATTATAATAGATCCATGGTTTAGTCTGCTGGAAATGAAGAAGAAAAGTATGCTTGTGTTTAATCGCCTGACCGGCAGGGGGCAGCAATGCACGACGACGACGAAGAAGAAGAGCTGCTGTCTGAAAGGAGCCGCAAACTTTCACGCACAAAACATTAAATATCACACATTTTTTTCAAGTCTACGCAGTCTGAAATGAACATATATCTGTCCCGATAAAGTCACGGACATTTCGGGACATTCTGGTGGATTACGAACCTTTTCAAAGCGGAGGTTTTGACTCGTTTTAGCGGTGGCGGCGTTGAAGCTAGTTAGCTTTGCGGCTAGCGGTGGCTAACAGCGGCTAACGGAGGCTAAAATGGATCTTTTCGGAGATTTACCGGAGCCGACCCAAACCCGAGCCTCCGGTGAGGGAAGAAACGCACCAATCATGAACATTTTACCTGTGCATTACGTTCTGTTCCCTTTTATACACACAATATAGTGCGTCTTAAATGAAGCAGAGGTGAACCAGGATTAGCATATCACAAATATCACAAAAAATATAAACTCCAGGACGTTTAGTGTCAGAAAAAGCTCTCAGAAACATGTCAGTGATATCAGAGCTTTTGACTGGAGTTTACTGCATTTACTGGAGATTTAACAGCTCATTATGACACATCATTGATGATGGCAAAATGCTGATTATTTTAGGTTTTTCTGGACAATTACTTTAGTTTTTCATTTTATTTACAGATATATTATACACTTTACCACAAAGTCTGTGGAGCTCATATTAGAGGGATTAGAAAATGACATGTTTCTGCCCGTTTGTCCCAAGGCAGCCGTGGCTCGGGGCGTTCTGTTTCATATCATTAACAACTGCTTTGTCAATATTTAAATATCCCACGTCACTGTCACATAGTGTCTTGACAAATGTATTTTCCTCCAAATATGGTCACAACAAGGGCTGAAAGACGTTAATTATTCAAAATAATTGTCTATTTAGTAAACGACTAATTTAGTGCTTGAATAATAATTTTCTGACGATGCAAAGAAATGGTTTTATGGCTCAGACGGAGCAGCATTTGACCCAAAAGTGACTCAAGAAACAGGCAAATGAACAATTCTATGAAGACGTTTTCCAGCAGCATTAATTCATCTTTAATTGTGGAACATTCCTTTCGTGATCAAAAAAACACATCGACATCTAATAAATTGTCAGCAGATAAAGTCATTGCTAAACTAGTTTGTTGCAGCTCTCATCTTTACAATTGTATTTAGTTTGAATCAAAGAGCTGTTAAGATGTCAGTATTAATGTCTAGTCAGCCATCAAACACTCACAAAAATAATGATTATGTTTAGATAAGTCTGAATATAACGCTCTGGATTCAACAAACGCGTTTGAACCATCTCTCGTCTTCCAGCCCCGCCCGAAACCAAAGAGGGGAACCACAACGGAGCCGAGCCAGACACGTGTGCGAAGCGTAGAGCGAGCTCGGACGAGGCGCCGCCGGTGCCCAAGCGAGTCTGCACAGAAGGTTTTCAGCTCGCCAATGTTTGTCTCCTCCTGCGCTTCAGAGTGGTGCGTGTGCCCGAGCCGTGGATGAACTCCGCCCTCTTCTCTTGTGTTTAAGGTCTGCCCACGCTCAGAGGCTTCGCTTCGGCGCGGCGCGGCGAGCGGGACGAGATGCAGGACGCCCACGTGCTCCTGCCGGACATGAGCGGCCTGCTGAGTGCCACGCCCAAAGCTGTGTAAGACGTTTGAATTGAGGAAGACAAGGAGGAGGAAGAGGAAGGATCACTTGTCCTGTACTTCATGTATTTGTATTTGTTCTGTTGTAGCTCTCGTCTGTCGTACTTCGCCGTGTTCGACGGACACGGAGGAGCTCGAGCATCAAGATTCGCCGCTGAAAACCTCCATCTGACTCTGGCCAAAAGGTTCCCCACGGGTCAGTTACACCTTTAGTTACACCTTTAGTTACACCTGTAGTTACATCTTTAGTTACACCTTTAGTTACACCTTTAGTTACACCTGTAGTTACATCTTTAGTTAGACCTTTAGTTACACCTTTAGTTACACCTTTAGTTACACCTGTAGTTTCACCTGTAGTTACACCTTTAGTTACACCTTTAGTTACACCTGTAGTTACATCTTTAGTTACACCTTTAGTTACACCTTTAGTTACACCTGTAGTTACATCTTTAGTTAGACCTTTAGTTACACCTTTAGTTACACCTTTAGTTACACCTGTAGTTTCACCTGTAGTTACACCTTTAGTTACACCTTTAGTTACACCTGTAGTTACATCTTTAGTTACACCTTTAGTTACACCTTTAGTTACACCTGTAGTTACATCTTTAGTTAGACCTTTAGTTACACCTTTAGTTACACCTTTAGTTACACCTGTAGTTTCACCTGTAGTTACACCTTTAGTTACACCTTTAGTTGCACCTGTAGTTGCACCTGTAGTTAAATCTTTAGTTACACCTTTAGTTACACCTGTAGTTACACCTGTAGTTACACCTGTAGTTACATCTTTAGTTACACCTGTAGTTACACCTTTAGTTACACCTGTAGTTTCACCTGTAGTTACACCTTTAGTTACACCTTTAGTTGCACCTGTAGTTACACCTGTAGTTAAATCTTTAGTTAGACCTTTAGTTACACCTTTAGTTACACCTTTAGTTACACCTGTAGTTACACCTGTAGTTACACCTGTAGTTACATCTTTAGTTACACCTGTAGTTACACCTGTAGTTACACCTGTAGTTACACCTTTAGTTACACCTGTAGTTGCACCTTTAGTTGCACCTGTAGTTACACCTGTAGTTGCACCTTTAGTTGCACCTGTAGTTGCACCTGTAGTTACACCTTTAGTTACATATTTAGTTAGACCTTTAGTTACACCTTTAGTTACACCTTTAGTTACACCTGTAGTTACACCTGTAGTTACACCTGTAGTTACATCTTTAGTTACACCTGTAGTTACACCTGTAGTTACACCTGTAGTTACACCTTTAGTTACACCTGTAGTTGCACCTTTAGTTGCACCTGTAGTTACACCTGTAGTTGCACCTTTAGTTGCACCTGTAGTTGCACCTGTAGTTACACCTTTAGTTACATATTTAGTTACACCTTTAGATACACCTGTAGTTGCACCTTTAGTTGCACCTTTAGTTACACCTTTAGTTGCACCTTTAGTTGCACCTTTGCCGACGGTCAAAATATGCTTAAAACACGTGTCTTTCAGGCGAGAACGAGAACCCGGAGAAGCTGATAAAGAAAAGCCTGGTGGACGCGTTCAAACAGACAGACGAGGATTTCCTGAAGAAAGCCTCGAGCCAGTGAGAGAGCTGAGAGCTGCTGTGATTGGTCAGAACTCAAAGACAAACACAAACACACAGCTTTGTTTGTTTGTTTATTTCAGGAAGCCGGCGTGGAAAGACGGCTCCACGGCCACATGTGCTCTGGTGGTGGACAACACTGTGTATGTGGCCAACCTGGGAGACAGCAGGGTATTTTACTACTACTACTACTACTACTACTACTACTGCTGCTACTACTGCTACTACTGCTACTGCTGCTACTGCTACTACAACTACTACTACTACCACTACTACTGCTACTACTACTACTACTGCTGCTACTTTTGCTACTAGTGCTTCTGCTACTACCACTACTACTACTACTACTACCACTACCTCTACTACTACTACTACCACTACCTCTACTACTACTACTACTACTTCTACTGCTACTACTACTACTTCTGCTACTACTATTACTACTGCTACTACTACTTCTGCTACTACTACTACAACCTTTAGTTTGGCATCTCATGTTTTAGAACTATAATTAAATAATTACATCCCATACGTTTCCCATTGGACTAACTGAGTTTTGAGGCCATCTACTGGCAGCAGAGGGAATTACAGTTTGATTTCAAGCTGGCCTCTCACTTCTGGGTCTCAACACTGTTCCGTGTGTGTGTGCGTGCGTATGTGTTGTGTGTGTTCAGGCGGTGCTGTGCAGGATGGAGTTGTCAGACGGGCAGAAGAAACCTGTGACTCTGTGTTTGAGCAAAGAACACAACCCGACGATGTATGAGGAGCGCATGAGGATCCAGAGAGCGGGAGGAAGCGTCAGGTGAACTCAAAAGTCAGGGACATCGCGCGCTGATGTCGCGCGTTGACTCCGGGATGTCGTGTTGACTCCGGGACGTCGCGCGTTGACTCCGGGACGTCGCGCGTTGACTCCGGGATGTCGCGTTGACTCCGGGATGTCGCGTTGACTCCGGGATGTCGCGTTGACTCCGGGACGTCGCGCGTTGACTCCGGGATGTCGCGTTGACTCCGGGATGTCGCGTTGACTCCGGGATGACTCCGGGACGTCGCGCGTTGACTCCGGGATGTCGCGCTGACTCCGGGATGTCGCGCTGACTCCGGGACGTCGCGCGTTGACTCCGGGATGTCGTGCTGACTCCGGGATGTCGTGCTGACTCCGGGACGTCGCGCGTTGACTCCGGGATGCCGCGTTGACTCCGGGATGTCGCGCGTTGACTCCGGGACGTCGCGCGTTGACTCCGGGACGTCGCGCGTTGACTCCGGGATGTCGTGCTGACTCCGGGACGTCGCGCGTTGACTCCGGGACGTCGCGCGTTGACTCCGGGACGTCGCGCGTTGACTCCGGGATGTCGTGCTGACTCCGGGACGTCGCGCGTTGACTCCGGGATGTCGCGTTGACTCCGGGATGTCGCGCTGACTCCGGGACGTCGCGCGTTGACTCCGGGATGTCGTGCTGACTCCGGGACGTCGCGCGTTGACTCCGGGACGTCGCGCGTTGACTCCGGGACGTCGCGCGTTGACTCCGGGACGTCGCGCGTTGACTCCGGGATGTCGTGCTGACTCCGGGACGTCGCGCGTTGACTCCGGGACGTCGCGCGTTGACTCCGGGATGTCGCGCGTTGACTCCGGGACGTCGCGCGTTGACTCCGGGATGTCGCGTTGACTCCGGGATGTCGCGCTGACTCCGGGACGTCGCGCGTTGACTCCGGGATGTCGCGTTGACTCCGGGATGTCGCGCTGACTCCGGGACGTCGCGCGTTGACTCCGGGATGTCGCGTTGACTCCGGGATGTCGCGCTGACTCCGGGACGTCGCGCGTTGACTCCGGGATGTCGCGTTGACTCCGGGATGTCGCGCTGACTCCGGGACGTCGCGCGTTGACTCCGGGATGTCGTGCTGACTCCGGGACGTCGCGCGTTGACTCCGGGACGTCGCGCGTTGACTCCGGGATGTCGCGTTGACTCCGGGACGTCGCGCGTTGACTCCGGGATGTCGCGTTGACTCCGGGATGTCGCGCTGACTCCGGGACGTCGCGCGTTGACTCCGGGATGTCGCGTTGACTCCGGGATGTCGCGCTGACTCCGGGACGTCGCGCGTTGACTCCGGGACGTCGCGCGTTGACTCCGGGACGTCGCGCGTTGACTCCGGGATGTCGTGCTGACTCCGGGACGTCGCGCGTTGACTCCGGGACGTCGCGCGTTGACTCCGGGATGTCGTGCTGACTCCGGGACGTCGCGCGTTGACTCCGGGACGTCGCGCGTTGACTCCGGGATGTCGTGCTGACTCCGGGACGTCGCGCGTTGACTCCGGGACGTCGCGCGTTGACTCCGGGATGTCGCGCTGACTCCGGGACGTCGCGCGTTGACTCCGGGATGTCGCGTTGACTCCGGGATGTCGCGCTGACTCCGGGACGTCGCGCGTTGACTCCGGGATGTCGTGCTGACTCCGGGACATCGCGCGTTGACTCCGGGACGTCGCGCGTTGACTCCGGGATGTCGTGCTGACTCCGGGACGTCGCGCGTTGACTCCGGGACGTCGCGCGTTGACTCCGGGATGTCGTGCTGACTCCGGGACGTCGCGCGTTGACTCCGGGATGTCGTGCTGACTCCGGGACGTCGCGCGTTGACTCCGGGACGTCGCGCGTTGACTCCGGGACGTCGCGCGTTGACTACGGGACGTCGCGCGTTGACTACGGGATGTCGCGCGCTGACTCCGGGACGTCGCGCGTTGACTCCGGGACGTCGCGCGTTGACTCCGGGACGTCGCGCGTTGACTCCGGGGTGTCGCGTTGACTCCGGGATGTCGCGCTGACTCCGGGACGTCGCGTGTGGACTCCGGGATGTCGTGCTGACTCCGGGACGTCGCGCGTTGACTCCGGGACGTCGCGCGTTGACTCCGGGATGTCGTGCTGACTCCGGGACGTCGCGCGTTGACTCCGGGACGTCGCGCGTTGACTCCGGGACGTCGCGCGTTGACTCCGGGATGTCGTGCTGACTCCGGGACGTCGCGCGTTGACTCCGGGACGTCGCGCGTTGACTCCGGGATGTCGTGCTGACTCCGGGACGTCGCGCGTTGACTCCGGGACGTCGCGCGTTGACTCCGGGACGTCGCGCGTTGACTCCGGGACGTCGCGCGTTGACTCCGGGACGTCGCGCGTTGACTCCGGGATGTCGTGCTGACTCCGGGACGTCGCGCGTTGACTCCGGGATGTCGTGCTGACTCCGGGACGTCGCGCGTTGACTCCGGGACGACGCGCGTTGACTCCGGGACGTCGTGCTGACTCCGGGACGTCGCGCGTTGACTCCGGGATGTCGTGATGACTCTTTCGTTCTTTTCTTTCAGAGAAGGACGAGTTCTGGGCGTTCTGGAGGTTTCTCGTTCCCTCGGTGACGGTCAGTACAAACGCTGCGGGGTCATTTCCACTCCGGACCTGCGGAGGTGCCAGCTCACGCACAACGACAGGTAAAAAGCGCTGCAGATGCGTCGGATGCCCTGCCGTCCGTCTCCATCGCTAACACTGTGATTTCTGCAGGTTCATGATTCTAGCGTGTGACGGTTTGTTCAAAGTGTTTTCTGCAGAAGAAGCTGTGAAGTTTGTGCTCAACGTTCTGGAGGTTTGTTCTGCTGCTGTTTGTGGAACGTGTCATTTGAGACGATACGACTCCTTTAAAATCATATTTTGATTCAGTGATTTAATTTGTGTTTGAGGACCTGAAATGTAAAGAAGTATTTGAACTGTCAATCAGCAAGAATCCTGGCTCTGTTAGTCGGCCTTCAAAAGGTCCACCTTTACGCCAATACTCGCCTGCAGCAATAAGACTCTTCTCACAGTGGAAATGCACATGGGTCGTTTCCATGGCGTTTTCCCCGTTGTATTTCACTCGTACATAAGGGTCTTTTCTATGTGACAGTGTCTCAGACTCCTCACTCTGACCCTCACACCAAGTGTCAAGCGTTTCTTTTTCTGTTCCAGAACGAGCAGAAAAACCCAAGTCCGGCCCCTGGTCTGGAGCCTGGTCCGGCCCCCTGTTCGGCTCCAGCTCTGGCTCCGGCCCCCGCTCCGGCCCCCGCTCCGGCCCCCGCTCCGGCCCCCGCTCCGGCCCTCGCTCCGGCCCCTGGTCTGGACGGGGCGTGTCAGCAGCTGGCCTCAGAGGCGGTGAGGCGTGGCTGTGCTGATAACGTCACTGTGATCCTCGTCTCCATCACATTCCCAAAATAAACTTTATTCATAAAGTTTGTACTTTTTTGCCAAATATTTCTCATTTTGCTCCGACTTTTGTTTAGATTTGACTGATGATTGTAAACCTTCAAAATAAAATTTTATTTTCAAGTTATTTGTGTTTTTTACTTTGGAACGTTTCAGGGGCCACTGTCCATGAGTCATGTGACTAAAGGGAATAAACCTGGTCATGTGACTAAAGGGAATAAACCTGGTCATGTGACTAAAGGGAATAAACCTGGTCATGTGACTAAAGGGAATAAACCTGGTCATGTGACTAAAGGGAACAAACCTGGTGATGTGACTAAAGGGAACAAACCTGGTCATGTGACTAAAGGGGAAAAAAAACTGGTCATGTGACTAAAGGGAATAAACCTGGTCATGTGACTAAAGGGAATACATCTGGTACAGTCATGTGACTAAAGGGAACAAATCTGGTACAGTCATGTGACTAAAGGGAATAAATCTGGTCATGTGACTTAAGGGAATAAACCTGGTACAGTCATGTGACTAAAGGGAATAAACCTGGTGATGTGACTAAAGGGACTAAACCTGGTCATGTGACTAAAGGGAACAAACCTGGTACAGTCATGTGACTAAAGGGAATAAACCTGGTGATGTGACTAAAGGGACTAAACCTGGTCATGTGACTAAAGGGAACAAACCTGGTACAGTCATGTGACTAAAGGGAATAAACCTGGTCATGTGACTAAAGGGACGTTTTACAGCGTCTCATTAGAATGTTCTCACTTTATCACAAAGTCATTAGATCTGGTATAAAACAGTTTCTTACAAACATAAAAATGAAAGGGGGTGGTCCCTGCACTTACACGCCCCGCCCCCAGGTTGCGCTGTTTCCTTAGTAACCCGGATGTGTTGCCCTGGAGACACTGCTCGGTGACAGCTGTTCTACGCTGAAGCCGTGACTCTGCGTGAAACAGCGCGTTTACCGCACAGCACGTGAGGCGCGTGAAGCGCGTGACGGACATGAAGATTTACGCGAGTATTTTGTGACTCTTGAGCGCGCACGGCGGTCTGCAGCGGCACACGGACGCGCGCACGCAACATGGACGCGCTGCTGGACTTTGAAGAATGCGTCAAAGACTCGCCGCGATTCAGGTAAAAACACGTGAAGTTTGAGTGAAAGTTTGACTTTATCTCGAGTTTATCACGAACAAGGTGTGTAACGGGAGCAAGTGCGCATGCGCAGTGAGCCGCATCCTGCTTCACATCCGGTCACTCTTACTTTCATCTGAAGCTCAAATGTGGCGCTTCTGCTTCTTACACTTTCATAAAACATCGTGAAACTATAAGAATAATAATAAGCCTCATTTTATTATATTTATATTTGTTTTGTTCAAATGTTGAACTTTTCTAACGTTTATTTGTAGAGCACAATTCAAAGTGCTTCACAACAGGAGAAAGCATTAAAATCACAAAACCGTTTAAGACATAAGTCTAAAGACTCCCAGACTTCCCTCTCCCCAGACACTTCTCCTGCTCCTCTGGGTCCCGAGGTGTTCTCAGGCCTCAGAGAGACATAGTCCCTCCAGCGTGTCCTGGGTCGTCCCCGGGGCCTCCTCTCAGTGGGACATGTTCGGAGCACCTCCCCATGAGCCTCCGCTGGAGGAGCAGCGGCTCTACTCCAAGCTCGTCCCCTGTGATTGAGCTCCTCCCCCTGTAACCTGCTTAATAATGATGTGATGTCATGCTTTTCAGACTGACCCTGGATCAGTTTGAAGCTGAAGTGTCTCACCTGGAAACCACTCTGGAGAAGGTGAAGTTAAACTCCGACTAAAGGGGGACTAAAGGGGGACTAAAGAGGGACTAAAGCAGGACTAAAGCAGGACTAAAGCAGGACTAAAGCAGGACTAAAGCAGGACTAAAGCAGGACTATAGAGGGACTATAGAGGGACTATAGAGGGACTATAGAGGGACTATAGAGGGACTATAGAGGGACTATAGCGGGACTAAAGGGGAACTGTAGACAGAACAAAAATGACATTATTTCTTCAGGTGCTGAAACTTTGTGGTCGAATGGTGGAGGCGGGACAAACCTACAGCTCGACCAATCAGCAGTTCCTGAGCGGCTTAAAGGAGCTGTGTGGGTTTTACCACAAAGACGGCGTCATCACAGTGAGACTTTGTTCTGTTTGTGTTTCATAATCTCCTCCCACTGTTTAAAGTGTGTTTAAAGTGTGTGTGTGTCTATCTGTCTGTGTCTGTCTGTGTCTGTCTGTGTGTGTGCGTTGTGTGTGCGTTGTGTGTAGGGTTGTCTGGAGCAGTTCCATGAGGCTCTCGCTGAAGTCTTCAGTTTTCACACTGTGAGTCACATCAGAACGTTTCTCTCAGAATCATGTTCAGTTTGAAAAAATTATCTTTGTTTTTTCAGATGCTTTTGGATCAAACTCAGAGAGCGATCAGCCAGCAGCTCTCCACCCTGTGCTCCCAGTGAGTCTGAACCCGGTCTGAACCCGGTCTAAACCCGGTCTAAACCCGGTCTAAACCCGGTCTAAACCCGGTCTAAACCAGGTCTAAACCAGGTCTAAACCAGGTCTAAACCAGGTCTAAACCAGGTCTAAACCAGGTCTAAACCCTAAACCCCTCAGGTTCCTGCCTCCGCTGGGCGAGAGCAGGAGAGAGTTCTTGAGGATCGGGGACGATCTGGATTCAGTTTGTGTGAAACATTCTCAGATTTCGAAAGGAAAACAAAGCGACGCCGAGAAGAGTTCACACCTGCTGCTGGCAACCAGGAAGTGCCACCAGCACTTCAGCCTCGACTACTGTTTACAGGTACTACTACTACTGCTACTGCTGCTGCTGCTGCTGCTGCTGCTACTACTACTAATAATAATACTGGTAATAATAGATAGTTTGGACTGTAATAGAGTTTAAATTAAAATCTAGATATTATTAGTAACTGCAGGAAAAAAACAAATGAATGTTGGAGTTGAACTGTATTCTGTGTCTTTAATGTGATGTTGTGTTCACAGCTGAACTCCTTCAGGACTCAACAGAGAGCAGACATCCTCAACTCAGTGAGTACAGCGCCCCCTGGAGGCTGCAGCATCCACCTGCTTTAGACCTGGTTCAGACCTGGTTTAGACCTGGTTTGGACCCGGTTTAGACCTGGTTTGGACCCGGTTTAGTCCTGGTTTAGTCCTGGTTTAGACCTGGTTTAGACCTGGTTTAGTCCTCACTATGTTGTTCCTGCAGATCTTCTCTTACGTTCAGGCCCAGAGCACGTTCTTCCACCAGGGCTTCGATCTGTTCCGAGACCTGGACCCGACCATCAAGACCATGGCCAACCAGGTACTGGACCGGGACCGGGACCAGGACCAGGACCAGGACCGGACTGTAAACTCTTTTCTTGTGTTCAGATTTCTCGTGTGTCGTCAGAATGTTCAGCGAAAAGGAAATATCTGGAGAACAAACACCAGCTCGTCCAGCAGAGGGTGAGACTGAGCCACGCCCTCCCATACCAAGAGAAGCATCACATCCGGTCCTGGTCCAGGTCCTGGTCTGCTCTAGACCTGGTTTGGACCTGGTTCTGACCTGGTTCTGACCTGGTTCTGACCTGCTTTTGTTGCAGGATGCGTGTGGAGAGCCCTGGGCTGGTCCGTGTCTCATCAGTGGAGATTCTCTTCAGGGAAAACTCTTCAAACGCAGCCGCCGGAAAACCAAGACCTGGAAAAGGTTTGGATCCTCCACATAACCACATATTTAGTCCTGGTTTAGACCCGGTTTAGACCTGGTGTAGACTTGGTTTAGACCTGTTTTAGTCCTGAGTCTTGTGTTTCTGCAGATGTTGGTTTTCCATTCGAGACAATCAGCTCGTCTACAGAAAATCACATAAGGTAAAGTCAAATAAAGGATCTGGCTCCGTGCATTAAATAAGACTAAACTC
Source organism: Eucyclogobius newberryi (assembly GCF_026437365.1). Lineage (NCBI taxonomy): Eukaryota > Metazoa > Chordata > Actinopteri > Gobiiformes > Gobiidae > Eucyclogobius > Eucyclogobius newberryi. The sequence continues at coordinate 19,125,974 of NW_027315724.1, forward strand.
AGACTTAAAACCCTGAACTTCACTGAAGTCCACGTTTGGTTCTCTTCGTCTGGTCCGTGTTTCAGGAGGAGCCGCTCGTTCTGTTTGAGGATCTCAGACTTTGTGCTGTGAAGATTTTAGAAAACATCGACCGACAATTCTGCTTTGAACTTCTCTCTGTGCAAAAGTTAGTCCTGGTTTAGTCCTGGTTTAGTCCTGGTTTAGTCCAGGTTTAGTCCTGATTTAGTCCAGGTTTAGTCCTGATTTAGTCCTGGTCTTGTTTCAGGTCCTGTGTTCTTCAGACGGACTCAGAGGCTCTCAGACAGACCTGGGTCACAGCTTTACAAAGAAGCATCGATCAGGCCTACAGAGACTGTCCCACACCTCAGGTACTGTTATTGCTACTGCTACTGCTACTGCTACTACTATAACCCCGTTTCCTTCAGTCTGCAGACTCCAGTCCTCCACTCCAGGCGCCTCAGGCTTCTCCTCGAGCCCAGGATAGGCTCACTGTTCTGGGTGTGGCTCTGCAGGGCGCGGGGAACATGTGGTGCTGCGACTGTGGAGCCGAGCAGCCACGATGGGCCTCGGTCAACCTAGGAGTGACCGTCTGCATCCAGTGCTCTGGGATCCACAGGTACAAACACGACCGGGATCCACGGGTACAAACACGACCGGGATCCACGGGTACAAACACAACCAGGATCCAAATACGCAACCGGGATCCGCAGGTACAAACAAGACCGGGATCTACTGGTACAAACACGACCGGGCTCCACAAACACGACCGGGCTCCACAAACACGACCGGGCTCCACAAACACGACCGGGCTCCACAAACACGACCGGGCTCCACAAACGCGACCGGGCTCCACAAACGCGACCGGGCTCCACAAACGCGACCGGGCTCCACAAACAAGACCGGGATCTACGGGTACAAACGCGACCGGGGTCCACAAACGCGACCGGGATCCACAAACGCGACCGGGCTCCACAAACGCGACCGGGCTCCACAAACGCGACCGGGCTCCACAAACGCGACCGGGATCCACAGGTGACGAAGCGCCACACAAAACAAAACACATTCATTTCAGGTTAAACTTTATTTTGTCCATTAATATTAATCCAAAGGGTTTAGAGCTCGAAACAGATCCACAGACTCTAAACTGCAGATCTCTGGTTCTTCAGAATGTTGTGAAAAGTGTTGTTTTGTTTCTCAGGAGTCTGGGAGTCCACGTGTCCAAGATCAGGTCCATCACTCTGGACTCGTGGGGCTCGGAACATCTGAAGGTAAATCTGAGCCTGGTCCAGACTCTAAACCAGATCTGAGCCTGGTCCAGACTCTAAACCAGATCTGAGCCTGGTCCAGACTCCAAACTCTAAACCAGATCTGAGCCTGGTCCGGACTCTAAACCAGATCTTAGCCTGGTCCAGACTCTAAACCAGATCTTAGCCTGGTCCAGACTCTAAACCAGATCTGAGCCTGGTCCAGACTCTAAACCAGATCTCAGCCTGGTCCAGACTCTAAACCAGATCTTAGCCTGGTCCAGACTCTAAACCAGATCTGAGCCTGGTCCAGACTCTAAACCAGATCTGAGCCTGGTCCAGACTCTAAACCAGATCTGAGCCTGGTCCAGACTCTAAACCAGATCTGAGCCTGGTCCAGACTATAAGCTCTAAACCAGATCTGAGCCTGGTCCGGAGCAGGTTTCTAACGTTCTCTCTCTCTCTGCAGTTGCTGTGCGTTCTGGGAAACGATACCATGAACAGAATCTTAGAGTCTCGCTGTTGGGAGGACGGACGAGTCAAACCGACGCCCGACGCTTCTCGGTAAAAGACACAAAAAGACTCTGAAAAGCAGAAATTCAGTTCGACTCGAATCATCGTTTGTTTTCAGGTCAGAGAAAGAGGAGTGGATCAAAGAGAAATACGTCCAGAAGGGATTTGTGTCCAGAGAAAGTCCTCGTGAGTTCAGACACGTTTAATCAGTTTAACCTACTTTTATTTCCACCATACAAAATAAAAGGGGCAGCAGAGAATCAGATGTTCAGTTTGTTCTCTCTGAACCGCTTTGTCCTCTGCAGCCTGTTCTAAGGACGAGCGAGCGCGGCGTCTTTACCGAGCGGCGGTGGACGGTGACCTGGTTTCCATGGCGACGGCTCTAGCCCAAGGGTCAGAGGTCAATGCCGTGGCGCCGGAGGAACACGGCCGCACGGCGCTGATCGGGGCCGCGGTCGGGGTGAGACATTCACTTCCAATCGCTGTTGTTAATGTATTTGTTGTGTCCTGCAGGGGTCACTGTGTCCTGCAGGGGTCGCTGTTGTTAATGTGTTTGTTGTGTCCTGCAGGGGTCACTGTGTCCTGCAGGGGTCGCTGTTGTTGATGTGTTTGTGTCCTGCAGGGGTCGCTGTTGTTGATGTGTTTGTGTCCTGCAGGGGTCGCTGTTGTTGATGTGTTTGTGTCCTGCAGGGGTCGCTGTTGTTAATGTGTTTGTGTCCTGCAGGGGTCACTGTTGTTGTGTGTGTTGTGTCCTGCAGGGGTCGCTGTTGTTAATGTGTTTGTGTCCTGCAGGGGTCACTGTTGTTGATGTGTTTGTTGTGTCCTGCAGGGGTCACTGTTGTTAATGTGTTTGTGTCCTGCAGGGGTCGCTGTTGTTAATGTGTTTGTGTCCTGCAGGGGTCGCTGTTGTTGATGTGTGTGTTGTGTCCTGCAGGGGTCGCTGTTGTTAATGTGTTTGTGTCCTGCAGGGGTCACTGTTGTTGATGTGTTTGTTGTGTCCTGCAGGGGTCACTGTTGTTAATGTGTTTGTGTCCTGCAGGGGTCGCTGTTGTTGATGTGTTTGTTGTGTCCTGCAGGGGTCACTGTTGTTAATGTGTTTGTTGTGTCCTGCAGGGGTCACTGTTGTTAATGTGTTTGTTGTGTCCTGCAGGGGTCACTGTTGTTAATGTGTTTGTTGTGTCCTGCAGGGGTCACTGTTGTTAATGTGTTTGTTGTGTCCTGCAGGGGTCACTGTTGTTAATGTGTTTGTGTCCTGCAGGGGTCACTGTTGTTAATGTGTTTGTGTCCTGCAGGGGTCGCTGTTGTTAATGTGTTTGTGTCCTGCAGGGGTCGCTGTTGTTGATGTGTTTGTTGTGTCCTGCAGGGGTCGCTGTTGTTAATGTGTTTGTTGTGTCCTGCAGGGGTCACTGTTGTTAATGTGTTTGTTGTGTCCTGCAGGGGTCACTGTTGTTAATGTGTTTGTTGTGTCCTGCAGGGGTCACTGTTGTTAATGTGTTTGTTGTGTCCTGCAGGGGTCACTGTTGTTAATGTGTTTGTTGTGTCCTGCAGGGGTCACTGTTGTTAATGTGTTTGTTGTGTCCTGCAGGGGTCACTGTTGTTAATGTGTTTGTGTCCTGCAGGGGTCGCTGTTGTTAATGTGTTTGTGTCCTGCAGGGGTCGCTGTTGTTGATGTGTTTGTTGTGTCCTGCAGGGGTCGCTGTTGTTGATGTGTTTGTGTCCTGCAGGGGTCGCTGTTGTTAATGTGTTTGTGTCCTGCAGGGGTCGCTGTTGTCGATGTGTTTGTTGTGTCCTGCAGGGGTCGCTGTTGTCGATGTTTGTTGTGTCCTGCAGGGGTCGCTGTTGTTAATGTGTGTGTTGTGTCCTGCAGGGGTCGCTGTTGTTGATGTGTTTGTGTCCTGCAGGGGTCGCTGTTGTTGATGTGTTTGTTGTGTCCTGCAGGGGTCGCCGTTGTTGATGTGTTTGTTGTGTCCTGCAGGGGTCGCTGTTGTTGATGTGTTTGTTGTGTCCTGCAGGGGTCGCTGTTGTTGATGTGTTTGTTGTGTCCTGCAGGGGTCGCTGTTGTTGATGTGTTTGTTGTGTCCTGCAGGGGTCGCTGTTGTCGATGTGTTTGTTGTGTCCTGCAGGGGTCGCTGTTGTCGATGTGTTTGTTGTGTCCTGCAGGGGTCACTGTTGTTGATGTGTTTGTTGTGTCCTGCAGGGGTCGCTGTTGTCGATGTGTTTGTTGTGTCCTGCAGGGGTCGCTGTTGTCGATGTGTTTGTTGTGTCCTGCAGGGGTCGCTGTTGTCTGTGTTTGTTGTGTCCTGCAGGGGTCGCTGTTGTTGATGTGTTTGTTGTGTCCTGCAGGGGTCGCTGTTGTCTGTGTTTGTTGTGTCCTGCAGGGGTCGCTGTTGTTGATGTGTTTGTTGTGTCCTGCAGGGGTCGCTTTTGGCCTGTGAGTTTCTTCTTCTGAACGGAGCTAACGTGAATCACAGAGACCTGAGCGGACAGGGAGCGCTGCACGCGGCGGCCACTGCTGGACACACCGGGTACTGCAATACTGCAATACTCAAATAGTTATTCAATCATCATAAGTATTTTCTGTGTCACTTTGTCAAATATAAAACATATAAATGTGTGTGTGTGTCAGTCAAGTGTGTCTGCTGCTGAAGCGAGGAGCCAATCAGTACGCAGCAGACGAGAGGGGCCACGACCCGTTGGCCATCGCCGTGGAAACGGCTCATGCCGACATCCTCACTCTGTAAGAGTTAGATGAACATTATCTTCTTCTTCTTCTCCTTCATCTTCATCTTCATGTGTTTCAGTTTGAGAATCGCTCGAATGAACGAAGAGATGAAAGACTCAGAGGGACTGAGTGCAGCTGTGGGTGAGTCCAGGACAGGGACTGGAGACAGGACAGGGAGTTCCTGGTCTTGATTCACAGATTGAGAATGACTCTTGGATCAGAGTCCAGGTGAAACTGAATCTTTTTCTACTTGTTTGTTCAGGAGACGACGAGACGTTCAAGGACATTTTCCGAGACTTCAGTGACATGGCATCACACGAGCCGGACAAACTGAGCCGACGCCAGTTCAGCCGCGACACAGAGGAAGACCAGCCACAAGACCGGGTTTAGACCGGGTTTCATCATGATGCAGAGTAAACACGATCTGAAGGACTAAACCACTAAAGAGACGCAGAGGAAGAGAAATGTGTCACATTTAAACAGAGGAAGAAAAGGACAAACGGAGAAAGTTTCTCAACTCTCTTTATACATTTGTGTCGTTCAGTTTAGATGATAAAAGAAACTAATTTATTACACAAAAACTATAAACAGGATCTGTACTGGGTCATGAACTCTGGCAGCTGGTTCTTTTATGAATATTTATGTTTTATGAATAATTAAATCACTATTTAACCTGAAAAGGGAAATCTCAGCCGTTTGTTACTTTGGTCATAATGTTTTACTGAAATGGGTCAGAACATTTGGGGTCAAAACACTTGAACGTGCTGCAGAGGGGGCGCGGGGTCAGATGGAGGTTCAGGTCTAAAGCTCTGAACACGGCTGATTAAAGTCAAGGTCACTGAGGTTTTCACTTGTAACAATCGTTTAAGGTTTTAAAGCTTATGAAGAAACTAAACGCAGTGTAAACTCAGACTAAAACACAAAGGTCATTTTCACCTTTATATTCATTATTGACAAAGTGACACAAACGGACCAAAACACGTGTCATTAAGAGAAAGGAAAATATACTTGTGTGAAAATATGATCTAAACTTGTAAAATACAATTTAAAACTGTCAAACAATGTAAACTTGACAGAATTAACAATCACATTTTCAAGTCATTTCATTTAATTGTTACATCATGTCACTGTAAAAGTTGTTCATTTACATGTCACTATAAAATGTAAAGCTCATTAATTGTCGTGTTCTGTAATTTTAAATAAACTGACAATTATGCTGTTTTTCAACATTTTATTTACAAGTCTCACATTTTGGACAATGCGCTTTATCATTTGTCGAGCTGCAGAATAAACCAGACTTTACCGTATTTTCTGGCCTATAAGTCGCACTTTTTTCCCATAGTTTTGAGGTTAAGATTTAACCTTCCTGTTTATGATGGAATTTTGAATCTCTGGAAAGGTCGACGCCCACAGCATTCTGATCAGTTACACAGAGGAGAGAGAGAGAGAGAGAGCCAGGGACAATAGGAGGCTGATGGCCCATTAAAGCACTGATAAACAAAGAGGTTTAGTTTCTGGTGAAACCAATAACATCTTTCATCAGGAAAGGTGTTATTGGCAGGGGCTACTCAATTTTGGCCGGGGTGCAACTTACATTTATACTTATACTCCGGAGCAACTTATGTGATATTATTTGTTATTTTCACACTCCCATTTATTTTTTCTCTCCGGAAAATACAGTTCTTAGTGTGAGGACTCTTTTGGAGATGAAGCGTTGCACAAACATGATCGCACTGGAACAAGAACCAAAAGAGACAAAGAAAGAGACAAACTTCTAAACGTGTGTTGGAGATCACGGTCCACGTTCTCCAGGTTCTTCTGTTAAAGGCCCAGAACGTCTTCATCTCCAGACGTTCCTTCAGAGTCTGTGAAACCCCCTCAGTCCTTTTTACGCTTCTTCTTTTTCTGCTCTTTCTTAACGTCCGCTTTTCTTTTGGTCTTTACCGTCGTCTCTGTGACCTTCTCCTCCTCGCCAGCGCTCTTTGCCTCCTCTTTGGCGCTCTCTTCCTCCTTGTCAGCGCTCCATGCCTCCACCACCACCTTGGCGTTCCTTCCCTCCTCCTCGTTGATGCTCTTGTTCTCCTTGGCGTTCCCTTCCTTGTTCTCCTTGGCGTTCCCTTCCTCCTCCTCCTTGGCGTTCCCTCCCTCCTCCTCCTTGGCGTTCCCTCCCTCCTCCTCCTCGCCCTCTTCAGTCTCTCCGGTCTCTTCGTACCTCTCGCCGGCTTCGTGCACGCGCTCCATCCCGTCCCAGACCTCGTCCTCCTCCTCGTCCTCCTCCTCTTTGACCTTCACTGGTTGGGCGTCGGCGTTGGGATCTCTGCTCGAGAACAGGAGGCAGTTCAGACGAGACTTCAGGTAAACCTGCGGGAGGAGAACACGGACGTGGGTGAGAAGAAGTACTTACTGGTTTGTGTGTGTGAGGGGCGTGGCTAAAGCGAGTGTGAACAGGAACAGTTTTGCCTCATTTCTTTGACTTCTCTGCAAAGCCTCTGCGCCGCGTTTGAACCTCTTTATGTCACGCTTTTCTGTTTTTATCTGGTTTTTAGCCGTCTTGTTTCGGGATGACGCTTGCACGAGTCGGAAAAAAGACTCAGAAACTCGGGTCAAAAGCCGCCGCTCGACTTATAGACCACAATGCACCGCGAGTCGGAAACACGTCGAAAAGACAGCAACAGGTCTTTAAGCGGACGCGACTGAACAAAGCAGAAGCGGTTTGAACTCGACGTAAACAACCGGTAAACGCTTAAGCTAACGTTAACAGCTAAACGTTTAGAGATTCAGGAGTGAAGATAAAAGGTGACTCTGGGTGAGTTTGTGACGAGGAACAGAGAAAGAACATGTTCAGAGGCTGGGAGGGCATCTGACTCGTTACCTTGTGCTGTAGCTTCCTGTCCCGCAGACTGTGGATGCGCAGGAAGCGGTCGAGGCCGCACGAGGCGACGAGCGGCAGACTCTGGTGACACTGGAGCGCCCGGACGCTCCCTGTCGCCCCCTTCAGGGCGCCGCACACCAGCAGCCCCATCCTCAGGTCCAGCAGCGCCACCTGCCCCTGAGTGTTGGCAACTACCACCGTGTTCCCGTCGGCCGGCAGCGAGAGCGCGGTCAGAGGAACGTCCCCAAACACGGCCTGGAGGACGGGCCGGCGCCGAGGCGTGCTCGGGTCGAACACGTGCACCTGGAAAGCAACAGAAACGATTGACGAACACTGTCTAAACCCGGTCTGAACCCGGTCTGAACCCGGTCTATCTAAACCCAGTCTTAAACCCGGTCTCACCTGGTGGTGGCCGGTGCAGGTCACCACTTTGTCCGTCTCAGGGATGAAGGCCATGTCCTTGACCCAGTGCGGCTGGCGCAGGTCCAGCCAGTTGTCTCGCAGGTTTTTGGCGCTGAACACGGGTTTGTCCGGGTTCTGCAGGTCCCAGATCTTCAGAGGGTTTTCTTTTCCTCCTGTGGCCACTTTGTGAGGATCAGACGGGCTCGGACGCATCCTGTGAGAGAGAGGTCATTTTAAACATCTGAAGCTCGTTTTCCTCAGAGGCTCGTGCCCCTTGAGCCTCACACACTCTGGCCTCGCGCCCCAGACTCACCTGTGCACGTGCTCCCCCGCGCGCACCTCCGTCACGTGCTCGTCGCTGTCCTCCTTCCACACGCGCACGGTCCCCTTCTCCGTGCACGTGACCATCGCGGAGCCGAGCGCGTGGAGCCCGCTGAAGCAGCCCTCGCGCGGCTCCCCGCAGCGGCGCGAGGACGTGAACGTGCCCTTTTCCGCGCTGAACGTCCGCACGAGCCCGTCCACGGAGCCCACGAGCAGCTCCGTCTCCCCGGGACCGGCCCAGCTCAGGACACGCACCTCGCGCTCGCGGCTCAGGCGGCTCGAGCTGCTGAAGTTCACGGCCTGTTTCCGGCTCACGCTCACGCCTTTGAGCAGCCCGGTGTCCGCGCCGAGCCACGCGTCCATCACCGGCGCCGAGCCTCCGGTACACGCGAGGGAACCGGGAGGAAAGAGCGAGGAAACTGGACTGTCAACAATCAAACTCCAGTGAAGCACGAGCCCAGCGTGTGGACCTGCGTGCGCTGTTTGTCGCGGAGTGATGACGACTGATGACGACACGTTGTGTGTTTACTTTATTCATAAAACTCAAAACAAACTCTTATTCTTCACCAAACAAACTCTTATTCACCAAAATGAACATATAAAACACATTTATAACAGAAGAACAAAGAACTTTACAAAAAGTGTTCAGGTTAAACGCGTCACATTTAATGAATAAAGTTAAACTGCAGCTGATTCTACGGGAAGCGACGAGGGTTTACTTTTGTACTTCGCCTTTTTTATAAACGCAAAATGTTTCACAAATGTGTCCCGAAAAGAGATTCTATCCAGGGACCTGCTAAAATAACCTTCAAACCAGATGGAAATACGTCCTAGTGCAGTAGAAAGTACATATGCTGCTCTAAAAAGTATCCAGTGTAAAATGTACTAAACCTTTCAGAAATCTTGACATATTAAACTTTTATATGGGAATTAAAGTGTCCAATCTGCTCCTGATTCATGTTTATTCTTCCACTGAATCCACTTCCATAGATTTCACATCTGAGTCGGATTTATTACACTTTTAAGTCTAATAAATGAGGCTAAATTCTAATTTTTGCGCCAGTTTTCAGTCAGATCTAATTTACTCAAAAAATAAATACATCAAAAATTCCCCTTTGTAAATGTTTTTGTATCTAAAATGTCAACAAAAAGAAGCAAGACGTTTAAACCTGTCAATTTATCAGGTTCAAGTGTTCCAAATCTGACATTTTAACCACATTTGTGATTAAACGGCAGAAGATTCGGTGTCAGGACTCAAGTATTTTTTACTTTTATAGAAACATATTAAACTCAAATACAGATTTTACTTAGAACAATTTAACGTTGATTTATTTTTAATGACAAAACCATTTAGAAACTACGACCAGCTCCAGCGTTTGAAGAATGACAAACTCAGAGTGTTTTTCACCACTGTTTATTCCACCTGGACGACAGCAGACGTTTTTACCCAAAAAACAGAAACATTTAAAAAGAAAAAGTGAATAAATCCTAGCGTTTAAAATCAGAGCGGCATCCGGTTTCCCTCCACGCTGATCTTTACGGCGTGGCCCGTTTTGGAGAGGCGCCGGATGTCCTGGATCCTGCGCATCTGTTTGTCCACACGGGACATGCCCTTCTTCATCGGGCCCTGAAGAGAGAGACACACGAGAAGAGAGAAAGAGACGAGTTAGAGACAAGAGAGAAGGAATAGAGGAGCGAGAGAGATGAGTTAGAGAGGAGAGAGAGAGAGAAGAAAGAGACAGGTCTTTCTTCACCGGGCCCTGAAGAGGTGAGGGAAAGGGAAGAAAGACAGAAAAAAAGAGGAAAGAGAAGAGACTCCAGTTTCCTTCTGACAGTAAATTCTCCTGAAGCAGAAGCTCCAGATCAGACGCTGCAGCTTCAGCAGAAACATCAAACCAAACGTCACACGAGACACACACTGAAAGTTAAGTGTAAATCACACTGAACACAATGAACACAGTGTAAATGACACTGAACACATCCTGTGGAGACGTCAGCAGGTTCCACAAACCTGAACATGCTTTAAAAACGCTGTGGTTCACACCAGAGTTCTATCAGCCCAGAGTTAAAGCCTTGTTACAGCCGCGTCACTCCGTGCAGTGCGACTCACGGCCTGCGGGGGGCGCAGTCTCGTGCAGTGCGACTCACGGCCTGCGGGGGGTGCAGTCACGTGCAGTGCGACTCACTGCCTGCGGGGGCGCAGTCACGTGCAGTGCGAGTCACGTGCAGTGCGACTCACTGCCTGCGGGGGCGCTACAGGGGCATGCGGTTTCCCTCGATGCTGATCTTCACTGCCCCTTGTGGTCGTTTCTGTTTGCGCTCTTCAGCAAAGCGACGTTTGTGTTTCTCCAGAAGACTCATGTTTTTCTTTACGTACTACAACCAATCAGAGCGCAGGATTCAGACATGTGACCAATAAGAATGCGGGATTCAAACATGTGAGCAATTGGAGTGCAGCGTTAAACATGTCTAATTATCTTGAGCGACGATGATCTTCGTCATTTTAACGTTTGACAAAATCAAAGAGAAACAACTGAACTCTGAACCTTTTCTACAGAACGAGACTGAAGCATCAAGACTCCGGGCAGTGGACTCATCTGACCAATCATGGTCAGATGAGTCCAGAGCGACGGACGCATCAGGGCAAGAGGAGAGGCAGGTGAAGAGTACCCATCATGCCTTGTGCCGGTGCGGTCTGTGCCCGTGTTGGACCTGGGGTTTAACGTCCAGGTCAGTGGGTTTCTTCCTTCTGGACGGCACGGGCGGAGGACAGAAGGACTCACACAGGGACTGTCCACCAGAAGGACTCACACAGGGACCGTCCACCAGAAGGACTCACACAGGGACCGTCCACCAGAAGGACTCACACAGGGACTGTCCACCAGAAGGACTCACACAGGGACCGTCCACCAGAAGGACTCACACAGGGACCGTCCACCAGAAGGACTCACACAGGGACCGTCCACCAGAAGGACTCACACAGGGACCGTCCACCAGAAGGACTCACACAGGGACCGTCCACCAGAAGGACTCACACACAGGGACCGTCCACCAGAAGGACTCACACAGGGACCGTCCACCAGAAGGACTCACACAGGGACCGTCCACCAGAAGGACTCACACAGGGACCGTCCACCAGAAGGACTCACACAGGGACCGTCCACCAGAAGGACTCACACAGGGACTGTCCACCAGAAGGACTCACACACAGGGACTGTCCACCAGAAGGACTCACACACAGGGACTGTCCACCAGAAGGACTCACACAGGGACCGTCCACCAGAAGGACTCACACACAGGGACTGTCCACCAGAAGGACTCACACACAGGGACCGTCCACCAGAAGGACTCACACAGGGACTGTCCACCAGAGTCCAGATGGAGAAGGTTCTACACAGTCTCACATCACACATACCCATCATCACGACCGGACGGAAAGTCAAATGTAACTGAATTTTAGATGTTTAAAAAGTTTTAAAAGGCCCATGACAGGCTTTTAAGATCTTCTATTTTTGACTTTATTTGGTGTATTTATACCTGTTGTACATATACATTATAGTTTTGCACAGATCAAGCAGGTATTTGTGGAGAAATTGTTGAAAAATCTCTAGAAAATGACAGGAAGTGACATCACACCAGGGACAGTCATACAGGAAGTGACATCACACTAGGGACACTCATTCCAGTCAAAGTTTATGCAGAATTTACACAAACAACTTTTTTTGACTCTAAACATTAATTCTCCATCAACAAAATAAAAGTCGCTCTCATATATTTGTATTTGTCAAATAAAAATAAATGTGACATTAGATGAGTTTTGGCCCAGTGGTTGATTTTGAGTGTTAATTTCCTTGTGTGATGTCATCAATTACAAACAGGAAGTTAAATTAAAAACATAAAAAAATTAGCTATTCTGTTTTTAAAATTAAAAATATATTGATCTCAACTGCATTTTAGTTCAATGAGTGGTACGACCTGCAGGGGGCGCTTTAAAGTGACATAATACGGTATCGTGGAGGTACAAACCCGGCTGGAGTCGCCCTCCACGTTCCACTTGGGCCGGACCACATAGTCTTTGTTGGACGGCATCGGGACCCGGGCTCGGGCGCAGAACCCAGGATCTCCTGGTCGCAGGGCTCTGAGGAGGAGGAGCACACGCTTAGCACACGTTTAGCACACGTTAGCGTTACTGAAGCGTCACTGACTTTTCCTCTCCCGTCAGCTGCTTCTCCAGGTCCCGACGGGGCGTTTGACCTCCGGAACTAAAAACACACAAACACAAAGTTTAGAGCGGAAGGAAACTATAAAGACTTAAAGATAATCAAGAGCCGTGCGGTTATTCCAAACCTACAGCCGTTAGTCACAGAACGACGGAGAAACACATATTTACTCGAGATTAAGACTTTCTCAGAGTTAAACGACAATTAAACGAATGCATCGGTTCATCAACAATCAAAATGCAAACAAAAGCAGAAAAGTTAAACAAAGCTTCAAGGATTTACATCAAAAACGGGTAATAACTGCTAATAACTGCTTATTTTTTCTTTATTATCTTACCCCTCCATCCCTTGTTGGGAAATGGGAGGTTTTGTCGATAGGAGTTTTTGTTCTTCTATTGAGAGTGTTTTTCAAACTTCCTATAAGTTATCTGTTCTTTTCCTCTGTATCTACCTGCGTTGCAACAATGAAATTTTGATCATTTTATCTTAATAGCGGCTAATAACTGCGCTAATAGCAGCTAATAACTGCTAATAGCGGCGCTAGTAGCGGCTATCAACATCATATAAGATAAAAATGTTCCCCAAGTTTAATCAAAGCAATTGATGGTCTTATTTTCAGTTCAATCTGTGAAACTAAACACATAACTACTTTTAAATCCGTCCGTTTTTGTCAATTTTTCTCTTGGAAAGTTAAATTTTAAAAAAACTCGTCACAAATTTGAGGAAAAGTAACGCGTTTTTCCTCTGTTATCTCAATGAAACTTGTGTTAGACTCGTCCACAAACGCACGACTCTGCAGTCCACACTGCGCCTGCCGTGATGTCACGGGGAGGCGGGATATGCGGCCGAGCGGGCGACCTGATTGGTGGAGAGAAGACGTCTGTTTCCAATGCTCTCTCCACCTTCTGAGGCTGACTGCGGGACAGGGGGCGCCAAAGGACCAGAGGGAACCACAGGGAAAAACCAGAGGGTTAAACAAAAGAACCAGAGGGTTAAACAAAAGAACCAGAGGGGAAGAAAACAAAAGAACCAGAGGGGAACCATGTGGACTGGTTTAGGACAGTTCAGCTTGGATGATAATGTCTCATTTGGAGCTGAATCTTTGCACAAAGCTGCTGTAAAACTCCATCCATCCATCCATTTTCTACCGCTTGTTCCCTTTCGGGGTCGCGGGTGTAAAACTCAATGAGCTGAATACATTAGAACATTCCGGGCCGGTGGGCCAAGCCTCTGCTGTCAGTTTGGAAAATAAATTGTTGTTACAGTCGATATATTTTTGACAATGATGATTCGCCATATTTATAAGTATAACATTAATAGCTGTATTGCTGTTACGGTTGAAATGTTTCAGGCATTTGTGGGCCTCCTCCAGTCCCACATTACCCCGAGCTGTCCCACAATACCCCGAGCGGTCCCACATTACCCCGAGCGGTCCCACATTACCCCGAGCGGTCGTGGGCCTCCAGTCTCACATTACCCCGAGCGGTCGTGGGCCTCCAGTCTCACATTACCCCGAGCGGTCGTGGGCCTCCAGTCCCACATTACCTCAAGCTGTCCCACATTACCCCGAGCGGTCGTGGGCCTCCAGTCCCACATTACCCCGAGCTGTCCCACAATACCCTGAGCAGTCCCACATTACCCCGAGCGGTCGTGGGCCTCCAGTCCCACATTACCCCGAGCTGTCCCACAATACCCTGAGCAGTCCCACATTACCCCGAGCGGTCGTGGGCTTCCAGTCCCACATTACCCCGAGCAGTCGTGGGCCTCCAGTTCCACTTTACCCCGAGCGGTCGTGGGCCTCCAGTCCCACATTACCCCGGGCTGTCCCACATTACCCCGGGCTGTCCCACATTACCCCGGGCTGTCCCACATTACCCCGGGCTGTCCCACATTACCCCGGGCTGTCCCACATTACCCCGGGCTGTCCCACATTACCCCGGGCTGTCCCACATTACCCCGGGCTGTCCCACATTACCCAAGGCTGTCCCACATTACCCAAGGCTGTCCCACATTACCCCAGGCTGTCCCACATTACCCCAGGCTGTCCCACATTACCCCAGGCTGTCCCACATTACCCCAGGCTGTCCCACATTAGCCCAGGCTGTCCCACATTACCCCGGGCTGTACCTGAGCCTGCGTTTCTGGGGCATCTGCTGGTCCAGGTCCCTCTGCTGCCGCTCTTCTCGGGTCATGCCTTTGAAGTTGGACGTGAGCCCGAAGATGGGCCGCGACCACTCGTCTGAAAACACGAGAACGTTGGTTAAAACCCTGGCAAATCCGTCAGAACGTGCGGCGGCAGCGAGGGCGGCGGGAGGTCGTACTGATGAGCTTGAGGGCCAGGTCTTTGTTGGTCCGGGACTCTTTGGGGTGTTTGTAGAGGAACATGACGGATCGACCGATGCCGCTGTGCTTCAGCGTCTCCTGGCTCACGCTGGGCAGCTGCGGATGGCATGTAGCGTTAGCATTAGCACGAGACGGAGCAGCCAACCGCGCCGCTACACAAACATGAAGTGTGTAAATGAAGCCCACTTATCCCCTCCCACTTCATACACTTTACTCCTCCCCTTTATTGCTTTTACATCATCACAGACGATCCAAACGAGACCGAACGAACACGCTTTGAGTCCATTAGACGACAATTTTCAGTCAAACAAAGATTAAATTAAAGAAAGATTACGTTTCAGATTTGACTAAATATTTTGCTCGAGGAAGAGGAAACTGAGAGGAAACTGTAGGGAAACAAGAGGAAACAGAGGAAACAAGAGGAAACAGGAGGACACTAGGGAAACAGGAGGAAACTGTAGGGAAACTGAGAGGAAACTGTAGGGAAAACAGGAAACTGTAGGGAAAATGAGAGGAAACAGAGGAAACTGTGGGGAAACGAGAGGAAACTGTGGGGAAACAATTTTAGAGACGTTTGTAATGTCACTTCCTGGTTTGATATGGCCAGCAAACATGACATAGGCAGGAGTTGAATCTACAACTGTCACTAATTTAAACATGCAGTTATAATTTGACAAATAATCACACCTGACACAACACCTTTATTTAGTTAAATTATTGTTCATAAAAAAGGTGTAAGTTGCGTGCAATGATTCTCTGCAACTTTGCAGCTTTTTAATGACATCACAGTGAACTACTGCATGGTGAGGAGGAAGTGAAGTCCGTACCTCCTGCAGGATCCGGAGCAGCTCCTCTCTGATCCTCAGAGCGGGAAGAGACTTGTCGGGAAGAGGACTGATCCACTCTTTAATGGCCGACATCACGCCACTGTCGATGAACGTCTCCTTCAGGTCCTGTCTGAAGCAAAGAACAGGAAACTGTGAGGAAACTGTGAGGAAGCTGTGAGGAAGCTGTGGGGAAACTGTGGGGAAACTGTGGAAGGATTAATCCTTGTAAATCTAGTATTTCGACCATGCACAATGGAGACTGTCCTCAATGTTCAATAGAAATAACAGTTTGACGTGGAACACTCAAATCATCTGCACCCGACTGGATAAACGTCTCACTTCTTCAGATGCATGACGACCTGAGGAAGCAGCGTGAGCTTCTTTAGAGCAGGTTTCTTCTGACTGTTGAGCGTACGATCCTCCTGAAACAGAAGACACATTCAGCAACTCCCGCCTTAAAACAGAACAATGCACTCTTCCTGATCTCAGAATCTTTTGCATATTAAAATGCACTAAAACTCGCCCAAAATTAAAAACGTATAGGCGTTTGGGGCGTGGGCTCACCTCGGCCGCCTCCGTCATCTTGTTGATCATGGCGCTGACCACGTCGTCGGCGTCGCTGATGAACGTTCCTCCGTCGCGGTGTTTCCGTCTCTTGCTGTTCATGGCTTTTCTCTTGGCCAGCATGATGTCGAAGTCGGACATCATGCTGGTGCTGGGGTCAGAGGTCAGGAGGGAAGAAGAAAGACACGTTTAGAGCAGGTTTTAGGTGTCCTTTTGACGTGACTGGGTTAAGGTCACGGTCTAAGGTCACGGTCTAAAGGTGCTGGGTTAGGTCCCGGGTTAGGTCCCGGGATAAAAGGTCCCGGGTTAAAAGGAGTCATGGGTCACGGGTTAAAGGTCCCAGTTTTCAGGACAGGTTTACTCACTCTATCCCGCCGCGTTCGACTCCTTCGTCAGAGTCAGAGTCCTCCTCCTGCTGCTGTTGCTTCTGGGGTGCTTCCTTCTTCTCCTGCTCCAGATCCTCCTGGTTGAAACCCTAAAACACAGACGCAGACCAGAGATCGCTCAAAACTGCCCCTGGAGTGACGGAACCTCGAGAAACATCTTCGACCGACAAAACAAGAGATAAAAAGACTCTGACAAAGTTTGCATTAGAGCCTTTAACCTCAGAGGGTGTTAAAGGCTCTAATACAAACCCGAAGGTCCTGTCCAGGCTGTGTTATTGACTAAACTCACCGTGAACTCCTCCTCTTCCTCGTCTCCAGATTCTCCAAAGATGTCGGCGATCATTTTCCTGCAGCAACGAGAACAAAACAGCGAGAAGTTTAAGGAGCATCAGGTCCTCCAGATGATCTAAAGCGTGTCCCGTCTCACTTATAAACCCGTTATAAACCTGTAACAAACCAGTTATAAACCCCTTATATTCCCCTTATAAACCCGTACCAAACCCGTTATAAACCCGTAACAAACAGTTTCAAACCAGTTTCAAACCCGTTATAAACCCATTATAAACCCGTTATAAAGCTCGTCATCAGAATGGAGTAAAAATTGAGACCACAAAACATTTTTAAAGATGAATTATGCGAGTTTGTTCGCTTTTCTGTTAAAAAAGATTAAATGTTTTTTGTCCTTTAAACTGAATCTGAGCTTCACAAGAGTATAATTAGTGTTAAAGTGTGTAATGTATCTGTGGATAAAAGTAAAAACTATTGAGCGCTTCACATTTCTGTGAGTTTTTTGTCTAAAATCGTGCGTCATCATGTGCGGTTACGCCGCTCGCTCACTCTTCCTCGTCTTCTCCGGAGTCGCTGTCGCTTCCGAACAGAGCCTTCTCGTCCTTCTTGCCCTCAGTCTTCGCCTCGTCCTCCTCGTCTTCGCTGGCCGACCCGAGCTCGCGCAGCTTCGCCGCCATCGCCTTGTCGGGTCCGACGCACGAGCCGGAGTCAGAGTCGTCGCCATCGGAAACCGCTCGACTTCGCTTGACTGGAACAAGAAGGCAGAGTGAAGACTTTAGTTTAGTTACGATTATTTAGTGATTTCTATTGAATATTGAGACTTTTTAAAACACATTTTAACCAATTAAAAGGTGTAAATCTGTGACTGAGGCTTCTAGAGAGAAAGTGTGTTATTGATAAAAAAAACATTTATTATTCTTTATGACATTTGGAACTATAAAACACTGCAGTTGTATTTCTTTAAATGTACCGTATTTTCCAGACTATAAGCCACACCTTTTTTCATAGTTTTGGCCGGGTGCGACTTATACTTATTATTTATACTTATACTCCGGAGCGGCTTGTTTGTAATATTATTTGTTATTTTCACACTTGCAACCGCATTTCATACTCCAGTGCAACTTATACATGTTGTTTTCTTCTCTATTATACATTTTTTGCTGGTGCGACTTATATTCCAGTGCGATTTATACTCCGGAAAATACGGTAATGTTAGTCTGGCCTAAACAGACTTAAAACACAATACAGAAGCATTAAGTCAAAATGTCGAAAAAGATAATACACTTTCTCATAAGGACGAGCAAAATAATATATCTTTTTGCCGTAACCCGACCGACCCGGTGTGAAACTAGCCGACTGAATTTTTTTTATCAGCATTTTGTTGAAAAACATCATATTCTTTTATTTTTCAATTATTTCGCCAACTCACCGACCGGACTTCCCTAAACTATCGTGTCGAATATATTTATCACGCTTGTTATCCTTAAAACAAAGATAAAGTACTGCACAACGCATGTGCGTTCACTCCCCCACATGCGTCTAACGAAACAGACCGCAGGTTAATGACGACCGATTTCTTTAACAAGTCGCAGTGCCTCTGTCGGCGCCACTCAACTGTCCATAGGACATGCCAGTCTCTGTCAGGGTGTTTTACGCAATGCATTCTGGGATTGACACACGCCCAGTACCGTCATCACAGCCCAGTAGCGTCATCACAACAAACATGGCAGCGCCCGTGTCACCCGCATGTTCCCCCCGCTCGCCTTCGCTACCAAAATAAAGGATAGCGGCGTACAAAAGGTCGAATGAAATGTCTTAAAATCGTGAGATTTTGTCTCCTGATCGGGTTGATAAGAGACGTTTTCCGTCATTGACTGTTGAAGCCTGGTGGTCACTCCGACTCAAAAAATGGCAAAATTTTAGCTTTTTTTTTGCCTTCAAAGTAAAAAAAAAAAAAAAAGAATTTGCCTACCGTCCGATCCACTTGAAAAATGTTGACTCGGGTTACAGCAAACAGACAATTTATTTGGGGTAGCCTAAATATTCTCTCTCTAGAAGCTTCAGTCACATATTTACACATTAATTTGCTTCAAAGTCTCAATGTTAGAATAGAAATAATTGTTTGTCGCAGCTTTAATAATGCCAGAACTACTATTGTCCATCGCAGCTCCATGGTAACGGCACATGGTCAATAAAGAGGCCAAAAGCTTCTTTTTTTTCTTCTCACATTCTCATTCTTTCTTTCTCATAATAAGACGGTAAAATCACAAAGACGTGTCACTTTGTCTAATATTAAAAAGAGCCGGGGTTTCTCAGGAGAGTTGACGATGTTACAAGGGTTTTCCCACTCCGAGACAGCAGGGGGCGACGATGGATACGCCACCAATATCCATATTTAACCATCTCACAAAGACGATCACAATCAGATGGACATTTTACTTTGTTTCGCTTTAAATAAAAGGTTAATAAAAATAACAATTACGCTTCATTTGTCTTATTCACCTCATCTAGCACATCAGAACTGCTAATTATGTAAATTAACAATCAGATACATGTTAAGTACTGATTTAAGTTGACTTTTTGTCGTAAATATTGACTTAATTTCACTTCTAAAATGGTCACGATTGTTATTTTCTGTTCTTGATCATATTGTGGCCTAAATAATCACAATCATTAACCAAAAACTGAATAATCTTGACATTTTTGCGTATGTAATCGATCGGGACGAGTCTGGTGAAGGTGTGCAGCATTTAAAACCCGGGAGGAGCTTTTGGGTGACACTTGCTGACCCATAACCAGTGGGAGGCAGCGTGCTGAGCTCTGCGGGAAACCGAAGCGTGTGTGAATGAACCAAAGCTCACCTGGTTTGTCCGCTCGGTCTTCATCCTCGTCATCGCTGTCCGACAAAACGGCCTTTTTCCTTTTCACTGCACAAAACGAATATAAAAACATGAGCGCCATGTCCAGGGGTTTAGAAGACGCTCCACTAAGACGTTTGACCCGAGCGTAAAGTGTGACAAACAGCTGACCAAAGACCACAATTAGCACATAAAAGCCAACATTCTTTTATCTCCCTTTGATTTTTGCACCGGTGGGTGGGGCTTGTACACATGTGGGAGTGGCTTACGCAGCACCAGAACGTTTCCCGACGTGCCATTGGCTGACGGTAAGAAAGCGTCACACACGGCTGCCGTTTTTTCCTGAATAAAGCGATTTACAAAATAGCTGCGAGTTACTCAAGCGGCGACGAATTCATGAATACCGTATTTTCCGGACTATAAGTTGCACCTTTATTCATAGTTTTGGCCGGGGTATGACTTGTACTACAGACCGACTTATATGTGATCTTATTCGTTATTTTCACACTGACAACCACAAGAGGGCGCTCTAGGCTCTAAGCGACGCAGAAGAAGAATCTGCTCTTCCTCTGGAGTTTGTGGAGTTGTTTAGAAGTGACACAGAGGAAGAAGAATTGAATGGATTTAGTGATACATTTCCTCCAAAAATGTGACGTATACATGTTTTTTTCTTCTCTTATGTATTTTTTGGCTGGTGCGACTTATAGTCCGGAAAATACGGTAAATTCTGTGATAAATGTAGATGATGTAAGGAGGAAACAGACTCCTTCCTCAAAATGTATAATATCGCAGTTGTTGTCTTGCAGAATTGCCAAAAACAAATTTAGCATATTGTCTATCCTCATCATCATATCCTCATTACCATCATGATCCTCCTCATCATCCATAGTCATTCTCCTCATCATCTATCCATCATCGTCATCCTCCTCCTCCTCCTAATCATATCCTTATTACCATCATGATCCTCCTCTTCATCATCCATAGTCATCCTCCTCCTCCTCATCTATCCATCATCATCATCCTCCTCATCATCCATAGTCATCCTCATCATCTATCCATCATCATCCTCCTCATCTATCCATCATCATCATCCTCATCCATCCATCATCATCATCCTCCACATCATCCAGACATCCTCCTCATCATCTATCCATCATCGTCATCCTCCTCCATCCATCATCCTCCTCATCCATTATCCTCATCCATTATCATCCTCCTCTTCATCCATTATCATCCTCCTCCATCCTCATCCATCCATCATCATCATCCTCATCCATCCATCATCCTCCTCCACATCATCCATAGTCATCCTCCTCATCATCTATCCATCATCGTCATCCTCCTCCTCCATCATCCATTATCCTCATCCATTATCCTCATCCATTATCATCCTCCTCTTCATCCATTATCATCCTCCTCTTCATCCATTATCATCCTCCCTCCATCCTCATCCATCCATCATCATCATCCTCATCCATCCATCATCCTCCTCCACATCATCCAGTCATCCTCCTCATCATCTATCCATCATCGTCATCCTCCTCCTCCATCCACCATCATCCTCCTCCTCATCCATTATCCTCATCCATTATCATCCTCCTCTTCATCCATTATCATCCTCCTCAGTCATCATCCATCCATCATCATCCTCCTCCTCCTCCATCCATCCCTCCCTCCCTCACTCCCTCCTCCTCCTCATTCCATCCTCCTCATCATTCCATCCTCCTCATCATCCATCATCATCCTCCTCCTCATCATCATCACCAATCCTCCTCCTCATCCATTATCCTCATCATCATCCTCATACCGGGCCTGTCGTCTTCATCGTCACTGTCCTTGTCCTTGTTTTCTTGTTCTCCGTCGCTCTGAGCCTTCGCCCTCTCGTCCGACTGCATCACTCCTTTCCACTTCCCAGACTTCTTCTCCTCTTCCTCTCCCTTTTCTCCGTCTTTCCCCCTCGTCTCGTCCCCTTCGTCGTTCGAGTCCAACTGTCTCGTCTTCTTCCGCACTCCCGCGTCCGAATCGCTGTCGTGTTTCTCCGACCCAGAGTCCGTTTTGAGCGCTCTCTTTGTCTCCCGAGCGCCATCTTCCGCGTCCGACGTGCTTCTTCTGCGTTTGGGCGAACTCGACGGCTCGCCATCGTCCGACTGCCGCCGCTTCGCCGGAGACTCGTCCTCCGACGCGCTCTTCCGCCGCTTCGCCGGACACTCGTCGTCGCTGGCGCTGCTCACGTCGTCGTGCTCTTTCGTCTGTTCCAAGTCGATGCTCGGGTCGCGGCCTCTGGCTTCGTCGCCGATGTGTTCGTCCCGTTCTTTTGGTCGCTCGTCGTTGCTGTCATCGTCTTTCATTCGCTCGACGTCGCTGCTCTCGTCGCGTACTTTCGGTCGCTCGTCGTCGCTATCGTCGTCTTTCGGTCGCTCGATGTCGCTGCTCTTGTCCCGTTTTTTCGGCCGCTCGTCATCGCTGTCGTCGTCTTTCGGTCGCTCGATGTCGCTGCTCTCTTCTTTTTGCCGCTCGTCGTCGCTGTCTTCACCCCGTTCTTTCCTGGGACCGTCGTCGTCTGAGTCGCTCATGGCGCCGCTGGTGTCCATCGGCTGTGGAGCGTCTTCGTTGCTGCCTTCATCCTGGAAAAAGACAAATCGACACTTATAAACGGTGGACTTTAGCTCAGGGGGAGGAGCTTCACACCACAGCCAGATGATTGGACGAGAGAGAGAACACAGACTCGGGCCAAAACAAGAGGCAAAAAGCTGAGAAACACTAAAGAATCATTTGTCAACAAACAATGGAAGCCACAAAAATGGGACAAAAACACGTCTAAAATGCAGCAAACATGCGACCGAAAGAGACAAAAGTGTAACAAAAAAGACTTAAATGACTAAATGTAAAGTGTCAAAAGACTAAAGACACAACCAAGGACAAAAAAACGTGACCGAAAGAAACAAAAGGCAACTATACGCGACAAAAAATGAGATAAAAAGTGAAATTTTTTTTATAAAAAATGGACAAAAAACACGGAAAGAGAAAACGAAACGCTGAACATTAAGGGAGACTCCAGAACTCAGACGGGACAAACACGGAGGAGGCAGGACAAACGTAGAGTTGATGGGACAAGCGCAGAGGAGACGGGACAAACGTGGAAATGAAGGGACGACCACACACCTCTGACTGATGCTGGTCGCTCCGGGCGTCCTCTGCGTCCGACGCCGGGTGCTCGTCTTGGACTGGGGTTCCGCCTCCGTCGTCTAGACAACACAAGCCACAGAAAAAGCATCAAATCAGGGTCAAACGGAGCAGATTTGATTGATGTCGTTTTGGACCAGTGGATGCGAGCCGATGTCCTAGCGTGACGTCATCAATTACAAACAGGAAGTACAATTATAAACCTCAAAAATTTGCTTTTTAAAATATATTTTTCAGCCAAATTTTGAATACATTTATCTTAAAACCATTTTAGTTTTGTTTTTTGTCATAGGCACTTGAAAAAGCACCGCATTTGCATGAATAACGCGGACTTATAATAAGCAAATCTCCAGCTATCAAAAGACACATTTGAGCTCAGATTTCAAAAACAAAAGTGTCCCAGAGAAAGCGCCAGATCCAAGGTACGTGAAGGAAGAAAGCAAACAAACAAACTGGTTTTAATGGGACAATGGGATGTTTAATGGGATATTTAGGACATTTGAGTTTCCGGTTCGTTTGGCACTCTTGATGCTCGTGACGACACTTTCAGAGGGACATTTTTCACGACAACAAACGGTTCCGGGTTGAACTTTCCCTCTTAATGACGGTGAAAAAGACGAGAATGAGTTTGACGTAAACCTAAAAAGGCCGCAGTTTAATTAAAGACGAGTGTTAAAGTTGTTATTGTGCGTGTTGTTGTGTTCAGCGGCTGCTTCCTGCGCACATTCCCGAGCTTCACCCGGGTTTAAGGTTTCAAAGCGCTATTCCTGGCGCTGCAGAACAGATCGGAGGTAAAATCTAAACTTATCCGACTGCGCGCGAGTTAAAACAGTTTGAGTTTAAGGCCGTTTTGCGCTTCGGCGCGGCTCGTAAACAACACAAGAGGCAGTGTTACCGGAGTGGTTCCCGGACACAAACTCGTCCTCTTCCACGTCCATGTGCGCTTCAACTCGGCCTCAGCTCCAGGAGGCTTCGGTGAGGCTCCGTGGAGGTTTAAAACCCGCCGGATGAACAAACACACCGATTGTAGACGCGATTTAAACTGGGAAACCAAAAGAAACAACAGTAGCTCGGCTCCGGCTGTGGGCTGCGGATCCAAAATGGCGCCGCGCGTATTTTGTACGCGTGCGCAGCCGCGCCGTCGCCTGAAATATGCGTCATAAGTTTTTATTTTTTTTTGTATTTTAATCTTAAACGTCTTGAATAAATAAATAAAAGCGAAAAATGTTTCCGACTGAAAACATATAGAATGCATATTTTTTAAAAAGCAATGTATTTTGTGCAAATAATGAATTTAATTCTTATTGATATTCATAAAGCTATTTTACTGGTGCTAATGATTTGAGCCATATTTTAAGCATTTTGTATAGAGTAAACCCTGCCCTAGTTCACATTGCCTTTTGTGTAGCAAAATTGTCGAATATTTACTAATACTATCAGTGTTATTTATTGCAGATTGATATTTAGTATGCACACCAATGATTTACTGTGATTATTGAAACCTGTGTTTTATTAAGGCCAGGTTCTTTTGTGATGGCGAGAGAGTGGATTAAGCCTTGAGCCCAAACCTGAAGATTCCTGTTTGTCTACTCTAAATATGTAACAATATATGGTACCACTTTTCCAAACACAATTTAAAATTCTCTCTCTCTGTCTTGGAGTTGTATCTGTTCTTCTGATTCTAGTCCAACAATATGCTATTGCTATAATATACAGCTTATACGTTATATAGCAATCTAACTACACCAACCTATTATACGTGTTACATAAATCTTGAAAGTTGAACCTCCACATCCATAACAAAGGAAATATTTCATTCAAAGGTCTTGATTAAAATAACTCTTAATTTGTAAGTACCTATAAATGTCCTGTTTATCCAAGCCAGAGGATTCTTTCACATGCTAAAGCTTTTAATGAATGAATGAATTTTCAATATTACTTTCTAATCAGCCGATTTAATAAATGTATTTAGTTTAATCTTCAAGTAAACGGACACACGTTTTTAAATCATTTTTTTATTCATTCTTAAAGCATTAAAGCGCAGCGTCAGAAGCGTTGAGGCGGAACGCCTCCAGTCACAGCCTGCAGGGGGCGTGGCAGCAACACGAACAGGATTTTACGTCGGCAAAGAAGAAGAACACAACGTCAACTTTATTATTCAGGTTTTACAGTGTTTCTAGTCATATTTTAGTCACAACAAGCTGAGATATAAACCCGCTCCTGTCGGGGCGACAGGAGCCGACAGGTGCTGACATTAAATAAATGTTGTACCTGTTGAAAGGTTTTGGGGGCGTGGCTTATCCTTTGTTTCCCGGGAGACGGCCTGTTCCGATCCTGTCGATCGGAGGTGGACTGGCTTTACGCCGTGGCAACTCAGGGACTTTACTGTAAAAGAACAGATCATTTTTATTGTTTTAAGTTTATCATTTTTGATATTTTGATTTAATAAAGTCTTTGTTATAAAAGTTATTTCCGTTTGTGTTTTTAGAGTTTGTTCAGCCCAGACAAACTACCTTTAATTTTTTTAGTCGACTGGTCAGTGAGTCCATTAATTGTTACAGCTCTGGAGCAGATCTGTCTGTGGTTCAAGCCTGGTCTAGTCCTGGTTCAGGTCTAGTCCTGGTTTAGTCCTGGTCTAGTCCTGGTTCAGGTCTAGTCCTGGTTCAGTCCTGGTCTAGTCCTGGTTCAGGTCTAGTCCTGGTTCAGGTCTAGTCCTGGTTCAGACCTGGGTTTCTGGCCCTGCTTGGTCTCCATGCTGCTTCCTCTCGCTGACAGTCGGTCTATGGGGCCGCTGTTTCCGCTGAAGCCTCTCTTTTTCTTCGGCTCCATCACATCGTTCTCCCTGTGATGATCGTCCAATTGCAGCAGCTTCTCCATTAGCCCCTCCTTCTCCACAGACTTTGGACTGGACTCTGGACTGGACTCTGGTCTGGACTCTGGACTGGACTCTGGGCTGGACTCTGGTCTGGACTCTGGACTGGACTCTGGACTGGACTCTGGACTGGACTCTGGTCTGGACTCTGGACTGGACTCTGGGCTGGACTCTGCACTGGACTCTGGACTGGACTCTGGTCTGGACTCTGGACTGGACTCTGGGCTGGACTCTGGGCTGGACTCTGGACTGGACTCTGGACTGGACTCTGGGCTGGACTCTGGGCTGGACTCTGGACTGGACTCTGGACTGGACTCTGGACTGGACTCTGGGCTGGACTCTGCACTGGACTCTGGACTGGACCCTGGTCTGGACTCTGGACTGGACTCTGGTCTGGACTCTGGTCTGGACTCTGGACTAGACTCTGGACTGGACTCTGGACTGGACGGCAGTACTTTCTGTAAACTGGCATCCAGAGCTTCCAGGCCCTGAAACAGACGTAACGATAGAGTCTGATGTTAAATGAGTTGGTGATACAGTTCCCTGCACTGCCCCCTGCTGGCCGTCTGTAGCTCAATAATCACTTATGGCCCAGTGTGTCTGAATGTCTCCCCTTGTCCTTAACCCCTCCCTCCCACCACAGTCCCACACGCTAACGTTAGCGACTTAGCATCTAATGGTTTATTTGAAGCTATCGAACCCGATTTTGAACTTTACAACTTTAGATCGTCTCTTTTCAGACGGTGAAGAGAAACTCAGCGGGCCGTCTAAGGGCAGCCAATCAGAATGCTGCTTTCAGAGAGGAGAGTCTGATGTTTCCTCTGAACGATGCAGAACTGACTCACGGGGAGTTGATTGTACTTCCACGACGGGGACACATTTGGCGCTCACAGTCGGGGCCCTGACTTCCTGGATGTCATGTGACTCGTCAGGTGCTCAGGTTCCTCCACATGTAAACATCAGGAGCAGCAGGAGCAGGAAACTCCCACAGCTCCACTCCACGTCTCTCTTTCTCTCCATCTATTGCAAATTACTCTTGTTTTTGAAGCTCTAATACAAATTTGAAGCTATAAATACTAACTTTCTGACCTGAAGAGTCAAACTAGTTATTTTTCACAATAAAAACAAAATATTAACTTAACTTTAGATCTGATTTCTGTGGAAAATGTGTCACGGTCGACTTGATTTGAACCTTTCTCCCGTTTCTCTGCGTGACGTCTGGTTACTCCCAGCATGCCACTGGGCCTGTCATGTGATACCTGTCTGAAGATGTGTTTACACTTACAGCTACTGAGACGGGGACTCGAACCCACAACCTCAGTTCAACCACAATGACACAACGGGGACACGCGCAGGAGTCGAACCCACAACCTCAGTTTGACCACAGCGACGACGTGAAACCGGGAATTGAACCCACAACCCGCCCGTGTGTGTGCGTCAGTACCTGCAGACTGTGGCTGAGGCCGTGTGGCAGGAAAGTGAAGCAGCTCAGGCTCAGCAGCAGCAAACGCATCTGAGAAACACACAAACACACATGACAGAGCTCCCCCTGCTGCTCCCGTCTGGAAATACACTGTCAGAGAACCGGCGCAAACGCTTTTTTTCTTTCTTTCTTCATCAAAATAAGACAGAATAAGTATAAACACGTTCAAAAACACTTTACATTGACAAATACATAAATACATATAAAAGAGCTTTGTTTCTCAGGAGAGTTTCCAAAATCGTTATTTAACATCGTGAACTTACAAAGACGCCTTTAAAGTCCCTGTGAAGGTTCTCATATTTTTGTAAGTTTGTAAGAGTTTGGCTAGAACTATGGTAAATATTTATCATTGTTTTGCATCCGAGAAGTTGCAGTTTGTGACGGAAATGAGAAAAATAAAAGTTTAAAATTTTACAGGAAGTTGAGCCTAAAACACAATCCTTCTGTGATGTCATCAAAAGGTGTCGTTGAAAACACAGACTGTTTACACACGGGACTAAGTCTGAAGAATAAAGTCTGAAGAAGAGGAAGTTTACACACAACTGACACAACTTTTGGACAGTTTAAAGAACCATTTGAAGAAATGTAATAAAATGAACAGTTCTCACCTTGTCAGTCCTCGATCTTGTCTCTTCTTGGTCTTTGTTCTTCTCGGCTGGAGCCTCTGGACGCTGGAGCTTCTGGACGCTGGAGCTTCTGGACGCTGGAGCCTCTGGACGCTGGAGCTTCTGGACGCTGGAGCTTCTGGACGCTTCTCTCTGTCTCTGGACGCCGGAGCTTCTCTCTCTGTCTCAGCTGGACGCTCGGCTCATGCAGGTTTTGAAGCAGCTCTCGTCCAATCAGAATCCACATTTTTTCCCTGCCCTTTTCATTCACAGTTTAAATCAAACCCACCTCAATGTGGTTCAGTCCTGGTTCAGACCCGGTTCAGTTCTGGTTCAGACCCGGTTCAGTCCTGGTTCAGACCCGGTTCCGTCCTGGTTCAGACCCGGTTCAGTCCTGGTTTGGACCCGGTTCAGACCTGGTTCAGTCCTGGTTCTAGACCTGGTTCAGACCCGGTTCCGTCCTGGTTCAGACCCGGTTCAGTCCTGGTTCAGACCCGGTTCCGTCCTGGTTCAGACCCGGTTCAGTCCTGGTTTGGACCCGGTTCAGACCTGGTTCAGTCCTGGTTTAGTCCTGGTTCAGACCTCGTTCAGTCCTGGTTCAGTCCTGGTTCAGTCCTGGTTTAGTCCTGGTTCAGACCTGGTTCAGTCCTGGTTCAGTCCTGGTTCAGTCCTGGTTCAGACCTGGTTCAGACCTGGTTCAGTCCTGGTTCAGTCCTGGTTCAGTCCTGGTTCAGACCTCGTTCAGTCCTGGTTCAGTCCTGGTTCAGACCCGGTTCAGACCCGGTTCAGACCTGGACAGGTGTTAACAGTCATAGTTTTTATTGAGTCATGGCGAGTGATGTCATCTGACCTCTGACCTCAGGCCAAAGTGTCCAGCTCTCGTCCCTCGAGAGCCACTTTACTAAACGATTATTCTAAGGACGATGACACTGCTTTTCTCTAAGCAGGTTCTGACTGACGCACTACGTTTAAGTCAACTGAGAACACTGACACTGGTCCTGACTCCGGTCCTGACTCCGGTCCTGACTCCGGTCCTGACTCCGGTCCTGACTCTGGTCCTGACACCGGTCCTGACTCCGGTCCTGACTCCGATCCTGACTCCGTTCCTGACTCTGGTCCTGACACCGGTCCTGATTCTGGTCCTGACACTGGTCCTGACTCCGGTCCTGACTCCGGTCCTGACTCTGGTCCTGACACCGGTCCTGATTCTGGTCCTGACACTGGTCCTGACTCCGGTCCTGACTCCGTTCCTGACCCTGGTCCTGACACCGGTCCTGATTCTGGTCCTGACACTGGTCCTGACTCCGGTCCTGACTCTGGTCCTGACTCTGGTCCTGACACTGGTCTTGACTCCGGTCCTGGCTCCGGTCCTGACTCCGGTCCTGACTCCGGTCCTGACACTGGTCCTGACTCCGGTCCTGACTCCGGTCCTGACTCTGGTCCTGACACCGGTCCTGATTCTGGTCCTGACACTGGTCCTGACTCCGGTCCTGACTCCGGTCCTGACTCCGGTCCTGACTCTGGTCCTGACTCTGGTCCTGACACTGGTCTTGACTCCGGTCCTGACTCCGGTCCTGACTCCGGTCCTGACACTGGTCTTGACTCCGGTCCTGGCTCCGGTCCTGACTCCGGTCCTGACTCCGGTCCTGACTCCGGTCCTGACACTGGTCCTGACTCCGGTCCTGACTCCGGTCCTGACTCTGGTCCTGACACTGGTCTTGACTCCGGTCCTGACTCCAGTCCTGACTCCGGTCCTGACTCCAGGCCTGTCTCCGGTCCTGATTCCGGTCCTGACTCTGGTCCTGTCTCCGGTCCTGACTCCGGTCCTGACTCTGGTCCTGGCTCTGGTCTTGACTCCGGTCTTGACTCCGGTCCTGACTCCGGTCCTGGCTCTGGTCCTGGCTCTGGTCCTGACTCCGGTCTTGTCTCCGGTCCTGACTCCGGTCCTGACTCTGGTCCTGACTCCGGTCTTGTCTCCGGTCCTGACTCCGGTCCTGACTCTGGTCCTGACTCTGGTCTTGACTCCGGTCTTGACTCCGGTCTTGACTCCGTTCCTGACTCCGGTCCTGGCTCTGGTCCTGGCTCCGGTCCTGACTCCGGTCTTGACTCCGGTCCTGACTCCGGTCCTGGCTCTGGTCCTGGCTCTGGTCCTGACTCCGGTCTTGTCTCCGGTCCTGACTCCGGTCCTGACTCTGGTCCTGACTCCGGTCTTGTCTCCGGTCCTGACTCCGGTCCTGACTCTGGTCCTGACTCTGGTCTTGACTCCGGTCTTGACTCCGGTCCTGACTCCGGTCCTGGCTCTGGTCCTGGCTCTGGTCCTGACTCCGGTCTTGACTCCGGTCCTGACTCCGGTCCTGGCTCTGGTCCTGGCTCTGGTCCTGACTCCGGTCTTGACTCCGGTCTTGACTCCGGTCCTGACACTCTGTTCCTCTCAGTTCCTCTGGATACAGTTTTTGACATTTTCATCTATTTGTGACACATTGTTCCTATTTTAGTTCAAATCATTTTTTTTAAATAAATAACGATGTATTTTTCACACCAAGGTTAAATTATTCAGTTTCAATTCTGATGAAAAAAAACCCTTTATTCTATGGATTAAAATGTCTTCAGAGTCCAAAGGACCTTTTGTCCCTGTGTTGTCCCCGTCGTCATGGTGATGTGGGGGACAGGTCTGTGAGACGGCGGTGACGTACCTGTGCTAACGAGCGCTGCTGTTGGTTTAAACTCTGCTAATGAAGGCTGAGCTCACGGCGAACTCTTCACCTGCTGCGGCGAGTCCAACGTTCAGCCAGTGTGGAACAGCCAGGTTTACGAATATTTAAGCGGCCGGGAGTTGAACCTGCAACCTCCCAGCTTGAGGACTTATGCGATTAATCATGAGTGACGTAAATCAATCACAGTCTGAGACAACAGTGCGGTCCGAAATGTTCCTTAACGACTTTGACTAATATTCCATTTTTGTTCTGAACTGCCCAAAAATCCAGTGTGATTGCTTTGTCCACATGAGATAAATAAACGCGAGCTTCCTCTGAGCTAAAAACAGTGACCAATAAAACATGGCGTCCATATTTAGAGCCACGGTTTATTTCTGGTCCTTTCATCTGAAGCCAAACAAACAAAGCCGTGTGCAGATGTCCGTGTTCTTCTGCTTCAGAGAGAAGACCTCACCAGGGCGTTTCCTCCCATTCTCCCGAGTCTCTGCATCCGAGTCTCCGGAAAGGACTACGCTAAGTCTGAGGGACCAGGACCAGGACCGGGGCCGGGGCGAGGGCCAGGGCCAGGACCAGGACCAGGGCGAGGAACAGGACCAGGACCAGGGCCAGGGCCAGGGCCAGGACCAGGACCAGCCCAGGGCCTGGACCAGGACCAGGACCAGGACCAGCCCAGGGCGAGGAACAGGACCAGGGCCAGGACCAGGACCAGAACCAGGACCAGCCCAGGGCCAGGGCCAGGGCCTGGACCAGGACCAGGACCAGGACCAGACCAGGACCAGACCAGGACCAGACCAGGACCAGACCAGGACCAGACCAGGACCAGGACCAGACCAGGAATTGTGTTTATCTGTTTTCTTGATTGATACATTTCTTCTGGTCCATTTATTGTGACTCTCAAGCTCTTTCTAGAGCCACGTTTCCACTGGTTCACTTTGTCCAGTCCTAAAGTGTGTCTCTGTCTTAAGTCTCTGGTCTGGGCCGTGTCTTGGATCCAAAGTGGCCCCTGAGAGGTTCTGGCTCCCAACACGCTCTGGCTCTTGTGCTCCAGGTGGACTTTAGCTCAGGGGGAGGAGCTTCACAGCACAGCCAGATGATTGGACGAGAGAGAGAACGCAGACTCAGGCCAAAACAAGAGGCAAAAAGCAGATAAACACTAAAGAATCATTTGTCTCCAAAACTCTGACTTGATCTTGTGCTAAAGCGCCGCGTTTCCACTGATGCTAATGACTATGTCGAGCCTTAGCAACACAAAGCTAGCAAAGCACGTTAGCAACAGCCATTTCCTCTTTATCGCCACATGGCACTCACTTTGTCAAGAGCCAGAATCTGATAGGCTTTGAGAGAAGTCAAAGAAATGAGGCAAAAGTGTTCCTGTGCACGCTAGCTTTAGCCACGCCCCTCACACACACAAACCTGGAAGTACTAAACGTCAGGAGGATTTAGATTATATTTATAAATAAAACATGAGTTGCGTTTGGCTCACATTCATGTTACCGTGGAAACGCACTGTGCATTTAAGCTAAATTGTGAACCCTTTCTGCTCCTCACCCACAGGTGTCTTTTCATTTATTTACGTCTGTCACTTCAGAAAAACAGAACCGAACATGGACTCTGTGGTTCAGGGCCCGAGAAAGTTGGATCCGGCTCCGGCAAAGGACGCTTCATGTGAAGTTTTCACAGGAAATCCAAGGGTTTTACTGTTTGATCGAGATCAGGACGCAGCTCAGACACGTCCACAAGTATATCCTCCTCCTCTCCTCCTGCAGACTAAACCAGGACTAAACCAGGTCTAAACCAGGACTAAACCAGGTCTAAACCAGGTCTAAACCAGGACTAAACCAGGTCCAAACCAGGACTAAACCAGGTCTAAACCAGGTCTAAACCAGGTGTAAACCAGGACCAAACCAGGACTAAACAAGGTCTAAACAAGGTCTAAACAAGGACTAAACCAGGTCTAAACCAGGACTAAACCAGGACTAAACTAGGACTAAACCAGAACTAAACCAGGTCTAAACCAGGACCAAACCAGGACTAAACAAGGTCTAAACAAGGTCTAAACAAGGACTAAACCAGGTCTAAACCTGGACTAAACCAGGACTAAACCAGGTCTGAACCCGGTCTGAACCAGGACTAAACCAGGACTAAACCAGGACTAAGCCAGGACTAAACCAGGTCTAAAGCAGGACTAAACCAGGACTAAACCAGGACTAAACCAGGTCTGAACCAGGTCTAAACCAGGACTAAACCAGGATTAAACCAGGTCTGAACCAGGTCTGAACCAGGTCTAAATCAGGTCTAAACCAGGTCTAAACCAGGACTGAACCAGGTCTATATAAGATAAGCCTTTATTTGTCCCACAATGGAGAAATTCCAGTGTTGCAACACAGCGTAGGTATAGAAGTATAATCACAGAAAACGCACAACTTCTAAAAAATACTCTTGAAGAAAAACTCTTACAAAAAACCTCTTATACTCTTAATAAACATAATAATAATAACAATAATAACACTCTTATTTACAGCTGTTATCTATGCACCAGGATGATTGACATTATGTCACAGTATTGCACATTATTATGTCAGTATTGCACATATTATGTCAGTATTGCACATTATTATGTCAGTATTGCACATATTATGTCAGTATTGCACATTATTATGTCAGTATTACACATATTATGTCAGTATTGCACATACTATGTCAGTATTGCACGTTATTATGTCAGTATTGCACATTATTATGTCAGTATTGCACATATTATGTCAGTATTGCACATATTATGTCAGTATTGCACATTATTATGTCAGTATTGCACATTATTATGTCAGTTTTGCACATATTATATCAGTATTGCACATGGTTACTTCAGTATTGCACATGTTCAGGGCTGACAGTGTTTGTTGTAGAGTCTGACAGCAGCAGGAAGGAAAGACCTGTGAAACGTCTCCTTCACACAGCGAGGGTGGATCAGTCACTGAAGCGTCTCACCAGAGCGGAGAGGGTGTCTTGCAGAGGTGAGACTCATGCTCTATCAGGACTATATCAGGACTATATCAGGACTATATCAGGACTAGATTAGGACTATATCAGGACTAAATTGGGATTATATTAGGACTATATTAGGACTATAATAGGGCTAAACCAGGAGGAGAACAAGAGAAGACGACAAGACCCAAAACCACAACTAAACCAGCAAACCAGGACTAAAGCAATTGAAAAGAGATCGAAGAGGACCCGGCCGAAAACCAGGACTAAACTCAAAACTGGAGCAGGATTTATAGGAGTAGTAAGAAAGAAAGGAAAAGACCCCAAACCTCATCTTAAACTCATCAGGGTTGAGCTGGATTTGGACCAGATTTAGCACCGAACTTGTATCTCACATGGATCAGGTGAAACCAAGACTCCTCCTGGACTAAAGAGGATCCAAACCGGTCAACAAACGGACTGAAACAGGACTAAACCAGGTCTAAACGAGGACTAACCCAGGTCTAAACCCGGACCGCAGCGGGAGCACAGAGAAGCCCACGTCCGGTGAGTGAACGACTGTTTCCAAAGTAGAATCGGTGCAACGTTCGCGGTCGGAGACACAAACTCTGGTCTTCTCGTTCCAGGTCACCATGGCGACCTGGAACTCCTCGTCTCCTCCGGCGAACCTCTCGTCCTCCTCAACCTTCAGCAGCATCTTCACCGAGGAGGTTCTGCTCGTCCTTCTACCATTTCTGTCCTTATTTTCATTATTTCACTCGCCAGAAACGATTACATTCCAAGCTTAGTTTGTCATTGAGTGAGTTCTTTGTACCTAAGTGTCCACGGTGCGTCTGACGTTACAAATACAAATACATTGTTAGTGTAATTATAATTAACAGATTAGTTAAGGTTATGGCGACTTTTAAGAGAAATGTGCAAGGTTTAGGTTAAGGATTTGGGTTCGGTTCTGGAACACTCTGGGTTATGGTCAGTGGTGCAAAGTAACAATGTACAAACGTAAAAGTACTGTAACTTTTTAGATATCTGTACTTATAGGATATATATAGGATACTATATATCTACTTCAATACAAGTATCTGCACTTTTATGCCTCTACATTTTTTAAAACTCAACTGAAATGTGTTAAGTACTTTTCATTTGATTAGAGGAGTTATTTTGAGCATTTCTTTGAGTTATTTTGGGTTTTGAGTTAAAGTATTGGCTTGAAAATAAATACAAAACAATTCTAAACCAAAATTACTTTAATTTAACACATTCTAAAAATCTGGGTGAAATACTTTTACTTTTTGCTCTTAAAGTAGAGTTTTAAACAATGTGATTTATGTTTGTAGACGTGTTGACAAATGTAACTTAAAGTCCATATGAAAGTTCTACTGTTTTTCTAATTATGACTCAGTGTTGAACTTGTGGTAGATTTTTATCACAGTTTCACTTCCGCAAAGATGCCGTTTGTGAGGAAAAATACAACTTTAAAATGACAGGAAGTAGCTGCTGACTTGTCAAACAGAATCCCTCTGTGATGTCATCAGTGTGCGACTGTGACATCAGTGAGACGGTTTAAACCATCGTTAGACTAAATAAAGGGGTTTTATGGTGTTATTGTGTCAGATCAGAACTGTTGTGTCATTTATGTGGAGTTTGGCGCTTGTTTACAGTCTGGTTGCTATGGTTGCTAGGTTGTTTCCAGTCTGGTTGCTATGGTCTCTAGGTTGTTTACAGTCTGGTTGCTATGGTTGCTAGGTTGTTTACTGTCTGGTTGCTATGGTCGCTAGGTTGTTTACAGTCTGGTTGCTAGGTTGCGTGGACACATCTGGGTTCTGTCTCACTGGGGGTCTCCGACAGGTCCTGCCGCCACTCTACCTGGCCCTGTGCGTGGTCGGGCTGCTCCTGAACGCCGTGGCCTCGTGGGTCTTCTGCCGCGTGCCCTCTGACGCCGCCCTGGTGGTGTATCTGAAGAACATGCTGGTGGCCGACTTCCTGATGCTCAGCTGTTTCCCCTTTCGCCTCATGGCTCGGCTCGGCGTGGGCGGCTGGAGGCTGCACGTGCTCATGTGCAGGTGAAGACGCTGGACACTGAGGCGGGGCTGAACTGGAGCTAAAGCGGGGATAAAACGGGGCGAAAGCGGGGCTAAAGCGGGGCTAAAGCGGGGCTAAAGCGGGGCTAAAGCGGGGCTAAAGCGGGGCTGAAGCGGGGCTAAAGCGGGGCTGAACCGGGGCTGAACCGGGGCTAAAGCGGGACTAAACCAGGGCAAAACTGAGGCTAAACTAGGCCTAAACCTAGACTTAACCAGTGCTAAACCAAGAGCAGTGTCCTTTCTCAGTGTCCTCAGTGTCCTTTCTCAGTGTCCTTTCTCAGTGTCCTTTCTCAGTGTCCTTTCTCTGTGTCCCCCGTGCCCTCAGTGTCCTTTCTCAGTGTCCCCTGTGTCCTTTATCAGTGTCCTTTCTCGGTGTTCTCAGTGTCCTTTCTCACTGTCCTCTGTGTCCTTCCTCATTGTCCTCTGTGTCCTCTGTGTCCTTCCTCATTGTCCTCTGTGTCCTCAGTGTCCTCTCTGTGTGATTTCTCAGTGTCCTCAGTGTCCTTTCTCAGTGTCCTCAGTGTCCTCAGTGTCCTCTCTGTGTCACAGGTTGGTGGCGGTGCTGTTTTACTCCTCGATGTACACGGGCGTCATGTTCATGGGCCTCATCAGTCTGGAACGATACGCCAAGATCGTCCGACACTCCCAGCCCAACACGTGAGTACTAATACACTACTACTACTACTGTACTAATACTCTACTACTACTTTACTATTACTCTACTACTACTACTGTACTAATACTCTACTACTACTACTGTACTAATACTCTACTACTACTTTACTATTACTCTACTACTACTACTGTACTAATACTCTACTACTACTACTGTACTAATACTCTACTACTACTGTACTAATACTCTACTACTACTGTACTATTACTCTACTACTATTGTACTAATACTCTACTACTACTACTTTACTAATACTCTACTACTACTGTACTAATACTCTACTACTACTGTACTAATACTCTACTACTACTACTTTACTAATACTCTACTACTACTGTACTAATACTCTACTACTACTGTACTAATACTCTACTACTACTACTTTACTAATACTCTACTACTGCTGTACTAATACTCTACTACTACTGTACTAATACTCTACTACTACTACTAGTACTACTAGTACTACTGTACTAATACTCTACTACTTCTACTACTGTACTAATATTCTACTACTACTGTACTAATACTCTACTACTACTGTACTAATACTCTACTACTACTGTACTAATACTCTACTACTACTACTTTACTAATACTCTACTACTACTGTACTAATACTCTACTACTACTGTACTAATACTCTACTACTACTACTTTACTAATACTCTACTACTACTGTACTAATACTCTACTACTACTGTACTAATACTCTACTACTACTACTTTACTAATACTCTACTACTGCTGTACTAATACTCTACTACTACTGTACTAATACTCTACTACTACTACTAGTACTACTAGTACTACTGTACTAATACTCTACTACTTCTACTACTGTACTAATATTCTACTACTACTGTACTAATACTCTACTACTACTGTACTAATACTCTACTACTACTACTACTACTGCTACCTCTAGTACTACTACTACTACTACTACTACTACTACTACTACTACTACTACTACTACTACTACTACTACTACTACTACTACTACAAACCACAAAGTTTTGAGCTTCCACTGACAGCAGCTCAACACTTCCTGTGGCTTTTTCAGAATCAAAGTCTTTACATTTACACGCTGTGCAAAGTGTCTTATTGTGAAAGGTCAGATAATGACTCTAACGACACGATACACACATGGATGTAAATGTCACGTTCATAATTTTGAAAATGTAATTAACATTTCATTTTTCGTTATCTTATAGAAAGTAATGATGATTAATATTAGAATTATTATTTCCAACATTATCAGGAGTTTGCATCGTTTTGTCACACAGTTATTGGCTATATTACAGTTATTGTCTATATTATAATAAAGAGACGGGTGAAAAGTGCTTATAAACTCATCATGGAGAATATTTAGGATGTTCATGATGCGTTAGAAAAGTGAGCAATAAATTTAATTCAGAATCAAATGAAATGGTAAGTTCAAAAAGTGAAAAAAAACTTACATGATTTGTAACTTTTCCCAATAACAGAAACAAAATAAAAGAAAGACATAATAAAACAATGGGCTCTTTTCCCGACAGGCTTGTTCAGGTTTGTTCCTGTTGCCGTGAAAGTGCAGATCTTCACTTCTCGTTCCGTTCTCTCTCTGAGGCAATTAACCCAGCGAGTTCCAGATGATAATCACTGCAGCAGGTTCAGACTTTTACTTTAGCCTCGTGAATATGTCGCCAGAGGAAACCTGTGTTTATAAAAGAGCTAAAGGCTAACACACATTATCTTAAATATAAAACAGACTAACTTGATAAACATAGCATTAGCATTAGAATTAGCGACAAAAGCACTTTCCCTTATAAACATAAAGGTCTGAACATGTGACTGTGATTATCCATCTGGAACTCGCTCTCCTCTTTGTCTTAAAGATGGAATGGACGATTTTTTTCAGCAATTTTTTTATCATATTTCCTCGTGGCGTGGATAAATCATTTGTCCTGCCACGTATCAATCATAAAACGCACCTACAGCTCACCTGCAGCCGCGTGCGGTTCGTCCGCACGTTTCCGCGTGCCTAAGCGCATGGATCTATCATAATATAGTTCCCTCAGTGTACGGGGCAAAATGAAGACGGAGAAAGACAGTTCGAGCTGACGCAGAAGTGGACAGAAATCTACGGGAGACGAGAGATGCGATGCGCTCCATTGCGCTAATAAACAAACGCACGTGTGTGTTGTATAGATCTGCACGGGGGAGTGCGCATGCGCACTTCCGCCTGAGTTCTCAAATCGCCGAAAAATCGTCCATTGCGCCTTTAAGTAATTATTGATCCATCATTTTTAAGGCAACAGGAACTAGTCTGGCCGATCATGAAAAGGGCCAAACAGCAGTTTTCACTCTGTGTGCTCTCTCATGAGGAAGTGAACATATTATTACACTTCTATTACTACATTATGTGGCAGTATTACTACATGATGTGGCACTTTCAGCAGATGAACTCCTATAAACAAAAACTCCAATAGACAAAACCTCCCATTACCCAACAAGGGATGGAGGGGAAAAACAATAAAGATAAAAATAAATAAATACATAAATACCATTGCATGTGATCACGACAGTAATTGCACGTGTCACACCCTCATGTGTCACACCCTCATGTGTCACATCCTCATGTGTCACACCCTCATGTGACACACCCTCATGTGTCACACCCTCATGTGTCACACCCTCATGTGTCACACCCTCATGTGTCACACCCTCATGTGTCACATCCTCATGTGTCACACCCTCATGTGACACACCCTCATGTGTCACACCCTCATGTGTCACACCCTCATGTGTCACATCCTCATGTGTCACACCCTCATGTGACACACCCTCATGTGACACACCCTCATGTGTCACATCCTCATGTGTCACACCCTCATGTGACACACCCTCATGTGTCACACCCTCATGTGTCACACCCTCATGTGACACACCCTCATGTGACACACCCTCATGTGTCACATCCTCATGTGTCACACCCTCATGTGACACACCCTCATGTGTCATGTGTCACATCCTCATGTGTCACACCCTCATGTGACACACCCTCATGTGTCATGTGTCACATCCTCATGTGTCACACCCTCATGTGACACACCCTCATGTGTCACATCCTCATGTGTCACACCCTCATGTGACACACCCTCATGTGTCATGTGTCACATCCTCATGTGTCACACCCTCATGTGACACACCCTCATGTGTCACACCCTCATGTGTCACACCCTCATGTGTCACACCCTCATGTGTCACATCCTCATGTGTCACACCCTCATGTGACACACCCTCATGTGTCACACCCTCATGTGTCACACCCTCATGTGTCACACCCTCATG
This sequence comes from Eucyclogobius newberryi, assembly GCF_026437365.1. Classification (NCBI taxonomy): domain Eukaryota; kingdom Metazoa; phylum Chordata; class Actinopteri; order Gobiiformes; family Gobiidae; genus Eucyclogobius; species Eucyclogobius newberryi. Next base: position 19,165,466 of record NW_027315724.1, read on the forward strand.
TGTCACACCCTCATGTGTCACACCCTCATGTGACACACCCTCATGTGTCACACCCTCATGTGACACACCCTCATGTGTCACATCCTCATGTGTCACATCCTCATGTGTCACACCCTCATGTGACACACCCTCATGTGACACACCCTCATGTGACACACCCTCATGTGTCACACCCTCATGTGTCACACCCTCATGTGTCACACCCTCATGTGACACACCCTCATGTGTCACACCCTCATGTGTCACACCCTCTCTTCTCTCAGGTTGGGGTGTGTCTCGTTGGTGCACCTCCTGCAGAGTCCTGGCTCCGCCTCTGCCGTTGCAGTGGGCGCCTGGGGCTTGATGCTTTTGAGCGCGCTCCCTAACGTCCTGCTAACAAGCCGTGAAGCTAACGAGGCTAACTCCCGCCGCTGTATGGAGCTAAAGACGGCGCTGGGCGTGCGCTGGCACCAGGTCTGACTCCACTTTACAAAGAAATACTATCAAAACACAGACTTATTTATACTACTATACTTATACTTATACTTACATACTCTCAGCGACAGTGTGTTTATGATGAGGTCACTCTCTCTCTCAGGCATCCACGCTCTTCTCGGTGGGCGTGTTCTGGTTGACCCTGGTCGTCATGGCGACGTGCTACAGCTCCATCGCCGTGCACGTGTTCCGCTCGTACCGCCGCGTCCGCTCCAGCTCCGCCGCCTGTCGAAAGTCCAGCCGCAGCATCCTCAGCCTGCTGCTCGTCTTCGCCCTGTGCTTCGTGCCCTATCACCTCTGCAGAGTGCCCTACACTTTGAGCCAGATGCCCTGGTCCGGCTTCAGCCAGCAGGCCAGGTGGGTCCAGAAAACACACCCAAGCCTCCCACAGACCTTTCAAATCCTCTGTCATCAGCAGAATGGAGTCAAAATGAGGTCAACCATGTGCTGTGGTGACGTGTTTGCGTGTTGTGGTGACGTGTTTGCGTGTTGTGGTGACGTGTTTGCGTGTTGTGTTGACGTGTTTGCGTGTTGTGGTGACGTGTTTGCGTGTTGTGGCGACGTGTTTGCGTGTTGTGGTGACATGTTTACGTGTTGTGGTGACGTGTTTGCGTGTTGTGGTGATGTGTTTGCGTGTTGTGGTGACATGTTTGCGTGTTGTGGTGACGTGTTTGCGTGTTGTGGTGATGTGTCGTGTTTGTGCGTTGTGGTAACGTGTGTGCGTGTTGTGGTAACGTGTTTGCGTGTTGTGGTGACGTGTTTGCGTGTTGTGGTGTCGTGTTTGCGTGTTGTGGTGACGTGTTTGCGTGTTGTGGTGACATGTTTACGTGTTGTGGTGACGTGTTTGCGTGTTTGTGGTGATGTGTTTGCGTGTTGTGATGACGTGTTTGCGTGTTGTGGTGGTGTGTCATGTTTCAAATCAAATCAATTTATTTTTGTAAGGCCCAAAATCACAACAACAGTTGCCTCTGAGGGCCACAGGGAGAAATGAATCAACAATGTCTGTGGTGGCGATGGAGTCAGACAATGTCTGTGGTGGCGAGGGACGATGTCCCAGGGTCCTCTGTCCTTAGACTCTCCTTCTCGGCCAGGAAAAACTACAAAAAAAACCTCTTTGGGAAAAAAGCGTAGAAACCTGGAGGAGTTCCAGTGAAGGAGAGATCTGACTCTCACAGACGGACAGACGGACACGAGGAGACTGGAGCTGGACCCACTCTTCAGGCAGAAGAGGGACCGACTGAGGCGAACTGGACCCACTCTTCAGGCAGAAGAGGGACCGTCTGAGGCGAGCTGGACCCACTCTTCAGGCAGATGAGGGACCGTCGGAGGCGAGCTGGACCCACTCTTCAGGCAGATGAGGGACCGTCGGAGGCGAGCTGGACCCACTCTTCAGGCAGATGAGGGACCGTCGGAGGCGAGCTGGACCCACTCTTCAGGCAGATGAGGGACCGTCGGGGGCGAGCTGGACCCACTCCTCAGGCAGATGAGGGACCGTCCACACAGGGCAGGGACCACTTCACCAGGGGAGGGGCATCTGGGTCCACAGGTCCTCAGGAGTGAGAGAAAGAAAAAGAAGGCGGTGAACAGTTTGCAAGTGGAATCAAAAAATAAATATTGTTTGATAGCATAAGTAGTCAGAAGAAGAAGAGGATAGTGCTCAAGCTGTCATACTTCCCCCAGCATAGTTACTCCTAGGGCAGCGTAGCTAAAGCTGTGGGTTTATGTTTCTGTTCCTAACTACTCTGACCATAAGCGATTTCGAAGAGGAACGTTTTAAGCCTGGACTTAAATGAAGAGACTGTGTCAGCATATTTAACATGGGTCGGGAGTTGATTCCATAACACAGGAGCTTGGTAGCTAAACGCTCTACCTCCTACAGTACTTTTAGAGACTCTTGGCACCACCAGAAGGCCGGCATTCTGAGAGCGAAGAGCTCTGTTTGGATGATATGGTTCTATAGCATCTTTGAGGTAGGATGGGGCCATGTCATTTATGGCTTTGTAGGTCAAGAGTAGAATTTTGAATTTGATTCTAGACTCGACGGGGAGCCAGTGAAGAGACTTCAGCACTGGCGTAATGTGCTCTCTTCTTTTTGTTCCTGTTAGTAATCTTGCTGCTGCATTTTGAACCAGTTGAAAGCTTTTTATGGAGCTTTTAGGACACGCTGCAAGCAGGGAGTTACAGTAGTCTAATCTAGTCGTTACAAATGCATGGATAAGTTTTTCAGCATCACTTTTAGGCAGGATTCTTCTGATTTTGGCTATGTTGCGCAAATGGAAATAGGCTGTTTTACAAGCTTGATTTATATGAGCTTTAAATGAGAGCTCCTGGTCAAATAAGACTCCAAGGTTTCTTACAGTAGAACTGGAGGCTACACTGACATTGTCCAGTGTGACTATCTGCTCAGATAGAGAGTCTCGTAGATGCTTAGGGCCAAGCACAATGACCTCGGTTTTTTCAGGGTTAAGAAGCAGGTAGTTTAGTGTCATCCAGGTTTTTATCTCCTTCACACAAGCACTAAGTCTGTCTACTTGATCGCTCTGATCAGGTTTCATTGATAAATGCAGCTGAGTGTCATCTGCATAGCAGTGGAAGTTAATGTCATGCTTTCTGATAATGTTGCCTAATGGTAGCATATAAAGAGTAAACAGAATTGGACCGAGTACCGAACCCTGTGGCACACCGTAAATTACTTTAGAGCTTGGTGAGGAGCTCTGGTTTACATTAACAAATTGGAACCTATCAGATAGATAGGATTTAAACCAGCTGAGGGCTGTTCCTCCAACACCTACATCACATTCTAACCTCTGCAGTAGAATGTTGTGGTTGATGGTGTCAAACGCTGCGCTGAGGTCCAACAGAACCAGGATTGAGACCAGTCCATCGTCAGCGGCTAATAACAAATCATTTATGACTTTAACTAGTGCAGTTTCAGTGCTGTGGTGGGCTCTGAACCCTGACTGGAAAACTTCAAATAAGTTATTGTCCTGCAGGTGGCGACAAAGCTGTTTTACTACAACTTTTTCAAGGATTTTAGAGACGAAGGGAAGATTTGAAATAGGTCTGTAGTTTACCAATAGGTCGGGATCTAGATTAGGCTTTTTCAGAAGAGGTTTAATGACTGCATGTTTGAAGGACTGTGGAACATAGCCACTTTCGAGTGAAGTATTTATTATATTAAGAATAGGGTCTATAATTAGGGGAAGAATGTCTTTGAGGAGTCTGCTTGGAATGGGGTCTAGGACACAAGTTGAGCTTTTAGAGGACATAATGGCTGAAGTTATCTCTGCTTGATCAACAGCTGTGAACCTTTCTAAGTTTACAGGTGGATTTATATGGGACGTTAGATTTACAGCTTGGGCTAGTTCAGGGCTAATAGCGGGGGTAATTTCATCTAATTTATCTCTGATTGTTTTTATTTTATTGTTAAAAAATAGGAGGAAATGTTGCGTGTTGTGGTGACGTGTTTGCGTGTTGTGGTGACGTGTTTGCGTGTTGTGATGACGTGTTTGCGTGTTGTGGTGGTGTGTCATGTTTGCGTGTTGTGGTGGTGTGTCATGTTTGCGTGTTGTGGTAGCGTGTTTGCGTGTTGTGGTGATGTGTTTGCGTGTTGTGGTGGTGTGTCATGTTTGCGTATTGTGGAAACGTGTTTGCGTGTTGTGGTGATGTGTTTGTGTGTTGGGGTGATGTGTTTGCGTGTTGTGGTGATGTGTTTGCGTGTTGTGGTGGTGTGTCATGTTTGCGTATTGTGGAAACGTGTTTGCGTGTTGTGGTGATGTGTTTGTGTGTTGGGGTGATGTGTTTGTGTGTTGTGGTGATGTGTTTGGGTGTTGTGGTGATGTGTTTGCGTGTTGTGGTGGTGTGTCATGTTTGCGTATTGTGGAAACGTGTTTGCGTGTTGTGGTGATGTGTTTGTGTGTTGGGGTGATGTGTTTGCGTGTTGTGGTGATGTGTTTGCGTGTTGTGGTGATGTGTTTGCGTGTTGTGGTGATGTGTTTGCGTGTTGTGGTGATGTGTTTGCGTGTTGTGGTGATGTGTTTGCGTGTTGTGGTGATGTGTTTGCGTGTTGTGGTGGTGTGTCATGTTTGCGTATTGTGGAAACGTGTTTGCGTGTTGTGGTGATGTGTTTGTGTGTTGGGGTGATGTGTTTGCGTGTTGTGGTGATGTGTTTGCGTGTTGTGGTGATGTGTTTGCGTGTTGTGGTGATGTGTTTGCGTGTTGTGGTGATGTGTTTGCGTGTTGTGGTGATGTGTTTGCGTGTTGTGGTGGTGTGTCATGTTTGCGTATTGTGGAAACGTGTTTGCGTGTTGTGGTGATGTGTTTGTGTGTTGGGGTGATGTGTTTGCGTGTTGTGGTGATGTGTTTGCATGTTGTGGTGATGTGTTTGCGTGTTGTGGTGATGTGTTTGCGTGTTGTGGTGGTGTGTCATGTTTGCGTATTGTGGAAACGTGTTTGCGTGTTGTGGTGATGTGTTTGTGTGTTGGGGTGATGGTGATGTGTTTGCGTGTTGTGGTGATGTGTTTGCGTGTTGTGGTGATGTGTTTGCGTGTTGTGGTGATGTGTTTGCGTGTTGCGGTGACGTGTTTGCGTGTTGTGGTGACGTGTTGCATGTTCCTCCTCAGGTTCGTGCTGTTCCAGTTGAAGGAGGCGACGTTGGTTCTCGCTGCAGCGAACGTGTGTCTGGATCCTCTGGTTTACTTCCTCATGTGTCGTTCCTTCAGAGACGCTCTGCTCCAGACGCTTCTCTCCATCTGCTCCTCGTCCTCCCGCGAGCGACGCAGATCTGTGAGCACAGCCCCAAGTCTGGACCAGGACTGACCCGAGTCTGGACCCAAGTCTGGACCAGGACTGACCCGAGTCTGGACCAGGACTGACCCGAGTCTGGACCAAATCTGGACCAAGTCTGGACCAGGATTGACCCGAGTCTGGACCAGGACTGACCCGAGTCTGGACCCGAGTCTGGACCAGGACTGACCCGAGTCTTGACCAGGACTGACCCGAGTCTGGACCAAATCTGGACCAAGTCTGGACCAGGATTGACCCGAGTCTGGACCAGGACTGACCCGAGTCTGGACCCGAGTCTGGACCAAGTCTGGACTAAGTCTGGACCAAGTCTGGACCAGGACTGACCCGAGGATGGACCAGGACTGACCCGAGTCTGGACCAAGTCTGGACCAGGACTGACCCGAATCTGGACCAGGACTGACCCGAGTCTGGACCAGGAATTACCGGAGTCTGGACCAAGTCTGGACCAAGTCTGGACTAGTGGCATTGGTGGTAACCGTGGCAACGCCTTCTTCTTCTGTTGTTCGGTGATTTTAATGTCATTTTTAAAGTTGTAGATTTTATTTTTGTTTATTCCACGGCACAAAATAAATACTTTTTCATGTTTCATATGTTTTTGTTTTGCTGTTTTGTGTTCACCTTATTCCAGAAGTCCCGTGTCCTTCGACGAATGTCCCAGCATCCCGTGTCCTTAGACAAATGTCCCAGCATCCCGTGTCCTTAGACAAATGTCCCAAAGTCCCGTGTCCTTAGACAAATGTCCCAGCATCCCTTGTCCTTAGACAAATGTCCCAGCGTCCCGTGTCCTTAGACAAATGTCCCAGCATCCCTTGTCCTTAGACAAATGTCCCAAAGTCCCGTGTCCTTAGACAAATGTCCCAGCGTCCCGTGTCCTTAGACAAATGTCCCAAAGTCCTGTGTCCTTAGACAAATGTCCCAGCATCCTGTGTCCTTAGACAAATGTCACAGCGTCCCGTGTCATTAGACAAATGTCCCAGCATCCCATGTCCTTAGACAAATGTCCCAGCATACCTTGTCCTTAGACAAATGTCTCAGCGTCCCGTGTCATTAGACAAATGTCCCAGCATCCCTTGTCCTTAGACAAATGTCCCAAAGTCCCGTGTCCTTAGACAAATGTCCCAGCGTCCCGTGTCCTTAGACAAATGTCCCAGCATACCTTGTCCTTAGACAAATGTCCCAGCGTCCCGTGTCCTTAGACAAATGTCCCAAAGTCCTGTGTCCTTAGACAAATGTCCCAGCGTCCCGTGTCCTTAGACAAATGTCACAGCGTCCCGTGTCATTAGACAAATGTCCCAGCATCCCGTGTCCTTAGACAAATGTCCCAGCATACCTTGTCCTTAGACAAATGTCCCAGCGTCCCGTGTCCTAAGACAAATGTCCCAAAGTCCTGTGTCCTTAGACAAATGTCCCCGCGTCCCTTGTCCTTAGACAAATGTCACAGCGTCCCGTGTCCTTAGACAAATGTCCCAGCATCCCGTGTCCTTTGACGAATGTCCCAGAATCCCGTCTCCTTAGACAAATGTCCCAAAGTCCTGTGTCCTTAGACAAATGTCCCAATGAAGTGTAAACACTGTTGTAACAAAGTTAAAAGCTCATTCAAGTTAATTTTGCAGAATATGTCTCCTTTAAATAATTACATCTGATTTAAGTAAAAGTAAAAGTTGTTTGAATGAGAATCTTAAAGCATTAAAGAAACTTGAAGAACATAGTTTGGCCTCAGATAAAGCAGTTCCTGTGGTTGGTTCACAGAAATCCTCCTTTACTTCCTGTTTCAGAACTGGAGCTATGACAGCTGAAACGGCCAATCACAGAAGCTCATCTTATCCCCGCCCCCCATTCTTATAATATACTGACAAAACCTTCAAGAGACAACGAGGATGCTTTAGTCCTGGTTTAGACCTGGTTTAGAACTGGTTTAGTCCTGGTTTAGACCTGGTTTATTTCTGGTTTATTCCTGATTTAGTCCTGGTTTAGTCTTAGTTAAGTCCTGGTTTAGTCTGAGTTAAGTACTGCTCTGTTTACTACTACTACTACTACTACTACTACTACTACTACTACTACTTCTACTTCTACTACTACTACTTCTACTGCTACTACAACTACTACTACTACTACTTCTACTACTACTACTATTACTACTATTACTACTACTACTACTACTACTACTATTACTACAACTATTACTACTACTACTACTATTACTACTACTACTTCTACTACTACTACTATTACTACTACTACTGTTACTACTACTACTACTACTACTACATTTTCAAACACTTGTACTTCTCAGTGTAATTTGGCTCGTTGCTCGTACATTGTGTTGTTTCTTTATGTCGACAGAATGAAACACTTCATTCACGGTTTGTCTCATTTTTGTGAAAATATTTGTTATTCGTTACAAATCAGATGTTTCGTCCGGACAGTCTCTTACGTACTCTTACTTCAGTAGTACTTTCACCAAATACATGTCTTTGACCACAACTCTGTTACTTGGATAGTGTTGAATTCATGTCAGTTTGTTGTGCTGTGGTTGATTAAATACTATCTGTACTTTAGTTAAGTTAGCGTTTTACTTTTACTTCACTCCATTTGACATTTTGAATCTGAGCTTTAAAGTTTATGTTTTAGTGTGTTCACCAGGGGGGGCTCCAGGGGGGGGGGGGCTGCCATTCAACTGCCCCCCTTTGGCCAGTCCCTGTCTCATTGGCTGATAAATCCCAAGGTGCATTTTAAAGCATTTTTCCCTTTGGTCAAAACCGTAATTATAATTAAATATTAATTTAATTAATTATAATTTCTAATTAAAGCCGCGGTAGCGGCGATGATGGCTCTCGCCACCCACGCGACTGTGTTTTGATGGCGATTGCCCCGACACTGCATTCTCTTAGACTTTATTCTTTAGACTTTATTCTTTAGACTTTATTTTTTAGACTTTATTCTTTAAACCCCCTCCTCCCTGTACCTCCCTGTACCTCCGTCAACTAGCAACAGAGACCTGCTACCAATGCTGATGCTAACGCTAATGCTAAGACCACGGCACGAGAGGAAATGTTCATTGCGCCTCTGCTGGACAATTGTGAAAATACACAATATCTGTAATACACTTTTTTCATGGTGTCTCGAGGAGAATATAAACAAATGTCAAAGAATGTCAAACAAATCAGACAATGTTGAGTTTTCACGCAATGGGTAGGGGGCGCTATAGAGTAAATTTATTACATGGTATTAATTATTTCCAATCAGATCATAAAAACACATTAGTGAGTGAAATATGAGCTCCATGGATCATTTCCAATAGGCGTGACTTGGCCTTGAAAAAACAGGAAATTAAGCCTTTTTTGAGGGTGTGTTACGCAGACCATAAGTAATGTCAATTTAAAAAAATATATTTATTAAATTTCAATGTCTTTAGAAGTTCATTTTTTTTTTTTTTTTATGGACACAACAGATGCAATGTTTTAAGTGTTATAGCAGAATATGCTAATGTTCAACACCTGTCCAGACACTTTAGAGTTGCCAATTTAGAGTTGCCATTTTTACCTGACACATGCATGTGTTTGGACGGTGGGAGGAGCCAAAGAACCCGGAGAGAATCCACGGTAACACGAGGAGAACATGTAGACTCCACCCAGAGAGATCATGTGACGTTGGTCTGGCCCGGGAATCGAACCCATGATCTCCTTCTTGGGAGGCAAGAGCACTATATATTATATATGACTATATTATATATAACATATGACTATATTATATATATATTACATATGACTATATTACATATATTATATATGACTATATATAAAAATTATATATGACTCTTATTATATATGACTATATTATATATATTATATATTACTGCCAGTATTTTCAATACATCTTGACTAATGACCAAAATGACCCTAAAACTGCATCAAATGACTAGAAATGTGGTTAAATAAATGTAACTCTTTTTTTTTTACCAGTCTCCTGGAGACTCTGGTATTCAATTGTACTTCAATACTTTCACTTTAGTAGATTTTGTATGTGATATGTTTTCTTTTGTGATACTTCACAAAGGTTTTCACTCTATTTAAAAACAAAGAGCGAGAATAAAATGAAAAGTGTCTTAAAAACATTGATTCTGTTTGAACCTTTATAAATGTCTCTTTTTAAATGTGTAAATATTTTATGATTGTTTAATGATGACTTATGATTGTGTGCCATATTTTACACTTCAGTGTTGAAGGAGGTTTGTATCTCAATGTTTTAAATAAAGGTTAACACAAACTTTTACTTGAATATTCTTTTTGTTGCTCTTGTATATGCATTTTTACTTTAACATTTGCTTGTTACTTGTAGAAATGATCAGGGAAAAGAGAGAAAAAAGAGAGAGAGAAGAAAAGTTGGTACAAATAAAAAAAAAAGTTTAAGAGAAAATTGGTTGAATATTTGAGGAAATTTTAAACAAAAAAGTCTGCAAAATTTGAGAAGCAAATGTGTCTCTTTGGTCTCTTTCAGTCCTGAGTCGGTGGAGGGCGGGGCACGATGACATCAGACGGGAACAGCTCGGACCTGAACCAGTCTCTGGAGTCCTGCCCTGAGGCCCAGACCTCAGCCAGTCTGGTCTTCATGGTCCTCTACAGTCTGCTCTTTGTGGTGAGGTCAAGGCTATAGTTAGTCTCTGTTTGTCCCTGGCTGTGGCTCCAGCGTACCAAACGGTCATGGAGGAGGTGATGGAGGAGGTGATGGAGGAGGTGATGGAGGAGGTGATGGAGGAGGTGATGGATGGACTCAATGATGGCCTTGTAGAACTGCACCATCATCTCCGCTGTCAGATTGGACCAGGCGCTCAAATTACTTCATGACTTCATCACTACAGACGTCAGTGCCACAGGTCTGTAGTCTATTAAGTCCAGTGATCCTGTCTTGGGGACAGGGACGCTGATGGACGACTTGAAGCTGGGACATGTCATGACTTTAGGAGGTGTTAAAAATGGCAGTGAAGACAGGGGCCAGCTCGCCTGCAAAGTGTCTTAAGGTGGCGGAGTGACACCGTCTGGCCCAGCAGTTTTTGGGGGTTAGATTTCCGAAATACAGTAGTCTGAACGTCCTGTTTTTGTGTGTTTTTAGGTCGGCTCGTGTCTGAACATCTTCGCCCTCCGTGTTCACTTCTGCTCCGCCTCTCGATCTCGCTCCAGCCTCTCCGTTTACCTGAAGAACCTCGCCGCCGCAGACCTTCTGCTGAGCCTTTGTCTGCCAATAAAGCTTGCACACTATGCCACAGGCCCCGCCCTTGCCGCCTCAGGCCCCGCTCCCTCTGCCACTAGCCCCGCCCTCTTCTTGCACTTGTTTTACTGCAGCGTCGGCGCCACCTTCTTTTACCTGAACATGTAGCCAGCATCCTGTTTATGGGCTACATCGCCGCCAACAGGTCAGAGAAAGAACAACACTTTTTGTTCTTTCTGTGCGTTTTCAGACATTTTATGCACAATAATCTTACATAATAAAGTGAGTAAAAGTGAAAGAGTAAATATGAGTAAATGTGAGTGAATATGAGTGAATATGATTGAATATGATTGAATATGATTCAATGTGAAAAATCTGATCTAATGCACCACAGTTGCAGGGTTCAGAATAAGCGGTATCGCATCGCAAAATGCAACGCAATTTCTATCTAATGCGATGCATTCGTCAGAAAAAAGTGTTTTTGTCTCGCAGCTTTTGCGATACAAAAATGTGTGTTCAATTGTGTAACCAAAGCGCCTAAAAGTACTGATCACTCGTCAATCGATCGTCAATAACAACATGACACATGTAGGACGCTGTGTTGACATGACGAGTCCCGCTGCTGCCTCAGACCACGAGTCTGAAAGTGGGAGGAGCCACGTGCGGTAAAGTTTGACTTCCGAGGTCAATAGCTCCTAAACGCTAAAGTCTTTGCAGATCATTCACATGCCAAAATACTCATATTTACACTGCCAAGTGACACAACCTCGTTTTTAACAATCAGATGCGTATTTTGGGCTCAGCGAATTACACTGCTCCGAATGTGCAGCCGGAGCAGAAACAAGTGCTTAGGGACCGTCATCAAATGTGCAGCCGGAGCCGAGACGAGAGTACTTAGGGACCGTCATCAAATAGCAAAACGAAAAATTGAATGGAACGTCAAATAGAGTGGTACAATTTGAATAACACATAAAATACACCATGATGGAAACCACAGCAACCTTTATTTTTCCATCAGAAGCTTAACACATATTTTTTGTGAGTGTAATGACAATTAATATGTAAATGAGACTCCTGCAAATAGTCATCTGATTGATGATGATATGGAAGAAAGTTGTAAATAAGGCCTTATGACTTTGTGTTTGGTTAATTTGTTCAACAACTAATTTTATTTGCAAGTTTTCTGTTTTATTTAAAGAATTATTTTTAAAAAAAGTGTTTAAAAGTTCATTTAAGAGATTTTTTTTTAAATAGAATGTTTACAAATACATTTTAAATAAATAATCGTGTTTTATCAATGGAAAATATTGATCGTTAGTCACTTTTGTGTTTTGCTATGCAATTAGGAAATTGCTATACAAATTTTGAAAAATTAACGGATTGTTTAGCAGCGCCGCTATACAAGTGAAAATCCTTAATCTGAGCCCTGAGTTGTCATAACTTGAAGATCGTGTGACTGTGACATGACACATCAGATTAAACATTTGTGTGATGTGAGATGGAGGAAGTGGGTTTATTTCAAATAGGTCATGGGTCTGGGGGAGATGTAACCACAAGATAATAACCTGAAGACTTCCTTTTCTCAGCGACACAAACAGTCATGTATTTATTTATGTATCTGGCTGCGAAATTTTGAACTTCCTTTGGGCTTTGCAACACGTTACATGTGATACACAACACATTCAAACGTTCAACGCTATTACTTTTGTCAGATAAGACACTATTTTACCGAAGGGACTGTTTTAGTCCTGTTTAATCCCTTTTTAAGTCCTGTTCAAGCCCTGTTTTAGTCCCGTTTTAGCCCTGTTTTAGCTCTGTTTTAGCCCCGTTTAAGCCCTGTTTCAGCCCTGTTTCAGCCCCGTTTTAGCCCTGTTTCAGCCCTGTTTTAGCCTGTTGTAACCCTGTTTTAGCCCTTTTAAAGTCTTGTTTTAGCCCTGTTTCAGCCCCGTTTCAGCCCCATTTTAGTCCTGTTTCAGCCCTGTTTTAGCCTGTTGTAACCCTGTTTTAGCCCTTTTTAAGTCTTGTTTTAGCAGTGTTTTAGCAGTGTTTCAGCCCTGTTTTAGCCCTTTTTAAATCTTCTTTTAGCCCTGTTTTAGCCCTGTTTTAGCCCCGTTTTAGCCCTTTTTAAGTCTTGTTTTAGCCCTGTTTTAGCCCCGTTTTAGGCCCGTTTTAGCCCTATTTTAGCCCTTTTTAAGTCTTGTTTCAGCCCCGTTTTAGCCCTGTTTTAGCCCCGTTTAACCGCTTCTTGGCTTTCTTGGCGCAGATACCTGAAGATCCTGCACCCTCGCACTCCTCACTGCCTTCAGATCGCCAGAGGATCGCGGCTGGTCTCAAGTCTGACTTGGCTCGTGCTCGGCGTCTGTGGTGGAGTTTACGTGGGCGTGTCCCTCCTGAGCTCCCGTAGCCGCGCCCTTTCGTGCTCTCTCAACTGCGACAGCACACACAGCCCAAAGGTAGCGCCATTTTACCGTTTTTTTGGACAGAGAAACACTTTAGGACTGAACAAAGTGAACCAGTGTAAACGTGGCTTGTTTGTCCCAGTTGCATGTCTGACTGCGGCCTGTGTCCTGCAGAAGGCGCTGTTCCATGTTATTATTCACTCCTGCCTCCTCGTCCTCTTCCTCTGCGTCCTCCTGGCACTGCTCTTCTTCTACACCTCCATCTCGTGCAGACTCACAGAGACTCGCCGCCGCCGGCCCCAGTCCAACAGCTCCAGGAACCTGCACCGCGCCCAGAGGAACACGCTCCTGCTGGTGAGTCACGGAACTGCACCTCACCACACGCGCTCCTGCTGGTGAGTCACGGAACTGCACCTCACCACACGCGCTCCTGCTGGTGAGTCACGGAACTGCACCTCACCACGCGCTTCTGCTGGTGAGTCACGGAACTGCACCTCACCACACGCGCTCCTGCTGGTGAGTCACGGAACTGCACCTCATCACACACGCTCCTGGAGAAGTAGATGCCCAGGGCATTCATATGCTAATCAGTTACACAGGGAGGAGAGTGAGAGTGAGCCAGGGACAATAGGAGGCTGATGGCCCGTTAAAGGACTGATAGTAAACAAAGAGGTTTAGTTTCTGGTGCCCGTTGGGCGGGACCCACTCAGAGTAGGATAAATATCTGAATTCCCGGTCTTCACAGATTGAGAATGACTCTTGGATCAGAGTCGAAATATTTTGTTTTTGCAAAAAAATACAGAGTCTATATGACTACAATTGAATCTTCTTCTACACGCTCCTGTTGGTAAGACACGGAACTGCACCTCACCCCACTCCTCTTCCCCTGCACCAC